>NC_092336.1:16548500-16905000 GCF_046630445.1 Rutidosis leptorrhynchoides | reverse complement strand
TGCCGTATCGAATACGGCTGGAAACAGCAGAAACGAATTGGTCCCGAAACAGCAGAGGGCTTTCCGGACGACTAGTCGTCCAGGAAGAGTCATCCGTTTTTTCTTTTCTTTTCATTTTCTGTTATTAATAAATAATTAATAATAAATAATTAGTATTATTTTAATATTATTTCTTTTGGGACGATAAGTCGTCCCCAAGAGTCGTCCGGAAAAAGCGTCCACGAAGGCTAGCGTTGAAAGTCAATGTGGGCCCCACCTTCCGTCCGGGAAAAAAAACATGCCGTCCAGAAAAACTTTCTGGGACGAACCTTTCTGAACGACACATTCCGGACGATGTGTCGTCCGGAAAGACTTTCTAGGACGATTAATCGTCCGGATTTGTCGTCCGTAAAGGTCTTTTTTCCAGTAGTGATAGAGCATATAGAGATAGAACATGAATTTAACTGATTACCGATAGAAAGAGGTCGATGTGATTTTAATCGAATCCATGATGAGTAAGTGATCAGACGATTGTTACTATTGTTACTGAAGAAATTACTGGCTGTAATTGAGCTAGAGTTTTAAATGAAGAGTTACAACTTCCATTGCTGACCATTAGAATTGAAAGATCGAAAAACAAATTCGTGGAAATTATTGAGGTCTTTAATTACACTCCTACATGCAAAAAACGCACAGAAACTTTTATTTATTACAAATCAACAATAATTATTTTATTTTTAACTTTTTCACTTATTACAAATCAACCACATAACTTTTTACATATTACAAATCAACTATAATAATTATTGTTGTTATCATTATTCATTAATATAACTGTTATTATTTTGTCTTTTGGCTTTATTTTTTTATTGTAAACCATGGGGTTTTTTTTATCAATTTCAATTGATGTCATTTACTTCGATTTTTTTCTTCTTTTTTCTCAATCGAATTTAACTAACGCTCTCCCGACGCAAGCACCCCAACTAAATTAGTTCAACTATGGAATCTAAGAATCTTCGTGGTGTCTACTTGCTAAGAATTAGGATACTTAAGTGAACTAGCGTATAAGCAACGTTAAAAAAAGATAAGAATTCATAGGCCTACAAAACATACAAGAAGAACCACGCATTCGTGTCCACAATTACGAGTTTTGTTTTCTACAAGCACCATCCTTGACTTTCTTATTGCATAAATATATCTTTTAAGATCTTTCAAATAAAAAGATAAATTGATAATCAAAGTATAAATTGATAGTGATATTAATATTAATATTAGTGATGATTAATCAAAGTATAAAATCTTTTTTTTTTTTTTTTTTTTTGAACGGCGACTTTTTTGGCATCAGTAGATCGGGCGAAAATATTAATATTAATGATAGTATAAATTGATAGTATTTATTATTAATATTAATGATTAATGATGATGCTAAGATTTACTTTTTCTTTATTTTTTATTTATTTTGGTAAATAAGAGGATTAATTATTTTATTTAATGAGTGGGTGTATCCTCAAAACTAATTACTGATAAAGAGGTTTTCATAAACTTATAAACATGTGTTTCTTTCTACTTCCGATTCCGGTGTGGGACAAGGGACTATGATTTGCATCTCTTTACCGATTATCTCTAACAAAAACAAAGTTATTGTCAAATGAATGTAGAAGGATTATGTGATTATGTCTCAACAACTTGTAACGATACAACTCTCGAGTCTCGGCCCCGGTTGGTTCCTTTCATTTTCTTATCTTTTCCCTATTCTTTTTAATCCCAAAAACGATATGATCATAGCTTTGGTATAAAAAAAAAAAAAGGAATAACTTCCTAATAAAATAATTAAATGTCTAGGAAAATGGAGTCACTAGCCAACGGTAGGCCAACATGAGACAAGGACTACCACTTTGACGACGACTGCTCTAAAACAAGGTCAAGAGTACGTAGTATTCTTCACGTCTGGAAGTCTTTGCTATATAGCTTTTTATTCATAACGGCCAAGATTGATTTTGTCAGATATCCCATAGCAAGAAATTAGAGGCAATAAAACTATTGAACACTTTGATTTTCAGGCTTATTTAGATTAGATTACATGAAGAGTTTGAGCAGGGTCGTTCCCTTAACACAAAATTTCATTCCTCGTCCCTGAACTTTAAATAATAAAGAAAATAAATAAAATAAAAGGACTAAAGTACCCTCACATGTTTTGCACATGACTGAACAAACGGCTAAAATAGACAGAAAGTAGACGGGAGACGAGGGATGTACTCTTTTCATAGTTTAGGGACGAGGGATGCACAAAAAAAAAAAATGACAGGGAGTCAAAATCGATGTAAAGTTCAGGGACGAGGAATGAAATTTTGTCTTCCCTTAATTTTAAGGGTTCTGTTCATCAGCCATTAACTCTCGAATGATTGAAATTAAATCAATCAATGGTAGTAGAGCGTGAAGATATGAGAAAATTACAGCCACTAACCACGGAAACCTTTGGCCCGTGATGTCAGGGGACACTACTAGTTTGAAAATTTTGTGTAGAAAATACCGTTTAAAATGTATAGCACACCGTTAAATTTAATTACGGGACCCCATATATTTTTCGAGTTTATAACTTTTCCTTTAAACTATATAGGATACCACTAAATTTAACTAGTCGGACTACATATATATTTCGAATTTGTAGTTTTTGTAAGATAAATAACCATTCAAATAACATTCAAATATAATTACTATTGGAAAAAAAAAAAAAATCAGGACCCCATTGACTTTCGATTCTGAAATTGCCACTACTTACGGCACTAATTAAATATGCAGGCATTGAAATAAAACTACAGCTCTTAATATATACTTACTCTAATAATACTAATCAAAGCAGCATCTCATCAAGGATAAAACGTAAATGAGTTGATAATGACTTATATAAATGACTTTTAATAGGCGATGACTTGAGTTTTTTAAGTCTTCGGGAAAAATTAAAAAGGTGATATGATTCTTTTGGATTGGAGAAGGTCTAGCACAGAAATTGAGGTGTCAAATTGTAGCATTTTATAGTCATTAAATACCAGCAGCAGCAGGGTACGTTGGCCATACAAGCTTTCATCTGTTGGCTCTAAGTAACAAAAGTGCAACGGTTCTTACCACATTATTCAACTCTTCCTTTCTCTAATTTTCTATTTTTGGACTTTGAAATAGAAGGAGCTTCCATGATGTCGTTATTCGCCGTCTTGCTAGTTTTATCTTCTTGTTTCTTTAATCTTTCATTTGTCATCCCTTCACATGCAACTGCTCGAAAAATTTCAATACCACCAGATAACACAAATGAAGCATCGGCGCTTTTGAAATGGAAAATAAGCCTTGATACAGAGAGCCAATCGTTTCTTTCTTCATGGGTTGGAAGCAACCCATGTGGCCATGATTGGGTGGGAATTGGCTGTACGAATCGTACTGCAACTACAAAAAGTGTTGTAAAAAGAATTTCTATTGGAAACTCGGGGTTAGTAGGAACACTAGACAATCTTGATCTCTTGTCTTTACCCAATCTTGAAGTCTTGAATCTTCCACACAACTCACTTTTTGGGTACATTCCTTCCAACCTTTTCAACATGTCTAAACTGCATGCTCTTGACCTGTCATTTAATAACTTCTCAGGTAAAATATCGCCAGATATAGGGTTGTTGGGATCTTTAAGTAGTCTTATTTTGCGTGGTAACAGTCTTCATGGTCATATCCCAAATAGCATTGCTAAGCTGAATAAATTAAATCGTCTTGACCTTGGAATTAATCTTCTTACCGGAGTCATCCCACAAGAAATTGGGACACTCAGTTCCGTTGAATTGAGAAACCTCGACTTTTCTAGTAATAAACTTACCGGATACATCCCTTCTTCTTTAGGAAATTTAACCGGTCTCTTATTCCTTTATCTGTATGATAATAAACTCTCTGGGCTCGTCCCACCTGAGATTGTCGGGCCCCGGGATCTGATACACCTAGAGCTTGGGTATAATAATCTTACTGGAGTCATTCCTTCTTTTTTAGGAAATTTAACTAGTCTTCGATCGCTATTTCTGTCTGGTAGTCATCTTTCTGGGTCCATTCCCACCTCCTTCAAAAATTTCACTTCAATAGTGGTTTTTAATATAGACGATAACTTTATATCTGGATCGATTCCAAATTTTTTAGCAAATTACACCAAGCTTGAAGAATTAAACCTGCAAATGAATGAATTCACAGGGTTCATACCAGCTGAATTGGGAAAGAGAACGGCTCTTCACACATTCAAAATTTTCTATAATAGTCTCAGCGACTCAATTCCTCAAGGTATGAATCTAACAAAGATGGAAGATTTTGAAGTTGTTGGAAACAATTTCTCAGGTCCTTTACCAAATGATATATGTGTATCTGGACTTCTTCGACGTTTGACTTTGTCCGATAACTCCTTCTCGGGATCTGTACCAAAGAGCTTGAAAAACTGTAGCAGCTTGTACAGAGTTCGGATGGAAAACAACCAACTGACGGGTAACATCTCCAAAGATTTTGGTACATATCCTGATCTGGATTATATGGATTTAAGTAACAACAGGTTCTACGGTGAGGTGTCTAGTAACTGGGGGTCTTGTTCTAATTTAACATTTTTAGACATGTCAAACAACAACTTGTCTGGAAACATAGCAAGTGAGTTAGGAGAAGCAACAAGTTTAGTTAAACTTCAATTGTCATCAAATCACTTGATGGGTGAAATCCCTAATAGCTTGGGAAGATTAACCTCATTGACGACATTGTATTTGGACAACAATAACCTATCAGGTACAATTCCTTCAGAATTAGGAAATTTGTATAACTTGGAAGAGCTTAACTTCGCAAAAAATTCTTTTAGTAGCCCAATCATCGAAAACTTAGGAGATTGCTTAAAGCTAAGGATTTTTAATTTAAGTAAAAATCAAATCTCCGGAGTTATTCCAATAGTAATTTCCAAATTGGGCACATTAGAATCTCTTGATCTTAGTGAAAATCGTTTGATTGGGGGTTTACCGTCACAGCTTGGGGGTCTCACAACACTACAAATTTTAAACCTCTCTCACAATAACCTCACTGGATCTATTCCTTCCAGTTTTACGGCAATGGTAAGTTTAACCACGGTTGATATATCTTATAATCAGCTAGAGGGACCACTTCCAAATATGCGAGTATTTGAAGACGCTCCAATGGAGTCATTGAAAGGCAACAAACGGTTATGTGGAAATAACACGGGTTTAGATTGTACCATCCAACAACGTAACCAAACTCACAGAAAGAAGGTTCTGACAAAGATTCTAATAGTAGTTCTTTTCTTGGTTTTTATTGTTATAGTATTATTTTATGTTGTTATTGTATTATTTTATCTCCGTCGAGAAAAGAAAGAAGATATCGATACATCCCAAACTGTTGAAGAAAACCCATTTATAATCTGGTATTATGATGGGACAGCGGTGTATGAGAGCATCATTGAAGCTCTGGAGAACTTTGACTCCAAGTATATTGTTGGGGTTGGTGGATACGGTGCCGTTTATAAAGCAGAATTGTCCACACACGTGTTAGCTGTGAAAAAACTCCACGCACCAGAAGATGGTGATTTGCAAGATTTGAAAAGTTTCGAAAATGAGATCCGAGTGTTGACAGAAATACGTCATCAAAACATTGTGAAACTCCATGGGTTTTGTTCACATTCGAGGCACTCGTTTTTGGTGTATGAGTTTTTGGCAGGTGGAAGCGTAAGGATGGTACTGAATGATACGGAACGAGCAGTTGTGTTTGATTGGAAAAAAAGGGTGACGGCTGTTCAAGGCGTTGCAAAGGCTCTATCTTATATGCATCATGAATGCGACCAACCTATAATCCATAGGGACATATCAAGCAGTAATGTTTTATTCGATTTAGAGTGGGTTGCTCATGTTTCTGATTTTGGCACAGCCAGGGTATTAAAACCAGACTCATCCAACTGGACTTCACTTGCAGGAACGTTTGGCTACATTGCGCCAGGTACCCCAAAACATACATTCACAATTAATAATTCAAGATAGATAATCTGTCTACTAATGTTTAGCTATTTCTTGCAGAATTGGCATACACGATGGAGGTGACAGAGAAGTGTGATGTTTTCAGCTTTGGTGTTTTAACATTTGAAATTTTAATGGGAAAGCATCCAGGTGATTCATTGATCACCTCGTTACGAGACATACAAGAGATATCTCTGACTGAAATTTTAAACCAACGCCTGCCTTTACCGGTGCAACAAACTGCTGAACAAGTGAAATTGCTTGTTGAAGTTGCCTTGTCATGTGTGCAAAAGAGCCCTGCCTCTCGACCTTCAATGAGGGAAGTTTATCTTGGTTTATCAGCAGAGAAAAAGCGGTCCCAATAGATCATATCTTCCTCCTGAATCTATAGGGGGAAGTTTATGGGAGAACCTAAACACAACATACTTACGATATACAGAATGTCTATTTTCATTTCAAGCTTAAGTCAACGTGTGTTTTGTTGTATGATTGTATGTATTGTATGTATTTTATTCTATCTATGTATTTAATTTTCAGAACTTTGGCAGCTATTGTTTCAGAAATTTTTAATATATAATAAGAATGCTTATGCTTATGAGACAATATCTAGGTAGACTACGACAACCTTCTTTAATTTGAATACAACATATGAATACAAATACGTACAAATAATATATAGAGAAGGTAGCTAACTAGTATTCAATATTCTGATCCTAAGGCTACAGAAATACACAATAGAAAGTTTTAAATTGATACATTTTAGAAGACGATTATGTCAGATAAGCTAATTTGATATGCATATATATCTTAAATTCACAAGTTTATCACTTCATATAACAAGAGAAGGATCAGAAGAGCATAAAATATCGTATAATATTCGCATTATATATACTCTCCGATAGATACATACATAGAGCATATTGAAATAGAACATGAATTTAGCTAATTACCGGTAGAAAGAGGTCGAGGTGATTTTTAATCATATCCACCATGAATGAGTGATAACCCGATTGTTTCTGGAGAATTCACTGGCTGTAATTGAGCTAGGGTTTTAAATGAAGAGTTGCAACAATTGAGGTCTTCAATTGCACTCCCACATGGAAAAGACGCCCGAAACTTCTCAAAAAATGCACCAACGTCTTCAATTGATTGACAGGCTTGATTTAGGAGAGATACGAGTTTTAAAGTTGGCGGATTGTATATTCTTCTAATTGTTTAGTAAATCTACATATTTTGTTAGTGATCCCTTTTTTACAAGAGAAAAAAAATGTAAAGTTTTGGAAGATGGGAGGGTACGGAATTATCTCTTCTTCCTTTGCAGATGGGAAGATGTGACACGCGTGTATGTATTATAGTATCAACTAGTAAAGCGGGCCCGCGCGATGCCGCGGGACCTTTGGGGTGTGTTTTCATAGTTAACGAAGCGTTATTTATTTACAGAAGTAAAAACGTTTTGCCACAGGTGTTTTTAGATACACGTAGTTAGTATCCAGTGTACCTAATGGCCTATGTGTTTCTAACGGCAGGAAGATTGTATAAAAAAAAAGGAAATAGAATTATCGATATGATGTAGTTAGTTTGAAGAGTTTATTATAGATGTGTGTATGTATTGAATATAGTCCGACGTATTTAGATTTTTTTTAGAAGAGTTCATTTCGCGTATAGTTAGTCCCGTTGTGTTCGTTAGATTTTTTTGAGTTGAACGGTGGGTTCGAAAAAATTTAACGCGAGGCGAGCGGAAAGATATGTCCCGTTGAAAATATGGGTGAAGTTTAATTAAGATTTTTAATTAAAATACTAATTTTACACTTCATATCCCTGATTTGATGGTTGTGATGTAAGTTTGCACATTTTTTAGGGGTTGATTTGGTTTTTTTTTCCCCTTTTTTCTCCTCTTGTCGTTTTGACCAAGAATTGGGTGGGGGTGGGGTAAAACGACCAAAAACTAGGTGTCCATTAGTATATATGGATAACTAGTTGTGGAGCCCTCGCTTCGCGCCGGGGGCTCCGTTTTGAATACGAGTTAAAAAAAAAGTCTTGATCTATTTTGTAAAAAAGAATTTTTTTCGACATCTAACATTGAAGGGTTGTTCCTTTTGTGAAAGTTGTTTCTTTTAGCGTTCATTTTTTTTTTAAGTTAGTTGATCTATTTTATAAAAAAGAATGTTTTTCGACATCTTTTGGTAGCATTGAAGGGTTGTTCATTTTATGAAAGTTGCCTCTTTTATCGTTGAGGAAGAAAAGAGAGAAGATAAAAAAAGTTAGTTGATTTTTTTGTAAAAAATGAACAAATTATCAATTCTAACACCAAGAATCAACGAATAACAATGAATTAATCACCAAATTACTTATCAAACCAACAGAAACATATGTTCATCAACTAGATGAACAATATTCAAACATCAAACCCTAACAAGTTTGAGTATAGAAATCAACTATTACAGAGATACAAAACCGAACGATTGTAACGTCCTCCCAATAGGGTTTGGAAGGAACGTCACTAATATCAAAACATACCAACATATTATAATAAACGAGAACAATACTAAATGATGAATTTAACTTTAATGAGTACGCAGCGGAAAATGAAATGTCGTTACAATGACAGGAATAACAATATCGTAAATGTTCACATGCAGAAGTAATAAATGCTATATCTCTTGATCCTATGTCCAAGTAGCATCACATAAGCGGTAAGTATAAGAGCTTGAATCAAACAGCACCTGAGACAAAACATGCTAAAGTGTTAACCAAAAAGGTTGAGTGAAGTTCATAGGTTTAACAAAAAGTTTGTCGTTGTTTTAGACCACAAGATTTAGTTTGTAAAGTTGATCTCCCGCAGGATCAAAAAGTTATGCCAATGCGTGATATTTAGACTAAACGTTCAAGTTACCCCATGACAAGTTGTGTCTGTCCTTGTCGGTTTAATTTCATTATTAAGTAATACAATGACTTGGTCAAATGTATCGGGGACGTTACTCCCGATAGGCCTATCCCCAATAATTAAGAATGCATAAGCAATTAAAAATATCACAGTAGGGACTTATTCGGACATAGCCGAGTATAGCATAGTTTTAACAGTTGGTACTGATATTTAGACTAGACTTTCAAGTTTGCCCCGTGACAAGTTATCGTTCATACTTGTCGGTTGGGGACTTGCTGGTCATAGCCCAACATATCACAGTTTAGTAGTTTGGTACTTGTGTCTAAGTTGTAAAAAGTAAAAACAGCATGTGTCTCACCCCAAAAGTAAGTAAGTTTGCTAGCAATAAAGAGGGGCTATGAATTCACCTTAGTAAGTAGAGAGAGAGTTATTCCTCGGAATAAAGAGTTGAACGAGTGAGCAGGAAAGTCAACCTATTGACATTTAAGAGTAGTTAAGTGTTTTGCCCATGTTTAAGTTTAAGTATGTGTTTGTTTTACTAAGTTTCTATTCCTAGTAAGTTACTATTTTTATAAAGTTTTCATTTTTAGAAAGTTTCTTATTTTACTAAGTTTCTATGACTAGAGAGTTTCTACTTTTATCTGTGTTTTCCATTTTAGGATACTTGCCGTATTAGATAAGCTTCCAATCACCCCTTTCCCTTCGAATGGCTAATTTAGATCTAGGGGCTTGAGCCATAGGACCCTTTAAATCGGAAATCCAAACCCTCTGACTAGAATCTCATAGAAACCATCCGTCAAGAAAGTTCGAAGATCTATACATCTCTAATACATATCCCAAAATGTTTTTATGTTACAATATAAGTAGTAGGTTATAGGTGCTAGTAATAGTAATAGTGTATACATGTTATTTATTTTATTTTTAATTGCATATAATTTATAACATTATTTACATGTTTCGGTAAAAATAATAACCGAAGTAAAAAGTAAAAAGTAAAAAGTAAAAAAAATAAAAAGTAAGAAAAAGAATACTTACTAGTAGTAATTCTTCAAAGAGAGAATGAGAGAAATTTTGGTGTGAGTTTGAATGAGAAATGAGGGGTATTTATACTTGAAAAAATTAGGTAAAAAGAATAAAATAATTAAAAGAAAAAGAAATATTTTAATTCTTAATGGGATTTTAAAATTAAAAAGTATTAAATGTTAGGTCATGGGATAATGCACAAAATAAAATAATAAAAGTAGTTTTTCCATTACAATTTTTAATTAAAAAGTAATTTATTTATTTATTTATTTATTTATTTATTTTTTTTCATTTATTTTAAGGATTTTTTTATATAAATAAACAAATTGATTTAATGCTTTTTCCAAGAATATTTGTCAATAATATTTTATTTTATTTTATTTTATTTTTTTATTTAATTAATAAATACAAATTTTGCATAAAAATAATAAATAATTCGGTATTTTGTATTTTTAATAATAATTATGATTTTAATTATTAAACTATAGTTTTAGTAAGTTTGTAAATATTATTACATTTATATATAATTAGATTTATTATATAGTTAAATATATAATACATTAACTAAATAATAAAAGTGATACAAAGTTTATATACTTAGTTAAAGGGGGATGATTCTCACACACTGTTTTTTGATCCTCACACACCAATTTACTTGAACTCCTCCCTAATAATAGGGTAAAGGGGTGTGTGAGGATCAAAAAACAGTGTGTGAGAATCATCCCCCTTAGTTAAATTATGTCAAATTATATAAATTAATAATATATTATTTATTTAAGCGTACATTGTTGACTAAAAATTACTATTCGATCAATATTTAATTGTATATAACAACCCTTAATACATATAGTCAGACATATAACCCTAGGGTTAATTCAGTAAATTTAGAAGTCAAAAAGTGAGGGTTGTTACAGTACCTCCCCGTTAATAAAAACTTCATCCCGAAGTTTTAGGTAGACTTCTCGGATGCATCAGCGGTTGAGAAGAGATGGGGATATTTCTGTTTCATTTGGTCTTCACGTTCCCAGGTATACTCGGGGCCACGTCGTGAATTCCAACGGATCTTAACAATAGGTATGGTGCTTTGTTTTAAGCGTTTAGCAGATCGGTCCATGACTTCTACAGGTTCCTCTATGAAGTGCATTTTATCATCAATGCGAATGTCATCCAAAGGAATAACGAGAGTGTCATCAGCGAGACACTTTTTAAGATTCGAGACATGAAATATGTCGTGTACGCTGCTAAGTTCAGCAGGTAATTCTAATCGATAAGCCACGGTTCCGATCCTTTCAGTAATCTTGAAGGGTCCAACAAAACGCGGACTTAGTTTGCTTCGTTTACCAAAACGAACTACGCCTTTCCAAGGGGATACTTCGACATGACTTTGTCACCAACTTGGAATTCCAAATTTTTCCGACCTTTATTAGCATAGCTCTTCTGTCAGCTGCGGGAAGTTTCTATTCGTTTCTTAATCTGAACTATCTTTTCGGTTGTCTCGTGTATGATTTCAGGACCAGTTAACTGTCTGTCCTCTAATTCATCCCAGCACAGTGGGGATCTACATTTTCGTCCGTATAAGGCCTCAAAAGGTGCAGCCTTAATACTTGAGTGGTAACTATTATTGTAAGAGAATTCAACCAAAGGCAAATGTCTATCCCAGCCTTTGCCGAAGTCAATAACACAAGCGCGAAGCATATCTTCCAATGTTTGAATGGTTCGTTCACTTTGACCATCGGTTTGAGGATGATAAGCAGTACTCATGTCGAGTTGAGTTCCAAGAGCAGTTTGTAAGGATTTCCAGAATCTGGAAGTGAATCTACTGTCGCGATCGGATATGACTGATATAGGAACACCATGACGAGAGACAATTTATTTGATATACAGTTGTGACAATCTCTCCATCTTGTCAGTCTCCTTGATCGGTAAGAAATGAGCAGATTTAGTAAGACGATCTACTATGACCCATATAGTATCATTTCCACTAGAAGTCTTGGGCAATTTAGTAATAAAGTCCATAGCGATACATTCCCACTTCCACTGCGGAATATCGGGTTGTGTCAACAGACCAGAAGGCTTTTGATGTTCAGCCTTCACTTTCAAACAAGTGAGACACTTACTAACATAAGTAGCAATGTCGGCTTTCATATTAGGCCACCAGTAGAATTCCTTCACATCGTGGTACATCTTACTGGAACCCGGATGAATAGAATACCTAGTCTTATGCGCTTCATCCAAGACTAGTTCACGGAGATTACCGAAGCGAGGAACCCAAATTCTGTTGCCAAAGTACCGTGTACCATTAGCTTTCACTTGGAGTTGGTTCTCGAAACCGATAGGTCCTTCACCTTCGATAAGTGTTGGTTTAATAGCTTCCAGTTGAGCTTCGCAGATTCGTGATATAAGATTTGATTTGATTTTCAGGTTTAAGGCACGAACACGTTTAACATCATCTTTTCGACTAAGGGCATCAGCAACTACGTTTGCCTTGCCAGAATGATATTCCATCTTACAGTCATAATCGTTCAATAACTCGAGCCATCGGCTTTGCCTCATATTCAGCTGTTTTTTATCAAAGATGTGTCGAAGACTTTTATGGTCAGTGTACACCGTAAACTGGGTACCATATAGATAATTTCTCCATATCTTTAATGCAAATACCACGGCACCTAACTCAAGGTCGTGTGTGGTATAGTTCTCCTCGTGTTTCTTCAACTGTCTAGATGCGTAGGCAATAACCTTTTCACGTTGCATTAAAACACAACCAAAACCTTGCTTTGAGGCATCGCAGTAAACAACAAAATCGTCAGTACCTTCAGGTAAAGATAGAATTGGGGCTGTGGTCAACTTCTCTTTCAGAATCTTGAAAGCAGATTCCTGTTCTTCGGACCACTCAAACTTCTTCCCTTTTTGAGTTAGCTTCGTAAGAGGTTTGGCAAGAAGGGAAAAATCATTTATGAATCTCCGATAATAACCGGCAAGTCCCAAAAATTGACGAATATGCCTCGCAGTCTTTGGTATCTCCCAGTTCTGGATAGCGATAATCTTAGCTGGATTGACATGTATTCCATTACTATCAACAACGTGTCCAAGGAATTGTACGGTTTTGAGCCAAAACTCGCACTTAGAAAACTTAGCGTAGAGTTGTTCCTTTCGTAAGAGTTCAAGAATCACGCGCAGATGTTGCTCATGTTCCTTCTCACTCTTGGAGTAGATCAAAATGTCATCAATGAAAACAATGACAAATTTATCGAGATAAGGTTTGCAGACACGGTTCATGAGATCCATGAAAATGGCAGGAGCATTGGTCAAACCAAAAGGCATGACACAGAATTCATAGTGCCCATAACGAGTGCGAAAAGCAGTCTTAGGAATATCATATTCCTTGACTCTAAGTTGGTGATATCCGTACCTCAAATCAATCTTTGAATAAATACTTGACCCTTGAAGTTGGTCGAATAGATCATCAATTCGTGGCAACGGATAACGGTTCTTGATAGTAAGCTTGTTAAGTTCGCGGTAATCAATGCACATCCTTAACGTACCATCCTTCTTTTTAACAAATAGAATAGGAGCTCCCCATGGGGACGAGCTTGGACGAATGAAACCTTTATCCAATAGTTCTTGGAGCTGGTTGGAAAGTTCCTTCATTTCGGAAGGTGCTAAACGGTATGGTGCTTTAGCAATAGGAGCAGCACTGGGAGCTAAATCAATTTGAAATTTAACTTGTCGAGGAGGTGGAAGACCAGGAAGATCTTCGGGAAACACATCGGGATAGTCTCTAACCACTGGTACATCTTCAATACGCTTCTCTTCCGATTCGATCAGCTTAACGTGGGCTAGAATGGCTGGATAACCTTTCATAAGGTATTTGCGGGTTTTGATATAGGAGATGATATTAAGATTGGAACCACTCTTTTCACCTTGGATGATGAGAGTATCTCCATTCCCCAATGGAACATTAACAGTTTTATCGTAACACATGATAGCAGCATGTAATGGACGTAACCAATCCATACCAACTACGACATCAAAACTTCCGAGTTTGACCGGCAAAAGGTCTATCTTAAATTCTTTATCGGCTAAGATTATGTTGCAGTTTTTATAGATTTTATCAACTTGCATGACCTTTCCATTGGCTACTTCTACTAATCTTTTAGTTTCTAAGGGTTGAGGCTTTTCAGCAAATAGGGTACAAAAATCACTAGACACGTAACTTCTATCGGCACCAGTATCGAATAAAATAGTTGCATATAAATTATTGACAAGATACGTACCCGTGATAACTTCATCTTCATCTCGGGCTTCAGCAGCAGTAATAACAAACGCACGACCCTTCGCAGCAGTAGCATTAGCTCCAGTAGCGGGATTATCTTTCTTCTTAGGACAATTCGGACTAATGTGTCCCTTCTCTCCACAAGTATAGCATGTAGGAAGAGCTTTGGCCGGAACAATAGCCTTATCCTTTCTGAGGAGTCTTACACGTCTTAGCAACGTGTCCCACTTTCTTACACAACGCACAAACCGCAGTACACTTCCCCGGGTGATGCCTCTCATAACGAATACAGAAAGGATAAGTACCCTTATAATTCGACCTTGTACCATCCGCAGGCTTCTTATTATCATTCTGAGCCGAACCTTGAGATGGCTCAAACTTCCTCTTACCATCATTACCCTTGGTTTCAACTTGCTTATTGGTCGACGCCCTTCTTCTCTTGGCCAACATGAGATTTTGTGCCATGAGAATCACAGCATCCAAAGTAACCTTCTCAGCAGCAATAACATTCCCTTGAACATCCTCGGGAAAACCTTCAATATACCGCTAAATTCTTCTAGCTTCAGTAGGAAACATTTTAGGACATAGAGTAGAAAGCTCCAGATAACGATTGGTATAGTTCTCAATGTCAGTACCCTTGACCTTGAGTTCCTAGAACTCAGCTTCAAGTTTCTGAACTTGACTTCGAGGACATAATTTGTTGACCATCATGCTTTTGAGTTCATCCCATGGAATTGCATTAGCATTATCAATTCCTACGGACTTGGCATGAGCAGTCCACCAAGTTAAAGCATTGCCACCCAATGAGCTAGTGGCATACTTTACTCGATTGTTATCACCACAGTTGCAAATACAAAAAATAGATTCCATCTTCTCAAACCAACGGACTAGTTCGACAGCTTCTTCAGTCCCCTTAAATGCAGGAGGATGACAGTTTGAAAAATCCTTGTAGGAACAAGGTTTCAGTTGTGGATTAGCATGGTTAGCTTGGGCGTTACCTTGGGTGGCAGCGAGTAACTGTTGGAATTGCTCAGTAGTTAACACAACATTGTTAACGGTAGGTGCAGCTGAACGAACTATGATGTCACTACATAAAAGTGAACATAAGTCAGATAAGTTAACAAATTTGAGCAATTACAAGTAGGAATAAGATAAAGTATTAATATCACATGATATAAATAAAACACTTTATTTTATTAAGGAACTAGGCATTAAATAAGCCTTTTAATATATGATTCGGAAATAAAAATAGTTTTAAGGCATAGCCTTTACATAGATGGAAAATAGAAAGATAACTAAAGAATATTAAGATTCATATTCCTTCTTCTCGTCCTCAACCTTCTTCATAAACTTCTCAACTTTCTCATTCTTCGCCTTTTGTTTCTCATGCAGGAACTCGAGATTATCATAAAGGTTAGAAACTTCATTGTTGATTACATGGTACTTGTGGTCCCTTATAGAAAGTTGATTATTCACGCGGTTTTCCTCCATCTTCAATCTAAGGTCAACATCTTCCCTTAGGTAGGAGAGAGATTGCTTCCCCCATCGGGTATTTCTATCACCTTCATACTTCACCAACTTTATCTCTTTCTTTAGTTCAGCATTTTCCTCCATGAGCTTCTTGATCGCTAGGTCTTTTTCCTTCATTTGAAAATCAATCCTTGCAATATGGCGAATTAGGTCATCGG
Organism: Rutidosis leptorrhynchoides; assembly: GCF_046630445.1. Taxonomy (NCBI): domain Eukaryota; kingdom Viridiplantae; phylum Streptophyta; class Magnoliopsida; order Asterales; family Asteraceae; genus Rutidosis; species Rutidosis leptorrhynchoides. Next base: position 16,889,136 of record NC_092336.1, on the reverse strand, counting down.
TAGTTTTTCGCAGATTCATGAGCTCGTACTTGGCATCAACTTCATCGTAGAAAGGAGAATGGGATCTTTTCTTTGACGGCCCAGTTTCTTCAAGACATTTCCTCTTGTCTTTATTCCTCGGGGTTGGATAGTATTCAGGAGACCCATGTAACTTTAGAGTAGTATTTGGGCTATAATTTGGTGAGGGAGGACCACCAAAGCCATAAGGTGAACTTTGGACTGGTCTTTCTGTGGAAGACCTTTCAGTATATTTTTCGATTGGCTTGAAAAGATTCATTTTGGTCATTTGATGATAATTAGACATCCTAACATTAGGAAGGAGATTTTGATCAGTTTTAGGATAGGATTGTAAGGCATATGTTTTAAGATTACAAGACAATCCTAAGTGCTTTAAAGTCTAAGGCAGGAAATGTTATAGTTTCCTAGATTGCTAAGGCACCCTAGCTAACAAGTAAGGCACACATAAAAATGCAATCCTGGTTCTCTATAACAGCCTGGTTATGCTCTGATACCAATCTGTAACGTCCTCCCAATAGGGTCTGGAAGGAACGTCAATAATATCAAAACATACCAACATATTATAATAAACGAGAACAATACTAAATGATGAATTTAACTTTAATGAGTACGCAGCGGAAAATGAAATGTCGTTACAATGACAGGAATAACAATATCGTAAATGTTCACATGCAGAAGTAATAAATGCTATATCTCTTGATTCTATGTCCAAGTAGCATCACATAAGCGGTAAGTATAAGAGCTTGAATCAAATAGCACCTGAGACAAAACATGCTAAAGTGTTAACCAAAAAGGTTGAGTGAAGTTCATAGGTTTAACAAAAAGTTTGTCGTTGTTTTAGACCACAAGATTTAGTTTGTAAAGTTGATCTCCCGCTGGATCAAAAAGTTATGCCAATGCGTGATATTTAGACTAAACGTTCAAGTTGCCCCATGACAAGTTGTGTCTGTCCTTGTCGGTTTAATTTCATTATTAAGTAATACAATGACTTGGTCAAATGTATCGGGGACGTTACTCCCGATAGGCCTATCCCCAATAATTAAGAATGCCGCAGCAATTAAAAATATCACAGTAGGGACTTAGTCGGACATAGCCGGGTATAGCATAGTTTTAACAGTTGGTACTGATATTTAGACTAGACTTTTAAGTTTGCCCCGTGAAAAGTTATCGTTCATACTTGTCGGTTGGGGACTTGCTGGTCATAGCCCAACATATCACAGTTTAGTAGTTTGGTACTTGTGTCTAAGTTGTAAAAAGTAAAAACAGCATGTGTCTCACCCCAAAAGTAAGTAAGTTTGCTAGCAATAAAGAGGGGCTATGAATTCACCTTAGTAAGTAGAGAGAAAGTTATTCCTCGGAATAAAGAGTTGAACGAGTGAGCAGGAAAGTCAACCTATTGACATTTAAGAGTAGTTAAGTGTTTTGCCCATGTTTAAGTTTAAGTATGTGTTTGTTTTGCTAAGTTTCTATTGCTAGTAAGTTACTATTTTTATAAAGTTTTTATTTTTAGAAAGTTTCTTATTTTACTAAGTTTCTATGACTAGAGAGTTTCTACTTTTATCAGTGTTTTCCATTTTAGGATACTTGCCGTATTAAATAAGCTTCCAATCACCCCTTTCCCTTCGAATGGCTAATTTAGATCTAGGGGCTTGAGCCATAGGACCCTTTAAATCGGAAATCCAAACCCTCTGCCGAGAATCTCATAGAAACCATTCGTCAAGAAAGTTCGAAGATCTATACATCTCTAATACATATCCCAAAATATTTTTATGTTATAATATAAGTAGTAGGTTATAGGTGCTAGTAATAGTAATAGTGTATACATGTTATTTATTTTATTTTTAATTGCATATAATTTATAACATTATTTACATGTTTTGGTAAAAAATAATAACCGAAGTAAAAAGTAAAATGTAAAAAGTAAAAAAAATAAAAAGTAAGAAAAAGAATACTTACTAGTTGTAATTCTTCAAAGAGAGAATGAGAACAACCTGCACAGCTTCACTTTCATCAAGCAATCCAGCAACAACCTGCACATTCTCAAACACTAATAAGAACAAACAACACAAAAACAGAAATAATAACAGTTAGATTGATCATTGAACACCCTCCCACAATTTATTTGTTAAAGAAATCCTTCAGATTAAGTTTTTCACAAAATTTATTATGTTGATATGAACACAACCCTTTTGTAAATATATCTGCAATATTATGCTCAGATTTAATCTTGTTTGTAACTATAACACCTGCACTAATCTTTTCTCTTACAAAATTCAAGTCAATCTCAAAATGCTTGATTTTTTCATGAAAAACAGGGTTTGCTGCAATTTTAATTGCAGCTGAATTATCAACAAACATAGGAACAGGAATATGATAGCTTGAGTTGAACTCATTAAGTAACTTAATTACCCAAATAACCTCACAAGAAGCATCAGCCAATGCTCTATATTCAGCTTCAGCTAAAGATCTAAAGATGGTTGTCTGCTTCTTGCTTTTCCAGGCTATCAAGGAACCATAAAGATAAAGACAATAACCAGTGATAGATTTTCTTTCCATAATTCCTTTTCCCCAATCTGAGTCAACAAATGAAAATAAGCTGTTATCACTAGACTTCTCAATGCACAAGCCTTTACCAAGAGCACCTTTAAGGTATTTTAAAACCCTAATGGCACACTTTAAATGAGAATATTTAGGTGAATGCATAAACTGACTCAGAACATATACAACATATGAAATATCTGGCCTTGTAAGAGTCAAATAGATTAACTTTCCTACAAGCCTTTGATATTCACTAACTTTATCAATAAGCACATCATGTTTTTTAACATTACTATCACACAAAGCATTTGGTTCAATAGGTGTTTGTTCAGGTTTGCACCCTAATAAACCAAATTCAGACAAAAGGTCAAGGGTATATTTTCTCTGTGACAAATATACACTTTCTTCAATTCTAATCACCTCTATTCCAATAAAATATTTTAAATTCCATAAATCCTTAATTTGAAATTGTTTACTTAAAAAAGTTTTAAATTTTTCAATTTCACTAACATTGTTTCCTGTAACCACAATGTCATCAACTTACACTAACAGTGCAATAAAAATATCATTCTCAAATTTTATAAACAATGAGTAATCATTCTTACTTTGATTAAAACCAAGTTCAACTAGAACAGATGTAAGTTTTTCATTCCACTTTCTTGGAGCTTGTTTAAGCCCATACAAAGACCTTTTTAGTTTACAAACCCTTGTATCATTTTTGTCAAAATAACCTAATGGTAAAGTCATATAGACAGATTCATCTAGGTCACCATAAAGAAAGGCATTATTTATGTCAAGTTGAAATAACATCCAGTTATTTTGAACTGCAATATTAATTAGACATCTGATAGTTATCATTTTAACCACAGGTGAGAAAGTTTCATCAAAATCTATGCCTTCTCTTTGGTTATAGACTTTGGCTACTAACCTAGCTTTATATCTATCTACTTCACCATTTGATTTATATTTAATTTTGTAAACCCATTTGCAGTCAATAGGTTTCCTACCAGCATGCAAAGAGGTTAATTCCCAAGTATTATTCCTATGGAGAGCTTCCATTTCCAAATTCATGGCATTATTCCAATGTTTATGCTTAGAAGCTTCCCAATAGGTACTTGGTTCAATGCTTTTATTAAGAGTTGTAATAAAGCAGAGATGCTCAGCACTAAGATTAGAATAATTAATAGACTTTTCAATCCCATATTTAACTTTGCCTTCAATAATAAAATCATTATATTTTCTTGGCATGGAACTATCTCTTTGAGACCTTCTAGGTGTGAAAGTATAAGATTGTGACACATTCTCATTATTAGAAACATCATTAGAGTTGCCCTCAGGGATGATAAGTTCATCGTTAGATGTTGTAGTTGGACAACATGACCTGGTATGTTCATGTTGACCAATATTACTTGGTCTTGTATCATTAGTAGAACTATCCAAGGTCAAATCATCACTACTGCCATCATCTTTACTGTTATTATCTTTCCCTTCATCATTGGGTCTTGAATTATTTGGATTGTCTGTGTTTAATTCATCAAAAAAGTTTAACTGACTTAAAGTTTTATCATTAAAGTGTAAATTGAAATCACTATTCTTTAGTTTGAAAGGGAAAACATTCTCAAAGAACTTAACATCTCTGGATATGAAAACATTTTTATGATCAAGGCTATAAAATTTATAGCCTTTTTTGGTTGAAGAATATCCAAGTAAAACACATTTTTGAGACCTTTCAGAAAATTTATCATTGTTGTTCAAAACATTTACAAAAGGCAGACATCCAAAAACTCTCAAATGGGAAAGATTAGGAGCTCTGTTATAAATCATTTCAAAAGGGCATTTTCCTTTTAAAACAGAACTTGGAGTTCTGTTGATTAGATAAGCAGAAGTTAAAATACATTCATCCCAAAACTTCAAAGGAATCCCCCCTGAAACATAATAGCTCTTGCAACATTGAGCAAGTGCCTATGTTTCCTTTCAACAATACCATTCTGTTGAGGTGTATAAACACATCTAGTTTGATGCACAATACCATTTTTACTGGTGAATTCATTAAACTTAAAATTCAAAAACTCTGTGCCATTATCAGTTCTGATAGTTTTAACATTCTTGTTGAACTGATTTTTAAGTAAACAAGTTAAATTCTCAAAACAATCAAACACATCATCTTTCCCTTTCATAAGATACACCCACACAGCTCTGGTGTAATCATCTACAATGGTTAAAAAAAATACTTAAAACCATTGTAACTTGTGACCCTATATGGCCCTCATACATCCAAATGTAATAATTCTCCTAAAACACTAGACTTATGCTCACTAAGAGGAAAAACCTCTCTTGTTTGTTTAGCCTTAAAACAAATTTCACAAGGATTATCAGAAATATTATTATCTTTGAAAAACAGATTATCTTTTAAATGCATTAAAGCCTGCTCAGCAGGATGACCAAGTCTGAAGTGCTATAAATCTTTAGTTAAAAAATTATAATTACTTGTATTAGTTATTCCTGAATTACCTTCACAATTTCCAGTTAGATAATAAAGTCCATCACATTGTTCACCAGTCAATAAGATCTCCCTGGACACCAATTCCTGAAGGTGACATGCATGCTTATCAAAATTAACAAATAGATTGTTATCTTTTACTAAACAATAAACAGATAGTAAACTTACACAGTACTCAGGTATAACTAAAACATCTTTCAAAATTATTTTTTCATTAATTTTTAAATCCCCAATTTTAGACACTTTAGCCTTGGTTCCATTTGGATGTCCAACAGTCATGTTTAAATCACTAACATCAACATATGAAACAAAATTTTCAACAGAATCAGTCATGTGTTGATTAGCTCCTGAGTCTACAATCCATCCAAAATGACCTCTATGTTTTTTATTTAAAGTATTTGAAGCAAAAAACCTTTTTATGTTTGAGTTAAAGAAAACATTATAATTAACAAAAGTACCTGAAACATTTGAAACAGCAGACTTATTTCCAATTTCATCATCCAAAAGACTAAGAATTTTCATTACCTGTTCATTACTTAATGAAACAGGATTAGAAACATTAGCAGAATTAACATCATTATTCATTTTACTTGAATTACCCTTATAGTTATTTCCAAACCATTTTCTTTTAAGATTTGGTGGATAACCAATCACTTCAAAACATTTATCAATAGTATGATTAGTCATACCACACTTGGTACACTTTAAATTTCCACTTCTAGTTGGAAAACCAACTAGCTTAAAACATTTTTCAGTAAGATGATTATCTCTGCCACAATCAGCACACCTTGGACCAGAAGAAGATGTATTTTTGCCTTTAAGAATATTAGATGAAAATGCAGAAGACTCATTTAGAGACTTTTTTTTTCATAGAGAGGAGCTCCCCTATGTGATTCTTCTCTAGAAATAATAGAGAAAGCAGTTACAGTAGGTAATGGGTCTCTCATTAACAAATTACTTCTAATAGATAGATATACATCATCTAGACCCATAAGAAATTGCATTAGTTTGATTAGATTGGTGTGATCTTTGAATTCTTTTGATGATGTGAGGCCACATACAGGTAATTGGACAAGAACATCATATTGTTTCCAAAGTGAGTTCAATTTGTGATAATAATCTGAAACAGGAGTTCCAGATTGTTTTGTTGAATTGATTTGTTGATATAGATTAAACAATACAGAACCATCCACTTTATCATATGTCTCTTTTAGCTCAGTCCAGACCTCAGATGCAATTTGAGAAAAAATTTGACCATTATACAGTTCATCAGACAAAGATCCAAGAATCCAAGAAAGTACAACAGCATTACACCTATCCCACTGATTACTTAAAACATCATCTTCTTCATCTTTTTGTAATGTACCATTTATAAAAATCCATTTTATTTTTAGTTTGAAGTGCTAATTTCATAGCACATGCCCAAGCCTTGTAATTTTCTGTACCCTTTAATTTAAACGTAATTAAAGGAGTACTTGAAATATCACTGGCATGTAGATATAATGGATCTCCAAAATCAAGTTTACTAATAAGAGTTGTACTAGTTTCAGGTCTAGTATCATCACCCATTTTAACAGATAACAGATATGTATCAACAAAAGTAAATCAAAGTAAAGAAGATTAAGTAATTCTTTCTAAAATCAAGCCACAACTTGATCAGGTTTCCAGTGATTTCTTGAATCACGGTCAAGAGTTGGGCTGTGGCGATTCTAAAAGAATTATTTAATCAAAAATTGATATAAAAACAAAAGATATGATAAAGAGGGATTTAGAGACGCCCCTATATCTTTAATGCATCGGAAGAACCAACAAATCTCCGGAGAAACCAAGAACACTAGCAAATTAGGGTTTGAATAAGAAAACCCTAAATTACCATACACGATCCAGAAAGACCTTGAATCGCCTTTAAAGATCAATTGGATGCAGAGACAGAGAAACCCCCAATTTTTCAACACCGATTAACAAGAAATTCGATCAAACACTCCTTTGACCAAACCCTAATCACGAACAACCAGTAACTTGTAAACAAAAAACCAAATCAGGCGTTAGAACGCTCTGATACCATGAACAAATTATCAATTCTAACACCAAGAATCAACGAATAACAATGAATTAATCACCAAATTACTTATCAAACCAACAGAAACATATGTTCATCAACTAGATGAACAATATTCAAACATCAAACCCTAACAAGTTTGAGTATAGAAATCAACTATTACAGAGATACAAAACTGAACGATTGAGTTTTACTTTGAATTGAGAGAGAGCTATCGAATGAGTATTTTGTGATAATGAAACAGTAACCCTAATCTGGAACTATATAGCAAAGGGTTAGATAATTACAGACTAACCCCTTGCAAAATACAAATAAGTAGAAATAGCCCTCAACATTTAATAGTTAAGACAAACTGTGTCCCGTCGTTGTGTATTGACTCTTTCACCCCCATACTAGGTATGTTAACTACTTGAGCAATACACTCGATCCACAAATGACTTAACTCTTCACTTGAACTCTTAACTTGACACCAACAGCAAAGTTACCACTGCACAGCTTCACTTTCATCAAGCAATCCAGCAACAACCTGCACATTCTCAAACACTAATAAGAACAAAAAACACAAAAATAGAAATAATAACAATTAGATTGATCATTTGAACAAAAAAGAATTTTTTTCGACATCTTTTGATAACATTAAAGGGTTGGTTCTTTTACGAAAGTTGCTTCTTTTATCGTTGGGGACAAAAAAAAAGGTGAAATGACAAAAATACCCTTGGTTACTATTGGTAAATAGTGAAACAGTGTTTTGTCTATTAGTATATATAGAAATTACATTCCATTGCGTCAACCATTTAGGTCCATTGAATCTCGAAAAATTAAAGGAAATGAGTCCACTATGAACCATCTTAGTCAGAGGCGAAGTCAGGATTCACGGATAGGGGATACATTTCACTAAAATAAAATATCAACATAAAATTTTCATATATACATTGTAACATCCTCAAACAGGGCATAGATGTAAGATGACCTTTTTGCCCTTAGGCATAATTGTGTGGTTAATTATGCTTTTATTTTAATTAAATGTTTAGTGTTATTTTATTATTTGGTTAAGACCAGTTTGTGACAAGGGTCACAGAACAAGTTCGTTTATTTAATTTGGACTCCGTTAGGGCAGTCAAATTAAGTACGAAAGATTTTAGATAACTGGTAAATACCCGTGTGTCGTGGGGTATTGTGTTTTAACACAATTAAGTGTATTGTGCTGCCTTTTCTTCCCTCATTTCTCCATTTATCTAGAAAATTCCCAAACAAACCCGTACTCACTTCTTCCTCATCCATCAAACCCTAGATTGCTAATTGGTGTTCTAGAGCTCAAATTTTTTGTGTTATCTTGTTCCTTACGATTTACTGAGTCTATTGAGGTATGAATCAAAGTATTTCAAGCTCTAATCTTTAAGAAAATGGTGTTTTTGTGTTAAGTTTACAAAAAGTGGTTTTAGTGTCAAATTGGTTGATTTTGATGTTGTTTGTGTCAAAATCTTGTGGGTTTATGCTTATTGATGTTTAGTGTACTTGATTTGGTCAGTTTTGAGGTAAGAAACGAGCTCTAGAGCAAGAAATGGCGCATTTTAGGTTAAACCCGTAGCTGTGTTCATCTTCTTCATCAGATGAACAAACTCGGCCGAGTGTCTCTTGACACTCGACCGACCGTGTAGACGATTGACCGGTTGAGTGACACACTCGACCGAGTGTGTCTGAGTTCTGACCAGATGATTTATTTTACTCAGTCGGCCGTGTGAGTGGACACTCGACCGAGTGTGTAGACACAGTCGACCGACTGTGTGAGTCAGTCGGCCGTGTGTCTTTGAGGGCAGAATATTTTACTAAGTGTTGATGTCTAGCCGTTATGTTGCCCGCGTGAATTCTGATATTTAGGATGAAAATCCTGAAAATGCATAAGTGTTAAGTAGACTGTTTAGCGGCGCTTTTTGTGACTGATTTTCTGTACTGTGCTGTTTTATGTTAACGAACAGAAACTAACTTGATTTGCCTTATGTTCAGGTGATAAGGATAAGGAAGCCACTCAGTGATAGATTATCTGAGCTAGTTGCTGGTATTTGGTGAGTGGGTCTATCTTCGGATAGAGTACTAAGTAGCTGACACGCTACTTGCTCAGACTCTTTATACTTATGTTTATATCTAGTATGAATACAGTGTGTAGTTAGATATTTCCATGTGCATGACTGTTTATCTACGATCTTATGTGCGCACTGTTAGTTGGACACCAACCGAGGCGGCAAGGTTGGGAACCCACTGAGGCGGCAAGGTAGGGTTGATGTGAGGTTGACTGTGGTAGCCTGGTCAGGTCATGATGTTACTGATTGTTCAGTATAGTATAGAAGGACGCATGTGTTGCGTCTGGACGGTTATGCAGTGGAATCAGTAAAGCGGACTATCGGTAGACTGTAGCTTGATCAACTAAGTTGTGTGCTTGTACAAGCCGCCGATCCTCATATTGTCACTTGTTGTATGCAAGTTCAGGACGTTAGTGAAATGTCCCGTTCATATTGATTATAAACGTTCCATATTAATTGATTTCGTTGCGAGGTTTTGACCTCTTTATGAGACGTTTTTCAAAGACTGCATTCATTTTTAAAACAATCATAACCTTTATTTTATCTATAAAGGTTTAAAAAGCATTACGTAGATTATCAAATAATGATAATCTAAAATATACCGTTTACACACGACCATTACATAATAGTTTACAATAAGAATATATTACATCAAAAATAAGTTTCTTGAATGCAGTTTTACATAATATCATACAAGCATGGACTCCAAATCTTGTCCTTATTTTAGTATGCAACAGCGGAAGCTCTTAGTATTCACCTGAGAATAAACAAGCTTTAAACGTCAACAAAAATGTTGGTGAGTTATAGGTTTAACCTATATATATCAAATCGTAACAATAGACCACAAGATTTCATATTTCAATACACATCCCATACATAGAGATAAAAATCATTCATATGGTGAACACCTGGTAACCGACATTAACAAGATGCATATATAAGAATATCCCCATCATTCTGGGACACCCTTCGGATATGATATAAATTTCGAAGTACTAAAGCATCCGGTACTTTGGATGGGGTTTGTTAGGCCTAATAGATCTATCTTTAGGATTCGCGTCAATTAGGGTGTCTGTTCCCTAATTCTTAGATTACCAGACTTAATAAAAAGGAGCATATTCGATTTCGATAATTCAATCATAGAATGTAGTTTCACATACTTGTGTCTATTTTGTAAATCATTTATAAAACCTGCATGTATTCTCATCCCAAAAATATTAGATTTTAAAAGTGGGACTATAACTCACTTTCACAGATATTTCCTTCCTCGGAAATAAGACTTGGCCACGGATCGATTCACGAACCTATACAAATATGTACATATATATATCAAAGTATGATCCAAATATAATTACAACCATTTTTATTATGTTTTAAAGATTTGAGTGTATTAAGTCAGCTGTCCTCGTTAGTAACCTACAACTAGTTGTCCACAGTTAGATGTACAGAAATAAATCGATATATATTATCTTGAATCAATCCACGACCCAGTGTATACACGTCTCAGGCTAGATCACAACTCAAAGTATATATATTTTTGGAATCAACCTCAACCCTGTATAGCTAACTCCAACATTACTGCATATAGAGTGTCTATGGTTGTTCCAAATAATATATATACATGGGTCGATATGATATGTCAAAACATTTGCATACGTGTCTATGATATCCCAAGATTACATAATATATTAGAATACATGTATAATACAATATAAGTTAGCTAGGATATGATTTGTATAGATTTGTTAAACATTTCCCGTAGCTAAAAAGATCAAAAATATCCAATCTTGTTTTACCCATAACTTCTTCATTTTAAATCCGTTTTGAGTGAATCAAATTGCTATGGTTTCATATTGAACTCTAATTTAAGAATCTAAACAGAAAAAGTATAGGTTTATAGTCTGAAATTTAAGTTACATGTCAATTATTAAAGAGGTAGTCATTTCCGTCAAAAAAACGACATCTTGATGACCATTTTGGAAAACATACTTTCACTTTGAGTTTAACCATAATTTTTGGATATAGTTTCATGTTCATAAGAAAAATCATTTTCCTAGAAGAACAACTTTTAAATCAAAGTTTATCATAGTTTTTAATTAACTAACCCAAAACAGCCCGCGGTGTTACTACGACGGCGTATATCCGGTTTTACGGTGTTTTTCGTGTTTTCAGGTTTTAAATCATTAAGTTAGCATATCATATAGATATAGAACATGTGTTTAGTTGATTTTAAAAGTCAAGTTAGAAGGATTAACTTTTGTTTGCGAACAAGTTTAGAATTAACTAAACTATGTTCTAGTGATTACAAGTTTAAACCTTCGAATAAGATAGCTTTATATGTATGAATCGAATGATGTTATTTTAACGACCCGTCAAAGTACACTTGACGACCATCATTATCTTGGTCCCACAGCTTGATCATAACTCTATATGAATTTAATAAATAACCTTGCATTCTTTATTTAAAAATGATTTCCTATAAAGGAAACCTATCAAAACATATAAGTTTAGAAAAACCATACATTATTACTTAACCAAAAGTTGACCAAAACAAAGTCAACAGCATCCACTATTAAATGTATCAAAATAGAATACAAGTTATTGTTTAACAAAAGCTGCCATCATAAATATGCAGACTCTCTAAGCACAGCGGAAGCAATCAATCATGAACCTGAGAATAAAACATGCGAGTAACTGTCAACAAAAATGTTGAGTGAATTATAGGTTTAATATTGCAAACAATATTTAATTTAAACCGTAAAAATTTATGTTTGAAAACATAAAAACTCCTTTTTGGACCACAAAATTATATGCTAGAAAACATATAAAAATATTATTCCATTACCGTGAGCCACCTGGTAACCACTTAACCATTTATTTACCCTTGCCAAACACAATAAAAAAATATACACCGAACAAGTGTATCTACAACAAATTACGAAGTACTAAACATTCCGATTATAAATTGCTAGCGCGACTAGCTCGAAATGGGGTTGTCAAACCCGATAGATCTATCTATAGGATTCACGTTCACTAGTAGAAACCAGTGATTACAGTTACCAGACTAGGGAATATTTTTGTTCAACTCACAATGAATAATGTAAACCAACTTCCACTTGTGTCCAAAATATAAAATAAATTGCATGTATTCTCATCCCACAAGATTTAAAATAGAAAAATGGGACTATAACTCACCTTAGTAGCAAACGAAGTAACCACACAAATATGCGAACAGCAAATGAAGTAAAGTGATCAGGAATGATCACAACGCCGACCTATAAATAAAGCAGGTCGATATAAATAACTAACTTAGGTCAAGTCTTAGTATGATAGCTATTGTACATGTTGCAAGTAGACATAGATCAATACTCAATATGCATCGGTTTGATCGGAACAGCGTACGGACACACACTTTCTATTTTTAGCAGGTTTCCATTTTTGGAAAGTTTCTATTTTTGGAAAGTTTCTATTTTTGGAAAGTTTCCAAATTTAGAAAGTTGCTATTTTAGGAAAGTTTATAAGTTAGGAAAGTTTCCTTAATTAGAAAGTCAACAGAAGTCAACTAAAAGTCAAAGTCAACCGAAAGTCAACTCAAAAGTCAACCTTGGTCAAACATAGTCAACGTAAATTTTAAACGTGTAAGTTGTAATAATAATGTAAGTTATAATGTTTATTAAATTTAAATATGTCTAATTATGTCATAACATAAGTTTAATTAAATAAAAATGAATTACTAAAGTTAATATAAGTTTAAATGATATAATTAATATAACATAAGTATTTAATTAATTAATTAAATATTAGTCATAATATAAGTATTATTAATTAATAATAAATTTTAAATCATATCATAAGTATTATTAATTAATAATGAATTATTAATCATATCATAAGTTTCTAATTATGATTATTAAATCATAAGTATTTAATAATTAAATAATAATTAAGCCTTATAATAATTAAATAATTAATTAATCCTTATTATAAGTCTTATTATAATTATAATAATCTCATAATATAAGTTTAATACTTATCATAAGTATTTTCCATTAATAATGAAGTATTATTAATCATATGTTTAATTAGAATGTTAATTAAATCATAAGTATTAATTAAATGATATAATAAATATATATCATAAGTTGTAAATAATAATAATTACTTTTTTTTATCATAAGTAATTAAATGATATTGAAATCCATTATTTATACCATAAATTTAATAATTAGTCAAAAGTTTTAAATCAAAAGTTCATCGGGTCGTATCCTGAGCCCCGGGTGTCAGTTTTCGGCGAGCCTTACATATATCTCCGCCTAATCAAACCACCCGACACTTTGGTACACTCAAGAACACACCATGAACAGCCCACAAGTCATGATATACAGCCAATACACTACTTAGAACTTCAATTCAATCAAAAATGTGTTTTAGACGTAACGGGTGATTCGTGGCTCGGATTGAGATGACCCGAACATGAAAGTTCGCCCCACCATCAGTCCTAACACACTAACACACCCTAAAGTCACCAAATATGGTCACAAAGTCGGACCAAACCTGGTTCATACCAAAATCACATTTCAATCTTAACAAAATACCATTTGATCATATCTAGGACTCCGGGAATCGAAACGACATGAATCCGGAGTCTAAAATTAATGTCTTGATGAGAGGAAATCATCTAGCTACTTTATTTTAATTTTTATAACAGTCACAAAGTCAGAAAAGCACGAAATATCTGCTGTACCAATTATATCAAACCGAAAACATATGAAATTGAGTAATTCTACGCATACAAACATCATTACAACAACCAATAGTCATCATCATACTATTAAAATAGACATCAAATACAGTAAAATAAAGAAAAATCAAAAGTTCTAGGGTTAGGGTTTATACCCTAATCAAGAATTGATTAATATAGGCGTGTAGAGCTCGAAGAGAGGAACGCGATGATGATTAAAGCTTCTTGATCCATGTAATATTTTGTGAGATGATGATGATGATGCTAGTGATGGGCGACGGCCAAAATAAGAAAAAGGAGGAGAGAAAATAATTTGGTTTAGGTTAAAATGAAAGTGAAATGAGGAGGTTATGGATTAAGATCACCAGAATGAGAGTTTAACAACTTTTCCCCCTCCCCTTGACAATTTCGGCCAAAAACTGAATGGGGTGGGCCCCATAGTGGCCCAATTTGATAAATGACAAAATCCTAGTGGCCCAAACGCCCGAACGAAACCCGAAATGCGAAAATGCCGCTACGCGATTGATTTTTCGGAGAGATAATAAATACGCGACGAATAAAATATATAAACACTATATTTAATCATATGACATCAAAATATCATATTTAAGATAATTTGGATTTAAAAATCCCAAAAGCTCGACCGTTGGTTCGAAAACCAAAAAGATTTGCCGGATAGAAATCCGCGACACGTAGAAACGTATACCTTAAAATATGAATACAAATATTCACATAAAACATAATAATAAATATATTATTACAAAAATAATAATATATGTCATAGAAATGACGTGGCACGAATAATAATTAACGGTCGTTAAATAATTAACGGTAAAAGATAACGGAAAAAAGTAGGGTCGTGACAGTACCTTCCCGTTACGGAAATTTCATCCTGAAATTTAGCAGGTGCAGGGGTTGACTCAGCATCTGGGAACAAATGCGGGTACTTCTGCTTCGTCTGATCTTCACGCTCCCAAGTGAACTCGGGACCGCGTCTGGCGTTCCATCTAACTCGAACAATAGGAATTCTACTCTGTTTAAGAGTCTTAACCTCTCGGTCCATAATTTCAACAGGCTCCTCAGTAAAATGAAGTTGCTTATCAACATGAAGTTCCTCCAGAGGAATAGTTTTATCGGCCTCGGCCAAACACTTCTTTAAATTCGATACATGAAAAACATCGTGAACAGCACTGAGTTCTTGTGGCAGTTTCAAACGATAAGCCACTGGTCCAACTCTCTCAATAATCTCAAACGGCCCAACAAAATGAGGATTCAACTTTCCCCTTTTACCAAAACGTACCACACCCTTCCAAGGTGAAACTTTCAACATGACACGATCACCGACCTGAAATTAGATATCGTTCCTTCTCTTATCAACATAACTCTTTTGCCTACTCCTAGCGGTTCTCAATCTTTCCTTAATCTGTACAATCTTCTCGGTAGTCTCGTGAATAATCTCTGGACCTGTGAGTTGAGCATCCCCAACCTCTTTCCAACAAATAGGAGACCTACACTTTCTACCATACAGAGCTTCAAACGGTGCGGCTTTAATACTTGCATGATAACTTGTTGTTATAAGAAAATTTAGCCAACGATAAGTATCTATCCCAACCATTACCAAAATCAATTACGCATGCCCTCAACATGCCTTCTAACGTTTGGATGGTCCTTTCATTCTGACCATCCAACTGTGGATGATAAGCGGTGCCCATATCCAATTTAGTTCCCAAAGCATCTTGTAAAGACTGCCAAAACCTCGACGTAAATTAACCGTCTCGGTCCGAAATAATCGATACGGGAACACCATGTCTCGAAACAATCTCCTTCAAATACAACGAGCAAGCTTCTTCATTGAATCTGTTTCCTTAATTGGCAAGAAAATGAGTTGACTTAGTGAGTCGGTCAACAATCACCCAGATGGTATCATAACCACCCACAACTCTTGGTAACTTCGTAATATAGTCCATCGTAATACCTTCCCACTTTCACTTGGGAATTTCAGGTTGCACCAAAAGTCTTGACGGTTCTGATGTTCAGCTTTAACCTTAGCACAGGTCAAACACTTAGCCACATAAGTAGCCACATCAGCTTTCAAATTAGGCCACCAATACAGCTCCTTAAGATCATGATACATCTTTCCTGAACTAGCATGAATAGAGTACCCAGACTTATGAGCCTCATGCCCTCATCTAACACAAGTTGTCGCAGATCACCAAACTTTGGAACCCAAAGGCGTCCAGTAAAATACCGAGTACCATCGGTTCGTACCTCTAACTGTTTACTCAAGTCGCGGACCTTCCCGTTACAAAATTCTCCTCCTTCAAGGCTTCTTGTTGTGCCTCAAGAATCTGCCTTGCGAGGTTTGTTCGAATGGTCATATTTAAGGCCCTAAACCTATGAGGTTCAGTCCTCTCTTTATGACTTAACGTATCGGCCACAACATTAGCCTTCCCCGGATGATATAAAAGTTCACGATCATAATCATTCAACGTCTCAATCCATCTTCGTTGCCTCATATTTAACTGTTCTGATCAGGGATACGTTGAAGACTTTTGTGATCAGTGTACACATTACTTTTGAACCCATACTGATAATGTCTCCAAATCTTAAGTGCAAACACAACAGCTCCCAATTCTAAATCATGGGTTGTATAATTCTGTTCATGAATCTTCTACTGACGTGACACGTAACTAATGACTTTCTTTCGCTGCATCAAAGCACAACAAAAGTCTTGACACGAAGCATTACAATAGATAACAAAATCATCATTACCCTTGGGTAGTGATAATATCGGTGCAGAAATTAACTTTTTCTTCTTCAGAGTTTGGAAAGCAGACTCTTGTTCACTCTTCCACTCGTACTTCTTCCCCTTATGCGTTAAAGCAGTCAGAGGTTTTGCTACTCGTGAAAAATATTGAATGAACCTTCTATAATAGCCTGCCAAACCTAGGAACTGACGAATCTGAGTAGGAGTTTTCGGAAATTTCCCACTTCCCAATTGCCTCAATCTTAGCAGGATCAACTTGAATTCCCTGTTTACTAACAATGTGCCCAAGCAATTGAACTTCTTTCAACTAGAATGCACATTTAGGAAAATTCATCATACAACTCTTCTTTTCTTAACAAATCAAGCACTTATCTTCATTCTCTTCATCACTCTTGGAATAAATAAAGATGTCGTCGATGAAAACAATAACGAATTCGTCCAGATAGGGTCTGCACACACGGTTCATGGGGTCCATGAACACAGCAGGTGCGTTAGTCAATCCGGATGACATACCAAGAAATTCGTAGTGACCATAACGGGTACGGGAAGCGGTTTTCGGAATATCAGATTATTTAACACGCAGTTGATGATAACCGGAACAAAGACCGATCTTAGAATAAACAGACGAACCTTGAAGCTAATCGAACAGATCATCGATTCTAGGAAGAGGGTAACGGTTCTTAACTGTAAGCTTGTTCAAATCGCGATAATCAATAAACCATCGGAACGAACCACCCTTCTTCTTAACAAACAAAACAGGAGCTCCCCAAGGGGAAGAACTAGGATGAATGAAATATAGTTGCAACAATGAAGGAAGAAATATATGGAATAGTCACATCGGTGGCATGGATATTTAAGGCAATTCTCTCAAAGGAGATAACGAGGATCATGAACTTCAAAATAAATTTTCATTACATTTCCGAAAGGAAGACGTACGAAAAGTGTGATATTTCAACGAGAGTGTACTTCCTTGTACAATGAGCGAGGAAATCTAGGATTCATCCGTATTCTTAAATTTATGTGCGGATGAAAAGAACGCGAATCATGGGTTATAAATAATGGCCGCCTCCAGGTGAGATGAATCTCCAAAAATAATTTCGTGCACCTCAATGTATTGAATCCTAGGATTGATGTTTACGAGGGTGTTGTGGTTGACAGCGAATATTGAGAGTAGAAACTTCTCAAACGGTCTAGTGAAATATATATCCATGATACCCACTATAACAACAGTTGGGGGAGAAACCCACCTAGCGCCTTTTCTACAATAGGGTGACCACCGAATGCACCCCAAAAAAATTGATTTATCGGTCCGCGTTTCGGCCATGACCAATCATAATAGGAGAAAATTTTATGAGCGTAAAGACTTTCCTACAAATTTTGTAAAACCGGAATCCAAAGTGGTGTAAGAGTTTCTATCAATGAACTTAAAGGTAAGTTTCATCCTTAAACGGAGGATGAGAAGAACTGTAGTCCAAACACTCTGTAGGGTAATGCGAAAATTTGATAAAATTAATCAAAGGAGTTTTGAAAAAGCTTTAAATGTTTGATGTGACAACATAAATGGAACGAAGTTATTAGTAAATTTAGAAGTATGTACAACGTGTATCATTTTATATAAAACAAATTGACTTAGTCAAACAGCTCTTATAAATGAGTGGTTTTTAAAATAATTTTGAAAGTATGATTTAGTACATACTAACCAAAATAGGTAAGGGTAAATTTATTCATTTGAATCCATAAGTACATATATGAGTTTATAAATTGTATGCATGACAAAATATTTCATTACTTCTATTCGCCCATAATCCCGCGAGAGCCGCCCAATTAAACAAATGTGTAAAACTCCCGGTGATAACAGAGTATCTGTATTTCAGAGGTTGCAAGTTGAAGTAAGATAGTGGAAGATCGAGTAAAGGAATTGAATCGTCGTGCGACATTTGACCAACAAATGTTACGAGGTCATGAAAATCAATGAGTTAAATGTTGTTTTGACTATTATCAGGACATAAGTCCTTGGGCTAAAACTGTTCCCGAGCGAAGCTGTTGCTAACAAACGAGTTATGAAGGATAGAGCATGAGATACATAATTTGGTTAAAACGAGCTTCTCGTATATCAACAAATAAGATAATGAATATTTTCTCTACCCATGTAATACATCGGAATTTCTGAATGAGTAGTGTAAAAATTTTCTTTGACTCACTTTCTATTCCTCATGTCACAATATTGGGACTTCTTTATGAATTAACGTAATATAATCACGTTGGCCTGACGCCATTATATTTCACTAATTCATAGCTCCATTCCAATAGCACTACCTGAGGTCAGGACACGCGATCAACTTCGGATTTCCACACAATTTCTCTAAAACATTTTCTTAAACAATGTGCTAAGGATAGCACAAGAGACTAAACATCATAAGTAACGAATAGGAGTAACGATGACATAGAAATGTCTTCGAAGTTCCAAAAATCTCTAAAAGTCAAGAATGACGCCTTCCGGTTCAAAAACTAAAGCACATAGGCACAAAGGCACGTAATATAACAAGAATGTTATATACCTAAACAAAATAGCTGACATTGAAATGCTTAGCATTTAGAAGTCAAGAATGACATCTCGCGTAATATAACTCAAACGTTATACACATGACCATAATAGATGACATAGAAATGTCGAGAATTTCAGAAGTCAAGAATGACATCCCTCGGTTTCACTACCCGAGGTGCTCTTATAAGGATAAGTTCGCATGAGTCGGAGAATTTGTTTAAATCGGAATGGAAGTTCCTCCCGGATTCAGAACATAATAAAGGTGTATGTATGATAACAATATACATACCAATACGATACAAATAGTCACATATACTAATATATTATGGGTCGGGGCTGTAGACTAGACTCACTAATGCACCCTATTGACTCGGGTAACGACATCAATGCAGCCTAATTCCCTACAACCAACGCTCTGATACCAACTTTAACGAACCGTCAAAGTACACTTGACGACCATCGTTATCTTGGTCCCACAGCTTGATCATAACTCTATATGAATTTAATAAATAACCTTGCATTCTTTATT
Organism: Rutidosis leptorrhynchoides; assembly: GCF_046630445.1. Classification (NCBI taxonomy): domain Eukaryota; kingdom Viridiplantae; phylum Streptophyta; class Magnoliopsida; order Asterales; family Asteraceae; genus Rutidosis; species Rutidosis leptorrhynchoides. The sequence goes on along the minus strand of NC_092336.1, from coordinate 16,869,361 downwards.
TAAAAATGATTTCCTATAAAGGAAACCTATCAAAACATATAAGTTTAGAAAAACCATACATTATTACTTAACCAAAAGTTGACCAAAACAAAGTCAACAGCATCCACTATTAAATGTATCAAAATAGAATGCAAGTTATTGTTTAACAAAAGCTGCCATCATAAATATGCAGACTCTCTAAGCACAGCGGAAGCAATCAATCATGAACCTGAGAATAAAACATGCGAGTAACTGTCAACAAAAATGTTGAGTGAATTATAGGTTTAATATTGCAAACAATATTTAATTTAAACCGTAAAAATTTATGTTTGAAAACATAAAAACTCCATTTTGGACCACAAAATTATATGCTAGAAAATATATAAAAACATTATTCCATTACCGTGAGCCACCTGGTAACCACTTAACCATTTATTTACCCTTGCCAAACACAATAAAAAAATATACACCGAACAAGTGTATCTACAACAAATTACGAAGTACTAAACATTCCGATTATAAATTGCTAGCGCGACTAGCTCGAAATGGGGTTGTCAAACCCGATAGATCTATCCATAGGATTCGCGTTCACTAGTAGAAACCAGTGATTACAGTTACCAGACTAGAGAATATTTTTGTTCAACTCACAATGAATAATGTAAACCAACTTCCACTTGTGTCCAAAATATAAAATAAATTGCATGTATTCTCATCCCACAAGATTTAAAATAGAAAAATGGGACTATAACTCACCTTAATAGCAAACGAAGTAACCACACAAATATGCGAACAGCAAATGAAGTAAAGTGATTAGGAATGATCACAACGCCGACCTATAAATAAAGCAGGTCGATATAAATAACTAACTTAGGTCAAGTCTTAGTATGATAGCTATTGTACATGTTGCAAGTAGACATAGAACAATACTCAATATGCATCGGTTTGATCGGAACAGCGTACGGACACACACTTTCTATTTTTAGAAAGTTTCTATTTTTAGCAGGTTTCCATTTTTGGAAAGTTTCTATTTTTGGAAAGTTTCTATTTTTGGAAAGTTTTCAAATTTAGAAAGTTGCTATTTTAGGAAAGTTTATAAGTTAGGAAAGTTTCCTTAATTAGAAAGTCAACAGAAGTCAACTGAAAGTCAAAGTCAATCGAAAGTCAACTCAAAAGTCAACCTTGGTCAAACATAGTCAACGTAAATTTTAAACGTGTAAGTTGTAATAATAATGTAAGTTATAATGTTTATTAAATTTAAATATGTCTAATTATGTCATAACATAAGTTTAATTAAATAAAAATGAATTACTAAAGTTAATATAAGTTTAAATGATATAATTAATATAACATAAGTATTTAATTAATTAATTAAATATTAGTCATAATATAAGTATTATTAATTAATAATAAATTTTAAATCATATCATAAGTATTATTAATTAATAATGAATTATTAATCATATCATAAGTTTCTAATTATGATTATTAAATCATAAGTATTTAATAATTAAATAATAACTAATCCTTATAATAATTAAATAATTAATTAATCCTTATTATAAGTCTTATTATAATTATAATAATCTCATAATATAAGTTTAATACTTATCATAAGTATTTTCCATTAATAATGAAGTATTATTAATCATATGTTTAATTAGAATGTTAATTAAATCATAAGTATTAATTAAATGATGTAATAAATATATATCATAAGTTGTAATAAATAATAATTACTTTTTTTTATCATAAGTAATTAAATGATATTGAAATCCATTATTTATACCATAAGTTTAATAATTAGTCAAAAGTTTTAAATCAAAAGTTCATCGGGTCGTATCCTGAGCCTCGGGTGTCAGTTTTCGGCGAGCCTTACATATATCTCCGCCTAATCAAACCACCCGACACTTTGGTATACTCAAGAACACACCATGAACATCCCACAAGTCGTGATATACAGCCAATACACTACGGGATATATGATGTTCCTCTAATACGAGCCGTCGTTTTTCACATTGGTTTAGAAAAACCTGGTGGTTTAGAGGTTCCCGGGTTATTATCATGATATTGAAAATACGGGTGTTGACGGTACATATAAAGTTCATCGGGGTCAGAATCAGATTTCTCTATTTTGATGCCCTTTCCCTTATTACTTTCTTTTGCCTCATTAAATTGGGTCGAGGTAATTTCTATAACATCATCGGAATCCTCATCAGGATCCGATTCATCGGAAAATTGATAATTTTCCCAATATTTTGCTTCCTTAGCGGAAACACCATTGACCATTATTAACTTTGGTCCATTGGTTGAGGATTTTCTTTTATTCGGTTTTCTGTGTTTCCTACTATTCCCCCCTCCGGAACCTCTTCTTCTTCCGGTTCCTCTTTTTCTGGTTCCTCTTCTTCCGGTTCCTCTTCTTCCGGTTCCGTTTCCTCTTCTTCCGATTCTTCGAGAACTTGTGAATCTTGCCAATATATATTCGACTCTTTGTTATTATTAGGTGAGTCAATGGGATTTGTGCTAGAGGTAGACATCTATCACACAATATCAAACATGTTAAGAGATTAATATATCACATAATATTTACATATTAATAATATATAGTTTCCAAAAAAAATGTTAAGCAATCTTTTTTTAAAGAGAACACGGTCGAAGTCCAGACTCACTAATGCATCCTAACAAACTCGATAAGACACACTAATGCAAATTTTCTGGTTCTCTAAGACCAACGCTCGGATACCAACTGAAATGTCCCGTTCATATTTATTATAAACGTTCCATATTAATTGATTTCGTTGCGAGGTTTTGACCTCTTTATGAGACGTTTTTCAAAGACTGCATTCATTTTTTAAAACAATCATAACCTTTATTTTATCTATAAAGGTTTAAAAAGCATTAAGTAGATTATCAAATAATGATAATCTAAAATATACCTTTTACACACGACCATTACATAATGGTTTACAATAAGAATATATTACATCAAAAATAAGTTTCTTGAATGCAGTTTTACATAATATCATACAAGCATGGACTCCAAATCTTGTCCTTATTTTGGTATGCAACAGCGGAAGCTCTTAGTATTCATCTGAGAATAAACATGCTTTAAAGGTCAACAAAAATGTTGGTGAGTTATAGGTTTAACCTATATATATCAAATCGTAACAATAGACCACAAGATTTCATATTTCAATACACATCCCATACATAGAGATAAAAATCATTCATATGGTGAACACCTGGTAACCGATATTAACAAGATGCATATATAAGAATATCCCCATCATTCCGGGACACCCTTCGGATATGATATAAATTTCGAAGTACTAAAGCATCCGGTACTTTGGATGGTTTTTGTTAGGCCCAATAGATCTATCTTTAAGATTCGCGTCAATTAGGGTGTCTGTTCCCTAATTCTTAGATTACCAGACTTAATAAAAAGGGGCATATTCGATTTCGATAATTCAACCATAGAATGTAGTTTCATGTACTTGTGTCTATTTTGTAAATCATTTATAAAACCTGCATGTATTCTCATCCCAAAAATATTAGATTTTAAAAGTGGGACTATAACTCACTTTCACAGATATTTCCTTCCTCGGAAATAAGACTTGGCCACGGATCGATTCACGAACCTATACAAATATGTACATATATATCAAAGTATGATCAAAATATAATTACAACCATTTTTATTATGTTTTAAAGATTTGAGTGTATTAAGTCAGCTGTCCTCGTTAGTAACCTACAACTAGTTGTCTACAGTTAGATGTACAGAAATAAATCGATATATATTATCTTGAATCAATCCACGACCAAGTGTATACACGTCTCAGGCTAGATCACAACTCAAAGTATATATATTTTTGGAATCAACCTCAACCCTGTATAGCTAACTCCAACATTACTGCATATAGAGTGTCTATGGTTGTTCCAAATAATATATATACATGGGTCGATATGATATGTCAAAACATTTGCATACGTGTCTACGGTATCCCAAGATTACATAATATATTAGAATACATGTATAATACAATATAAGTTAGCTAGGATATGATTTGTATAGATTTGTTAAACATTTTCCGTAGCTAAAAAGATCAAAAATATCCAATCTTGTTTTACCCATAACTTCTTCATTTTAAATCCGTTTTGAGTGAATCAAATTGCTATGGTTTCATATTGAACTCTAATTTAAGAATCTAAATAGAAAAAGTATGGGTTTATAGTCGGAAATTTAAGTTACATGTCAATTATTAAAGAGGTAGTCATTTCTGTCGAAAAAACGACATCTTGATGACCATTTTGGAAAACATACTTTCACTTTGAGTTTAACCATAATTTTTGGATATAGTTTCATGTTCATAAGAAAAATTATTTTCCTAGAAGAACAACTTTTAAATCAAAGTTTATCATAGTTTTTAATTAACTAACCCAAAACAGCCTGCGGTGTTACTACGACGGCGTATATCCGGTTTTACGGTGTTTTCGTGTTTTCAGGTTTTAAATCATTAAGTTAGTATATCATATAGATATAGAATATGTGTTTATTTGATTTTAAAAGTCAAGTTAGAAGGATTAACTTTTGTTTGCGAACAAGTTTAGAATTAACTAAACTATGTTCTAGTGATTACAAGTTTAAACTTTCGAATAAGATAGCTTTATATGTATGAATCGAATGATGTTATGAACATCATTACTACCTCAAGTTTTCTGGATAAAACTACTGGAAATCAGAAAAATGGATCTAGCTTCAAAGAATCCTTGGATGGCTTGAAAGTTCTTGAAGCAGAATCATGACACGAAAACAGTTCAAGTAAGATTTTCACTCGAAATAAGATTGTTATAGTTGTAGAAATTGAATCAAAGTTTAAATATGAATATTACCTTGAATTAAAAAGATAACCTACTGTAAATAACAAAGGTTCCTTGATCTTAGATGATTACTTGAAATGGATTAGAAAGCTTGGAAGTAGACTTGCAAACTTGGAAGTATTCTTGATTTTTATGAAACTATACTTATGGAATTTATGAAGAACACTTAGAACTTGAAGATGGAACTTGAGAGAGATCACTTATATGAAGAAAATTGAAGAATGAAAGTGTTTGTAGGTGTTTTTGGTCGTTGGTATATGGATTAGATATAAAGGATATGTAATTTTGTTTTCATGTAAATAAGTCATGAATGATTACTAATATTTTTGTAATTTTATGAGATATTTCATGCTAGTTGTCAAATGATGGTTCCCACATGTGTTAGGTGACTCACATGGGCTGCTAAGAGCTGATCATTGGAGTGTATATACCAATAATACATACATCTAAAAGCTGTGTATTGTACGAGTACGAATACGGGTGCATACGAGTAGAATTGTTGATGAAACTGAACGAGGATGTAATTGTAAGCATTTTTGTTAAGTAGAAGTATATTGATAAGTGTCTTGAAGTCTTTCAAAAGTATATGAATACATATTAAAACACAACATGTATATACATTTTAACTGAGTCGTTAAGTCATCGTTAGTCGTTACATGTAAATGTTGATTTGAAACCTTTAAGTTAACGATCTTGTTAAATGTTGTTAACCTAATGTTTATTATATCTAATGAGATGTTAAATTATTATATTATCATGATATTATGATATATTAATATATCTTAATATGATATATATATACATTTAAATGTCGTTACAATGATAATCGTTACATATATGTCTCGTTTCGAAATCATTAAGTTAGTAGTCTTGTTTTTACATATGTAGTTCATTGTTAACACACTTAATGATATATTTAAATATCATTTTATCATGTTAAATATAGTGTATCAATATCTTAATATGATACATATGTATTTAGTAGACGTTATCATAACGATAATCGTTATATATATCATTTCGAGTTTCTTAACTTAGTAATCTCATTTCTTATGTATATCACACATTGTTAATATACTTAGTGAGATACTTACTCATCATAATCTCATGTCAACCATATATATATATATATGTCTATATATACCACAACATTGTTAATATACTTAGTTCAGCCACCTATATACCAACAACCATTCCCACAACAGCAATTCCAACAACAATACCAGCCGCCAAAAAGATGTACCTTCAAAAAATTCAGGGATTGTGGACCTTCTCCTTTCTCGGGAAGTACTGACCCAGCCGTGACTCTCAATTGGTTACGAGAAGTTGAAAAGGCATTTGATGCCTGTCAGTGTGAGCCAGAATTAAAGGTGACTTATGCAAGCAGGTTGTTGAAAGATAAAGCAATGGTGTGGTGGGATTCTGTGATAGCTAGTGTTCCTCCAGAGCAAGTTAAAATGATTACGTGGGAACAGTTTTATAGTAAGGTATGTGAGCAGTACTGTAATGTGTTTGACATGAACAGAATCAAGATGGAATTTTTAGAGATGCGAATGACACCTCAGATATCAATTGATGAGGTGATTGAGAAATATATGGAAAAGTTAAGGTTTGTGCAACAATGGGTGCCTGATGAACAATCAAGAATCCAGCATTTCGTGAATATGATCTTGCCGGAGTATAGGACCTTTGAAAGGTCAGCACCAACATTGTCTCAAGCTTTTGTGATGGCCAAGATGGTCGAAAGTGATGTTAGAGCAGCAAGGGGTATGAACTGGGGAAATGTGGTACCACAGGGAAGTCAGGCTACCATTCAGTCAGGTTGTAAGTCAAAGAAATCGTTTGGGTTTAGACAAAAGGGTAAGGGTAATCAAAGTGGTTCAGGTTCAGGTTCTAGAAAGAAAGAATGGTGTAAAGGTTGTAAGTCTTCTCACAGCGGGCAATGTTCTGAGGCAACGAAAAGATGTTTAAGGTGTGGTATGGTAGGTCACGAGTCACAGGGATGTTCCTTCGGGGAAAATGTCTGTTGGAGTTATCATCAGATGGGTCACCGTTCAGCTAGTTGTCAGGCGTCAAAGGGCGCAAGTTTCGGGGCAGGGTCAGGGGCGCGTTCGTCATCTGTCGGGGGTTCCACAGCCTCAAGTGGACAGAAGAAAAAGAACCTACCGATTGCAGAAGCCAGGGCCTTTCAGATGACAGTTGAGGCCGCAACTAATAATGATGATGTCATAACTGGTATGTTCTTGATCAACTCAATACCTGCTAGAGTATTGTATGATTCGGGTGCAAATAGGACGTTTATGTCTATAGATTTCTGTACTAAGTTAGGGTACCTGCTACTGTGCTGCCTGAGCCTGTTAGAGTAGAGGTAGCTGATGGTAAGACGGTTCTAGTCACAACGTATGTGTCTAGAGCTTGTATAGAAATTGATGGTAAACCACTTGCTATGTCCTGTTTAGTGCTGCCTATCCCTAGTTTTGATGTAGTGTTAGGGATGAACTGGATGAGCCTACATAAGGCCCACATTAAGTGTGATAAGAAAATTGTGACCTTTCGTTTGAATGATGGAACCCGTATTGTGGCCCGAGGGGAACGAAGTGGGTTCAGTTTTTCGTTGATTTCTATGATGAAGGCGAAGAAGTCACTTTCTAAGGGGTGTGTGTCTTTTATGGCTTATGTTATTGATGCTAAGATAGAGAAGAGATCTGTTATCGATATTCCGATGGTTTCGGAATTTCCTGAGGTGTTTCCTGATGAGTTACCGGGATTTCCGCCGGTAAGAGAAGTAGAATATAAAATTGAGTTGGTTCCGGGAACAACTCCAGTAGCTAAGGCTCCTTATAGGTTAGCTCCTTCTGAAATCAGAGAGATGATGTCTCAGATACAAGAACTGTTAGACAGGGGGTTTATAAGACTGAGTTCCTCGTCGTGAGGTGCGCCGGTGTTGTTTGTAAAGAAGAAAGACAGTACTCTGAGAATGTGTATAGATTATCGAGAGTTGAACAAGAGGACAGTTAAGAACAAGTATCCTTTGCCTAGAATCAATGATCTATTCGATCAACTTCAGGGTGCGTCGTACTTTTCAAAGATAGATCTTAGATCTGGGTATCATCAGGTTCGGGTTGCAGAATCAGATATACCGAAAACAACGTTCAGAACTAGATATGGGCATTACGAGTTCCTGGTTATGCCATTTGGATTGACGAATGCTCCAGCAGTCTTTATGGATCTGATGAACAGAGTTTGTAAACCGTATTTAGATCAGTTTGTGATTGTGTTTATCGATGATATATTAGTATATTCAAAGATAGAAGCTGATCATGCAACACATCTTCGATTAGTGTTAGAGTTGTTAAAGAAAGAGCAATTATATGCTAAGTTCTCGAAGTGTGAGTTTTGGCTTCGAGAGGTGCAGTTTCTGGGTCATGTTATCTGTGAGGCAGGTATTAAAGTGGATCCGTCGAAAATAGAAGCGGTAATGAGTTGGAATTCGCCGAAGATGCCGACAGAAGTTAAGAGTTTCTTGGGTCTTGCGGGTTATTATCGCCGATTTATAAAAGATTTTTCTAAATTAGCGGGTCCATTGACCAAATTGACCAGAAAAGATGTAAGCTTTCGATGGAGTGACCAGCGGGAACATGCCTTCCAGACTCTGAAACAGTTATTGTGTTAGGCTCCAGTGTTAGCATTGCCAGAGGGTTCAGATGACTTTGTGGTTTATTGTGATGCGTCATTTGACGGGCTGGGGTGTGTACTGATGCAGAGAGATAAAGTTATCGTGTACGCTTCTCGTCAGTCAAAGACACACGAACGTAACTATCCGGTTCATGATTTAGAAATGGCTGCAGTGGTATTTGCGTTGAAGCTATGGAGACATTACTTATACGGTACAAAGTGTGTAATATGTACAGATCATAAGAGCCTCCAACATATTTTCACGCAGAAAGAACTGAATATGCGAAAGAGACGGTGGATAGAACTTATTAAAGACTACGATTGTGAAATAAAGTATCATCCACGCAAAGCGAATGTTGTGGCCGATGCTTTAAGTCATAAGAAAACTGTAGAGACTGTGAAATTTATGAGAACCGAAATAGTTTCAAACCTTATTGGACAGTTAAGACAAGTTCAAGCCCGAGCTTTATTGGAAGAGAATTTAAAGACTGAACTAATGACTAAAATAAAAGACCAATTGACTGATGATTCTCGTGGACTTAAGACGTTTAAGAACCGAATTTGGGTGCCTATGCTTGGAGATTTAAGGAAATTGATCTTAAATGAAGCACATAAATCAAGGTTGACTGTCCATCCGGATAGCATCAAGATGTATAACGACTTAAAACCAATGTATTGGTGGCCAACGATGAAGAAAGATATTGCTAAATTGGTAGAAAGATGTCATATTTGTTCACAGGTTAAAGCCGAACATCAGAAACCCTATGGTTCATTACAGCAGCTGAAAATTCCAGAGTGGAAATGGGATCATATTACGATGGATTTTGTTACCAAATTACCTAGATCTCAGAGGGGTAACGATATGATATGGGTAATTGTTGATCGACTGACAAAGAGTGCACACTTCTTAGCAATAAAAGAGACAGCTTCGTTGAGTACTTTGGCAGAATTGTACTTGAAAGAAATCGTTAGTCGACATGGGGTTCCGTTATCTATCGTATCCGACAGGGATTCTAGATTTGTGTCTAACTTCTGGAATAGTTTACAGAAAAGTTTGGAAACGAGGGTAAATCTATGTACAGCGTATCATCCACAGACCGACAGTCAGAGTGAACGTACAATACATACACTAGAGGATATGCTTAGGTCCTGTGTGTTAGAATACAGTGGTCCGTGGGATATACATCTACCTTTGATCGAGTTCGCTTACAACAACACTTATCATTCGAGTATTGGTATGCCACCTTATGAAATGTTGTATGGTCGCAAATGTAGAACACCGACTTGTTGGTTAGAAGCCGGATAGAAACAGTTTGTAGGTCCAGAATTAATTCAGATAACAGCAGACAAGGTAGCAATAGCACGTGAAAAGTTAAAAGCGGCTCGTGACAGACAGAAAATGTATGCCGATCCACGTAGACGCCCGATAAACTTTGAGGTGGGTGATAGTGTTTACTTGAAAGTTTCGCTGTGAAAGGGTGTTATCAGGTTTGGTAAGCGGGGTAAGTTAGCTCCGAGATACATTGGGCCATTCAAGATTATTCAGAGGGTTAATGATCAGACAGTGGTGTTAGAACTTCCGGCAAAGTTAGCAGGAATACACAACACTTTCAACGTATGTTATCTTAGAAAGTGTAAGGTTGATGATGAGATGCAACTGGTTTCGTTGAGTGATTTAAGGGTTGACTTGAATCAAAAGCTAGTTGAAGAACCGGTTAGGATTGTTGATAGAAAGGTAACAAAGTTCAGAAAGAAGGAGATCCATATGGTGCTTGTTGAGTGGAAGCATAGTTTAGGATCGAACCTTACGTTGGAGACCGAAGAGCTGATGAAAGCTCTTTACCGTCACTTGTTTGACCTTGACCAGATTCCGAGGACGGAATCTTCTTAAGCGGGTGGATTTGTAACATCCTCAGACAGGGCATAGATGTAAGATGACCTTTGTGCCCTTAGGCATAATTGTGTGGTTAATTATGCTTTTATTTTAATTAAATGTTCAGTGTTATTTTATTATTTGGTTAATGCCAGTTTGTAACAAGGGTCACAGAACAGGTTCGTTTATTTAATTTGGACTCCGTTAGGGCAGTCAAATTAAGTACGAAAGATTTTAGATAACTGGTAAATACCCGTGTGTCGTGGGGTATTGTATTTTAACACAATTAAGTGTATTGTGCTTCCTTTTCTTCCCTCATTTCTCCATTTCTCTAGAAAATTCCCAAACAAACCCGTACTCATGTGATGACCCGAAAATTTTTGACCAAATTTAAACTTAATCTTTAACGTTTTTGACACGATAAGCAAAGTCTTTAAAGTTGAATCTCAAAATTTTTGAACTATTCAATTACCTTTCGATTGTTCTCAATGATTCGTGAACAATTATATGTAAATAGATACATATATATACCATAACTTGAAAACGTAACAAAGTGTTGAGTATATGATACTGTGCATTAAACATATTGGTTTGATTATCTGATTGATATATTTAGATACAGAGTTAAAAGATTATGCCAAACGATTGAATTAAAAGATAATTATTGAGTCCCTTAAGGATTATGATATTATTACGGGTCTCTGTTGTAAGGTCCACGTTGATTTGGGAAATCATTCATTCTTAACGGTATTCGGAATAAATGGTAAAGTGTTTGTTTAAATAACGTAATTTGGACACATACAATAATAAGGAATATCAACTGTTGGAATTAGATATATGAATGACTTGTGATATGTATTTTAAAACGTGTTTATTAATATTGAAAATATATATTTAACAATACGATAAAATATAATATTAACTTGGTCATAAAAACAAATTGTTATTATATATATATATATATATATATATATATATATATATATATATATATATATATATATATATATATATATATATATATATATATTAACAAATAGCGAGACGATGATTTATAGAAGTAAATGATCAAAATACTCGAAAGTCTAAGATATACTTTGAGTGGTATAGTTTAGGGATAATTTAAGGATATATTTTGACAAAGGTACGTGACACGAAATGTAAAATACAAATTTTCTCAGCGTACGAAAGGACATTTGAAAAACCGGAACTGGGACATAAGTCGAGTGATGACGTGGGAACAAAAATTACAAGTCAACTATACATGTGAATTTAATATAATATATAATTAATTATATAAATTAAATATATTATATAAATTATATAAAATTATGTCGACAAACAAAAAGTTAAAAGTTTGTGAGCTGGATCAGAGGGCCATGCGATCGCATGGCCTTGAAGCACAAATCCCATGCGATCGCATGGGGTACTTTTTCAGAAAAGGTTCTATAAATTGCGCGATTTGTGGCTCAGCTGAATCTATCTCTCTTTCTCTAGTATTATTACTCCGTAATATTTATTTAATTTATTTTATTATTATTATTATTATTATTATTATTATTATTATTATTATTATTATTATTATTATTTATATTATTAAGATTAATATTATCATTAATCTTATTATTATTAGTATTATTAATTATGTATTATACATAAAATACTACGACGAGGTCATGAGTGGGTTATTTTCAAAATGGTTTTCAAGCGGGATAGAGCTAAGGAAATTATGGGTTATTGCCAAGGAGGTTATGGGTAATGTTCGGGGGTATATTTATGAATCAAACCTAGTGTTTATCATCTCCGTTACGTCTACGTACTTTCCTACAATATTGAATCTCAATACTGATACGTAAGCACTCATATCTTATCTTTTATATATTAATTATGTATCCATATCTAGTGCTCGAGTATATATTTTATATATGCTTGTATGCTAAATTTCGTCGTTAAATAGTTTATAATGAATCACTAATTAAATACATATATTACTGATAAAAGGTATATGATATACATGTTTTTGGAAAGCTGGCGAAAAATCAATAACTTTTCATTTAGATATCGAATAGTTTCGATGAACGGATTAAAAGATATGATCAACTGAATTATGATTGACGTTAATTGAAATTGCTTTTTGAATCTGCAATTAAGATTTAAACAACTTGTTTACGAGATTGATAAAGTGAACTTTTAAATATTACCAACCGAGTAAATGAATCCTTATATAAGGCACGTCTCGTTTTGTTGAACTATTGTCAAAATTGACTTTTTGAAACCACTTTGGATAACTATTATATGTCGATCTCGAGCATTAGGATTGTGATACACTATGACTTGACCTAGCTTGATAGATATTTATTGACCAACATATGTTCTCTAGGTTGAGATCTACGATTAATTGGTAATCCGAGTTTCGGTCACATTTTGGTGAACAACTTTATATGCTGCTAAGGTGAGTTTCATTGCTCCCTTTTTAATTACTTTTGCAATATATATTTTTGGGCTGAGAATACATGCAATTTATTTTAAATGCAATGGATACAAGTACATACTTAATTCTACACTGAGTTTGAACCAAAAATCCCTTAGCTTTGGTAACTAGTAGCTGCCAGTACATAGGATATGGACTGGTGGGCGCGAATAACAGTATATGGATCCATAGGGCTTGACATCCCCGTCCGAGCTAGAGCGCTAGCCTTTTAACGGACGTGTGTTATTTGAGTTTAGGACACGTTGGTTTGCGTGTATTAAAACGAATGGGGTATTTATCATTATAACGTTAAAGCTTAGTTACCAGGGTGCTCTGTTACGTAGAATCTATTGACAAACTTTTGATAAATGTTTCTGGATGAAACAACTGAAATCTTGTAATCCACTTTTATATACAGATTATGCGAAACACTAAAACTATGAACTCACCAACCTTTGTGTTGACACTTGTTAGCATGTTTATTCTCAGGTTTCCTAGAAGTCTTCCGCTGTTTGCTTATATGTTAGACAAGCTATGTGCATGGAGTCGTACATGGCATATTTTTCAAGGAAACATTGCATTCACGAAATCATCACCATGTATCTTATTTTAACTGCATTGTCAACGGAAGTACTATTGTAAACTATTATTTACGGTGAGTGTCTATATGTAGAAATCATCAGATGTCGAAAACCTTTGATTTAAATATTCATTTATGGTGTGCCTTTTCAAAAGAATGCAATGTTTACAAAATGTATCATATAGAGGTCAAATACCTCGCAATGAAATCGATGAATAACGTGTTTGTCCATATGGATTTGGAGCGATCGTCACAGTTGGTATCAGAGCGTTGGTCATAGTGAACCAGGTCTTGCATGAGTGTGTCTAACTGATAGTTGTTAGGATGCATTAGTAAGTCTGGACTTCGACCGTGTCTGCATGTTAAAAGTTTTGCTTATCATTTCTTGTCGAAAATTACCTGCTTATCATTCATAGTCTAGACACATTTTAATGCATTGATTGCATGAATAGTGTATAGACAAAATTCATATCTTAGCGTATCTATTACTGTAAACTTTTCCTGACATCTTTCAAAAATTTCTCCGTGATTTATGGAATTTGGTATTATATATACATATGTAAATTATGTATTGAAGAATACCAAACTAAATTCTATAATCTAATTCATATCAAAAATCATCTCCCTAATTATACAAGATGGATCCCGTATCTAGTTCAAATTCCTTAAACTCTGACAGCTATTCCGATATGGATATTCACCTGAATTTCGAAGACAGTGTAACTGGAATGGATCAACCAATTAGCCATCATCTATTCTGGATGAATTGGGGATGGGTTCGTAGCTTACTTAATTATTAGAGACAAGAAGAAGGCGATCCCTTCCATCCACCACATTGCCCTCTTGGCGAAGAACCTGAAGCACTTACCGGCAAACCTGTTCGAGACACCATTTTCTCTCTCATTTCCAGAGTATCTCGTCATGACCATATACTATCTCAAATTCTGGATCTTATTCATCCGCTCGTCCGAACCGCCAATCATCCCGGTGTAATAGAAGAAGTCAACGAGCTTCGCGCTCGGGTAGTGGCTTTGGAAAATATGGTGCAAAGGTTACAAGCACCAGCAGCATCACCGGCATCAACAGTACCACCGACAACAACACCAACAGTACCATTACCACCACCAACAACATCCGCATCGCAAACCTCAACTTCACAATCTGTTCCACGAGCATCAACGTCATACGCACCGTAGTTACCAAGAAATACCAGCAACAATAACCGATGAAGTATTAACTCATTTCTCCTGAAGAAATTTTATGTATATTTAATATATACGAATTTTGAAATCAAAATAAATCTTTTTGTACTAAGCTATTACGTGTGAATCTTAACTGATAGGTACTACTCGGTTAGTTCATATTACTAATATGCTATGATGTACATCCTTCGTTAACGACTTAACCATCGTTAACTACAATCTCTATTTCAACTCAATGAATTTCATTTCATAATAAACCAGGAGTATTATTCAATTACATAATTGATTTTACATTTTCATTTTCGATGTATTCGAAACTTTCCAGAAAACATCATCTGTGCCTTGTAAGGTTCACAAAAATTCCACAAACACCAACATCCTTCACCGAAGAATATCAATAAGAATAAATAATGAAGTATTGATTTCATTAGTGAAAAACTCCGCAAAGATTATGTAATCTTTAATGTTTTAGAGATTAATCATTTCTAAGTCAAGTCGAAAATCAAATGAGCTTAATATGATATTAACTCATTAAATCTGTATTACATCTGAAGAAAATATACATACAGATATTTTCATAAAGACTGTAATGAAAATTCTTTGTACAAAGTATTAATTGTGAAAAAAAATTTAACGGGTAGGTAATACCCGGGAAATATTTAAGTTTGCAATTAATATGTTACACTGTACATTCTTCAACTTTGATTCAAAAATTATTAACAATACTCACAACGATATACAATCATTTTCATAAAAATTCAATTACATATTCTGATATTGACGGATCAGAATCCAAGTCATAACTCTGAACCGGTAACATCATTCTTAGATCTCTACATCTTTCAAAGCTATACTTTGACTTCAAAACTGTGAAAGATCCTTTAGCGTTGTTTTTACCAAAAATAACCTTGCAATCCCTTTTTAAAGTATCCAGTTTTATCACACTTCCAACCAGTCAACTTCAACTTTTCAGATTAAGCCTTAATGTAACCTTGATATATACGTTTTGTTACTGGGGAACCTTTTATGTCCCACCACATTAGCAGTAAATTTACCAACAACTTCATTGATCTTTGACCTTTCGAAAAATCCTAATACTCATTGAAACCCTATCATTTACTCATTTGCATCGTGTAACGAGAATTGCCATACGAATTATCGGGAATTAGAAATCAGTATTTTGAAATCTTGCAGCACGTCTACGCCAACAGTTATATGTGTACATATAACGTCTACTTCCTGGACTTACATACTTCGAATGTGAAGTTTCTGAAAAACACCCCAAACTACGAAACTAGTTCTCCGAAATTTGGAAAAAAAATGTTGATGAAGCAGCAAAAACTGTAAACGACCTTAACAGTCAAAAGTTTGATGATAAAGAATAGTATGGTGGTAAAGCTGAGAAAAATAGAAGGTTTGGAACTGGAAAACGGATTGAGCAAAATATGAAGGAGGCTGTGGATAAATCACAAAGACTGAACCTGCCTTCAAAGAATCCAAATGATTCTGTGTCTGCTAAAATCCTTAGCGAATACCTTGCTTCCGAATCTAAACCCTTGCGGACAATATTCTTCATCATCCTCTGATATTAGAAATTCTAAGATATCATCGTATCTTTCATTATAAATATCCTCCATATTTCTGGAGATAATTCCATAATCATTCTTATCGGAAATCAATTTTCTCCTTGCGATATCTGTGTTACATCATAAAAGAAACTATTTTAGTTTCTAAAATCCAAAAAATTCGAAAAAAATGGATGTTTTGAAGTAATGTTGGGAATTGAAGCATGAGTTAGTATAATATAATGACACTTGATCAACGTGATTATATTACAGTAAGTCATGCTGAGTTTCTAAATGGAACGTGATGGTTCACAGATCATATTGTCATCATGTGCCATGTTACACGACTCTTACATTCTACCTCATCTCCAAAAATATTAAGAACATATCTTCTTGATAGTTCTATTTTTCGGATATTCTGGTAATTTGACAAATCAAGATCGTGTCATCACAATTTCCTTCTTAGAACATTAATTATGTTCATTCCGAAATTCATATCTACGAATTCTGGACTATTATCCGCTTGACTTAAAGTCGGGAAGAGAAAACAAAAGCATGAAGCTTCAAAATATTAATGGAAGTATAAATCACAGTAAATTGGAGAGAGTATTAACTGTGGATGTCAATGATTATGGAAAGACAGAAGCAGAGACATCGAAATATAGGGAAAGATATAAAACCCAACAACCACCCAGAGATTATAAACCGTATATATCGATGAATATAGCAATATAAAGATAAGGGAGGACTAAAAACAATATAAAACTAAGAGTATAGTAGAAGTGAATAGATTCTTCTGGCGGCAGATGGAAAAGAAGAATGACAGATATGAAAGTTAGGAGTATATCAAGAATCAGAACTGGATGAAGCATTTCACAATATTTTGGAAGTATGAAATGAAGAAGAAGATATAGGAGTGGTGAAAATAATGAAACGGAAGTGTTTAATTTATAGCTAAATATCAGACATAGCAATCGAGGTAGATTACGCATTTAATCAAAGAAAATCCTAATTTCCTCAAATTCCGAAGAATCAAATCTTATCTAGATAATGAAGATTTTATATTCCTTAAATTTCGGAAATCAATCGTTACTACGTCAACAGTTAAGGCGAATCTCTATTCCTTCAATTCACTATTTTACGATAACTTCTCTCATATGCTTCGAGTAATTAGATTGTTTTATCCATATTATTCAACGGTAATAAAAATTCTATTTATCAACTCATATTCGTCATGAAAACATTTTTATTATTAGCCATGACGACCTCACTCAAATTTCGGGACGAAATTTCTTTAACGGGGAGGTACTGTGATGACCCGAAAATTTCTGACCAAATTTAAACTTAATCTTTAACGTTTTTGACACGATAAGCAAAGTCTTTAAAGTTGAATCTCAAAATTTTTGAACTATTCAATTACCTTTCGATTGTTCTCAACGATTCGTGAATAATTATATGTAAATAGATACATATATATACCATAACTTGAAAACGTAACAAAGTGTTGAGTATATGATACTGTGCATTAAACATATTGGTTTGATTATCTGATTGATATATTTAGATACAGAGTTAAAAGATTATGCCAAACGATTGAATTAAAAGATAATTATTGAGTCCCTTAAGGATTATGATATTATTACGGGTCTCTGTTGTAAGGTCCACGTTGATTTGGGAAATCATTCATTCTTAACGGTATTCGGAATAAATGGTAAAGTGTTTGTTTAAATAACGTAATTTGGACACATACAATAATAAGGAATATCAACTGTTGGAATTAGATATATGAATGACTTGTGATATGTATTTTAAAACGTGTTTATTAATATTGAAAATATATATTTAACAATACGATAAAATATAATATTAACTTGGTCATAAAAACAAATTGTTATTATATATATATATATATATATATATATATATATATATATATATATATATATATATATATATATATATATATATATATATTAACAAATAGCGAGACGATGATTTATAGAAGTAAATGATCAAAATACTCGAAAGTCTAAGATATACTTTGAGTGGTATAGTTTAGGGATAATTTAAAGATATATTTTGACAAAGGTACGTGACACGAAATGTAAAATACAAATTTTCTCAGCGTACGAAAGGACATTTGAAAAACCGGAACTGGGACATAAGTCGAGTGATGACGTGGGAACAAAAATTACAAGTCAACTATACATGTGAATTTAATATAATATATAATTAATTATATAAATTAAATATATTATATATATTATATAAAATTATGTCGACAAACAAAAAGTTAAAAGTTTGTGAGCTGGATCAGAGGGCCATGCGATCGCATGGCCTTGAAGCACAAATCCCATGCGATCGCATGGGGTACTTTTTCAGAAAAGGTTCTATAAATTGCGCGATTTGTGGCTCAGCTGAATCTATCTCTCTTTCTCTAGTATTATTACTCCGTAATATTTATTTAATTTATTTTATTATTATTATTATTATTATTATTATTATTATTATTATTATTATTTATATTATTAAGATTAATATTATCATTAATCTTATTATTATTAGTATTATTAATTATGTATTATACATAAAATACTACGACGAGGTCATGAGTGGGTTATTTTCAAAATGGTTTTCAAGCGGGATAGAGCTAAGGAAATTATGGGTTATTGCCAAGGAGGTTATGGGTAATGTTCGGGGGTATATTTATGAATCAAACCTAGTGTTTATCATCTCCGTTACGTCTACGTACTTTCCTACAATATTGAATCTCAATACTGATAAGTAAGCACTCATATCTTATCTTTTATATATTAATTATGTATCCATATCTAGTGCTCGAGTATATATTTTATATATGCTTGTATGCTAAATTTCGTCGTTAAATAGTTTATAATGAATCACTAATTAAATACATATATTACTGGTAAAAGGTATATGATATACATGTTTTTGGAAAGCTGGCGAAAAATCAATAACTTTTCATTTAGATATCGAATAGTTTCGATGAACGGATTAAAAGATATGATCAACTGAATTATGATTGACGTTAATTGAAATTGCTTTTTGAATCTGCAATTAAGATTTAAACAACTTGTTTACGAGATTGATAAAGTGAACTTTTAAATATTACCAACCGAGTAAATGAATCCTTATATAAGGCACGTCTCGTTTTGTTGAACTATTGTCAAAATTGACTTTTTGAAACCACTTTGGATAACTATTATATGTCGATCTCGAGCATTAGGATTGTGATACACTATGACTTGACCTAGCTTGATAGATATTTATTGACCAACATATGTTCTCTAGGTTGAGATCTACGATTAATTGGTAATCCGAGTTTCGGTCACATTTTGGTGAACAACTTTATATGCTGCTAAGGTGAGTTTCATTGCTCCCTTTTTAATTGCTTTTGCAATATATATTTTTGGGCTGAGAATACATGCAATTTATTTTAAATGCAATGGATACAAGTACATACTTAATTCTACACTGAGTTTGAACCAAAAATCCCTTAGCTTTGGTAACTAGTAGCTGCCAGTACATAGGATATGGACTGGTGGGCGCGAATAACAGTATATGGATCCATAGGGCTTGACATCCCCGTCCGAGCTAGAGCGCTAGCCTTTTAACGGACGTGTGTTATTTGAGTTTAGGACACGTTGGTTTGCGTGTATTAAAACGAATGGGGTATTTATCATTATAACGTTAAAGCTTAGTTACCAGGGTGCTCTGTTACGTAGAATCTATTGACAAACTTTTGATAAATGTTTCTGGATGAAACAACTGAAATCTTGTAATCCACTTTTATATACAGATTATGCGAAACACTAAAACTATGAACTCACCAACCTTTGTGTTGACACTTGTTAGCATGTTTATTCTCAGGTTTCCTAGAAGTCTTCCGCTGTTTGCTTATATGTTAGACAAGCTATGTGCATGGAGTCGTACATGGCATATTTTTCAAGGAAACATTGCATTCACGAAATCATCACCATGTATCTTATTTTAACTGCATTGTCAACGGAAGTACTATTGTAAACTATTATTTACGGTGAGTGTCTATATGTAGAAATCATCAGATGTCGAAAACCTTTGATTTAAATATTCATTTATGGTGTGCCTTTTCAAAAGAATGCAATGTTTACAAAACGTATCATATAGAGGTCAAATACCTCGCAATGAAATCGATGAATAACGTGTTTGTCCATATGGATTTGGAGCGATCGTCACAACTCACTTCTTCCTCATCCATCAAACCCTAGATTGCTAATTGGTGTTCTAGAACTCAAATCTTTTGTGTTATCTTGTTCCTTACTATTTACTGAGTCTATTGAGGTATGAATCAAAGTATTTCAAGCTCTAATCTTTAAGAAAATGGTGTTTTTGTGTTAAGTTTATAAAAAGGGTTTTAGTGTCAAATTGGTTGATTTTGATGTTGTTTGTGTCAAAATCTTGTGGGTTTATGCTTATTGATGTTTAGTGTACTTGATTTGGTCAGTTTTGAGGTAAGAAACAAGCTCTAGAGCAAGAAATAGCGAATTTTGAGTTAAACCCGTAGCTGTGTTCATCTTCTTCATCAGATGAACAAACTCGGCCGAGTGTCTCTTGACACTCGACCGACCGTGTAGACGATTGACCGGTTGAGTGACACACTCGACCGAGTGTGTCTGAGTTCTGACCAGATGATTTATTTTACTCAGTCGGCCGTGTGAGTGGACACTCGACCGAGTGTGTAGACACAGTCGACCGACTGTGTGAGTCTGTCGGCCGTGTGTCTTTGAGGGCAGAATATTTTACTAAGTGTTGATGTCTAGCCGTTATGCTGCCCGCGTGAATTCTGATATTTAGGATGAAAATCCTGAAAATGCATAAGTGTTAAGTAGACTGTTTAGCGGCGCTTTTTGTGACTGATTTTCTGTACTGTGCTGTTTTATGTTAACGAACAGAAACTAACTTGATTTGCCTTATGTTCAGGTGATAAGGATAAGGAAGCCACTCAGTGATAGATTATTTGAGCTAGTTGCTGGTATTTGGTGAGTGGGTCTATCTTCGGATAGAGTACTAAGTAGCTGACACGCTACTTGCTCAGACTCTTTATACTTATGTTTATATCTAGTATGAATACCGTGTGTAGTTAGATATTGTCATGCTAGTTAGGACGATTGCATGACTGTGTATCTGTGATCTTATGTGCGCACTGTTAGTTGGACACCAACCGAGGCGGCAAGGTTGGGAACCCACCGAGGCGGCAAGGTAGGGTTGATGTGAGGTCGACTGTGGTATAATGGTCGGGTCATGATGTTACTGATTGTTCAGTATAGCATAGAAGGACGCATGTGTTGCGTCTGGATGGTTATGCAGTGGAATCAGTAAAGCGGACTATCGGTAGACTGTAGCTTGATCAACTAATTCGTGTGCTCGTACAAGCCGATGATCCTCATATTGTCACTTGTTGTATGCTAGTTCAGGATGTTAGCATAATTGTGACCCTTGCATGTTCAGTTACTTATGCTTGGTCTGTTAGATAGTATCCATTCACTTAGCAGTTGTGCTAATTCCCTCACATTTTCACCCCTTGCAGGTTTAGGTACTGCTGGTTAGGACGGGTGTTGCGGACGGGTTGAAGACATGTTTGACTATGCGTTGACTCTGATGTTTTCTAATTTAATTATGTTCACCGTTGTTGTATAAAGTTGGTTGTAAACAATGTTATGTAAACATTAACTAAGGTTACTTTGGTAATTAAATATTTACTTCCGCTGTGTTTTAAAAAAAAATCAGGGTGGTACATACATCGTAACTATGAGATATTTAAGGGATACTTGTGTTTATTATTTGGGGATATTGACAAATAATATATAATTTTTAAACACTATATAATTAGCTTATTTGAAGAGTTGGGGGATGCAAAGTATCCACATGCATCCCCTGTCTCCGCTTCTGATCTTAGTCCTTCAATATGTTAAGGGTATGCTTGGTACAAAGTACAAACAACGGAACGGGAAAGGAAATGACAAAGGGAATATTATAGGCATGGAATAAATATGACTATTACTATTACTTTTGATAGTGTTTGGTTCAAAAAATATAGTGTTAAATGCGAAAAAATGTATCTATTGCAAATGCGACAGATGGAAAAAAAATAAAAGTGAAAAATAAGTCAAAATAAATTAAACTCTTTAAATCTAACTGGAAGATTATATATGATTAATTTGGTTTAGTAATACTGGATGGTGAAAAAAACGGAAGTTACTTGGTATATAAATTATAATGATTCCCATAACCTCTAAACTAGTGAGTAATGGTCCATTAACCCATACTTTTAATGATTAATGATTAATTATTTGATGTTATAATAATAGTAATATTATTTATATGTGGATAGTCAATTTTGTACCAATACTTAGTCAATATTGGGTAGCTTTGTTTGTGGTATAAATTTCCATGTATTGCAAGCTAAAACACTTGTACCATTCTAACATACTTTCAAGAAATATTCTCTCCTTTCTCTCATATATATTCTATTCTTATGTTATGATAATTTGTAGTTAGATTGGTATACTAAAAGTTGTTAAATTCAATTTAATCATAACACGTTATCAGCACGAAGATCTTAGTGTATTCAAAGGATATCTCAAACGATCACAAGTCACTAATCAAGGTATGAAATTATTAATAATTTTCAGACTCGAACATATCAAATTTTGGACTACTAACATTTTTAACTACTAACTTTTATTAAGTTATTATTGCACTTGTATTGTTCTTATTATATGGTTGGCTCTGCCACCTGAATGATATATGGTTGGCTCTGCCACCTGAATAATATATAGTCGACATTGTCGCCTAAGTATAATTTATGTGTACTAACATTATATTTATATTATCTAACTCTTATTAACTTCACTAACATTTTTATTTATGTTATCTAACATTTATTTATAATTACTTACTTTTATTTATGCAACTAATCGTATTATATAATCGAGTATTCTTTTTATAAAATTTAAAAGTACCGATTATCAAATTATATATTTTATGACTCAAAACTTTTAGATATAACCACTGTAACGATGGTTTTAGTGGTTTGTCTCAATTGATTTCAGTTAAAAATATGAAAACAAGATAATTAATAAAGTCTAAAAAAATATATGTAATATTAAGATTACTAATAAGTTTACCTATTAATTGAAACCATATTTCATCTTTTATGTGCTCTATCTCATTCTCTCTCAAGTTCATACATACAAACTAACAAACCTAAACCCACCAACACTATAATAATCGGTTAGGAGCTTAAAACTAGGACCTGTTATAATTCAGTAGGCTTATAACTACCTTTAGTGGTTTGATTCTTGATGTTATAATTCAGTAGGCTTATAACTACCTTTAGTGGTTTGATTCTTGATGTTATAATTCAGTAGGCTTATAACTACCTTTAGTGATTTGATTCTTGATTTAGAATACTAATAATGAAGTGTAAGAACAAAGATAATAATGGAGAGAAAGAAAGAAACACTTTGTAAGTGTGAGAAATGGTGCAAGTTTAATGCTTGCATTCATGAGTATTTATAGCCTAAAATCTCAATATAAAAATACATACTTTGTGTACCAAAATTGACTATATGTATACACCAAAATTGACTATCCATATCTATATTATTATTATTATTATAACACCTACTGAATTATAACATCAAGAATCAAACCACTAAAGGTAGTTATAAGCCTACTGAATTATAACATCAAGAATCAAACCACTAAAGGTAGTTATAAGCCTACTGAATTATAAAACGTTATCAGCACGATAATCTTAATACTAAATATGGTTGGCTCTGCCACCAAAATGATATATGGTCGGTTATACCACCAGAATGATATAGGTCGGTTATACCACCTGAAAAAATATATGGTCGACACTGTCGCCAAATTTTTCATTTATGTTTACTAATATTTATATTTTTGTTATATAACATTTATTTATGATTGCTTACACATGGTCGACACTGTCACCTACTTATCATTTATGTTATATTAAATTTATGTTTAATGTTTATATACTTATGAATATAAATTGACTCTAATTTATCATGATGTTTGTTTTAATTTTTGATAATAGAAAATGTCGAATCTGGAAAAGCTTAAATTTACTCCTTTAGAATCAACTGGAAACAACTACATGCCATGGGTTATAAAAGTAAAAATGCATCTTAAATCAATGGGCATTCTTGAAACCATAAATGAAAACAACACTTGTTCTGAAAAAGAACAAGCTACGGCATGTTGCTTTATTCATCAACATATTGATGAATGCTTACAAAATAATTATGTGACTGTAGAAGATCCCCATGTTTTATGGGAAGGTCTCAAAAGCAGATTCAATAATCAAAGAGAAATTTTACTTCCAGCTGCAATGGAACAATGGAGAACATTAAGGTTCCAAGACTTTAAGAAAGTAAATGAATACAGCTCAGCTCTGTATAATACATGTTCACAACTTAAATTCTGTGGACATGAAATTAGTGATGCAGACATGATGGAGAAAACTTTCTCCACAATGAATGCTGCAAACATCACAGTGCAAAGAAATTTGAGAATGCTAAAGTTCAAAACATATCCTGAACTTAATTCATATCTCTTAGTTGCAGAGCAAAATGATGAGCTATTAATGAAAAATCAGCAATCCCGTCCTACTGGTACACTTTCAATCCCTGAAGCAAATACTGCAAATAATTATAAACAGGGACAAGGACGCGGGCAAGGTCGTGGTTATAATAACCATCACCATCATCATGCCAAAAGCCATAACTATGGTAGAAACCATCCTTATGGTAATGGTAATGGGCGTGGACGTGGTCGTGGTCGTGGCCGTGGTGGTCAAAGAAATAGTAATCCACGAAAATATAAATATCAACCACAAAACAAGCCCATTAAACAAGATGTTGAAGAAAATTTTTCTAAAAATTCTGAAGAATCTTGCTACAGATGTGGTAGAATGGGCCACTGGGCTAATACTTGCCGAACATCTAAACATCTTGTTAAGATGTATCAGGATTCACTGAAAGGTAAAGAAAAGGAAGTAAATTTTGTGGATAATATTGATCCAACAGTCACTGAGAAACCATCTGATTTATATGAAGATTTCTTGAATGTTTAAGTTGTGTGTCTTTTGAAAAATAAACGATTTAATATCGTCTGTCTTTGTCATTATGTTTGCTAAATGTTTCAGTACTATCTATTTGCGTTTAAAATATTGTGTAATATTAATGTACTCACTATTTATTTCTTATATATGAAGTTCAATATGAATTTTGCTGGAATACAACATCAATCAAGTGGTGGAGATCTCTGTATAGCAGACAGTGGAACTACACACACTATACTTAAATCCGAGAAATATTTTATTGATCTAAAACCAACGGAAGGAACTATACATACAATATCAGGACCTGCTAACTTGATAAAAGGGATAGGAAAGGCAAATTTCATACTACCAAATGGTACAAAATTTTTAATAAATGATGCCTTATTTTCTCCCAAATCAAGCAGAAATTTATTGAGTTTCTCCGACATATACCTTAACGGGTATGATTATCAGTCAGTGACAACAGAAAATGAGAAATATTTAAGTATCACTGACAAGAGTCATGTGGTTGAAAAACTGCCAAGACTTAGTTCTGGATTACATTATACACATATAAATGTACCAGAAATACATATGGTAGTTAACGAAAAATATATTGATCCTGGTGTATTCAGTTTATGGCATAACAGATTAGGCCATCCAGGATCAACAATGATGAAAAGGATTATTGAATGTACTCATGGACATCCACTAAAGGATAGAAAAATCCATCATGATACAATGGTTCCATGTACATCTTGCTCTCTTGGAAAATTGATAACTAGACCCTCACCACTTAAGGTTGAGAAAGAATCACCAATGTTTCTTGAAAGAATTCAAGGTGATATATGTGGACCAATTCATCCACCATGTGGACCATTTAGATATTTCATGGTTCTAATAGACGCATCTAGCAGATGGTCTCATGTTTGTCTGTTATCAAGCCGTAATGTGGCATTTGCAAAATTTCTTGCCCAAATTATTAAATTGAGAGCTCATTTTCCTGATTACACCATTAAAAGGGTGAGACTTGATAATGCTGGTGAATTTACATCTCAAGCATTTAATGACTATTGCATGTCTATAGGAATTGTTGTTGAACATTCTGTTGCTCATGTGCATACACAAAATGGTTTAGCCGAGTCATTGATTAAACGTTTACAGTTAATCGCTAGACCATTGATAATGAGAACAAAACTCCCTGTATCTATATGGGGTCATGCAATTTTACATGCTGCTGCATTGATTCGCATCAGACCAAGTGCAAGTCATAAATATTCCCCCCTACAACTTGCTTTTGGTCAAGAGCCAAATATTTCCCATCTTAGAACATTTGGTTGTGCAGTGTATGTTCCAATTGCGACACCACAACGTACAAAAATGGGTCCTCAAAGGAGGTTGGGAATATATGTTGGATATGAAACATCTTCAATATTAAGGTATATTGAACCTATGACAGGTGACGTTTTTACAGCACGTTTTGCTGATTGTCATTTTAATGAAACATTGTTCCCTAGATTAGGGGGAGAAATGAAAAATAAAGAAAATGATGTTTCATGGTGTGAACCTCAATTAAAGTATCTTGATCCTCGCACAAAAGAATGCGAGACAGAAGTTCAAAAGATAATGCATATACAAGAACTTGCAAATCAATTGCCTGATGCATTTACAGATACAAAAACGGTGACAAAATCATATATACCAGCAGTAAATACTCCAGCTCGAATTGAAATTCCAAAAGCTGGCAATAACGTCACTCATGAATCTTTGCCACGTCAGAAACGTGGAAGACCAATCGGTTCAAAGGATAAAAATCCTCGAAAAAGAAAATCAGCTGATAATGAAGTAAAAGAAAGTGTTCAAGAAGAACCACAAATCAGTACTCCTACTGCAGAGGAGATTGATGATGTCAATACAGAAATTGCAATCAATTATGCATATTCAAAAATATTATGGAACCGAAATGAAATGAAAAATCTTGATGAGAAATTTTCATTTAATGTTGCATATGACATCATGAATAATGATGATGATCCAGAACCAACATCTATGGTTGAATGTCAAAATAGACATGATTGGGCTCAATGGAAAGAAGCAATACGAGCTGAATTAGAATCACTCAATAAAAGAAAAGTTTTCGGATCCATCATTCTCACTCCTAAAGATGTGAAACCTGTAGGATACAGATGGATTTTTGTCCGAAAAATAAATGAAAAAAATGAAGTTACAAGGTATAAAGCTAGACTTGTAGCTCAAGGTTTTTATCAAAGACCGGGAATTGATTATGAAGAAACTTATTCTCCTGTTATGGATGCAATTACTTTTAGGTACTTAATCAGTCTGGCAGTTTCTAAAAATTTAGAAATGCATCTCATGGATGTTGTGACTGCTTATCTATATGGATCACTTGATAGTGATATATATATGAAGATACCTGAAGGATTTAAGGTACCAGAAGCATCAAATGCAAAACCCAAAGAAATGTATTCGATTAAATTACAAAGATCTTTATATGGGTTAAAACAATCGGGACGTATGTGGTATAACCGATTAAGTGATTACTTGATAAGCAAAGGGTATACAAATAATCTTACTTGCCCTTGTGTTTTCATTAAGAAAACAACATCCGGATATGTGATCATAGCTGTTTATGTTGATGATCTTAACATCATAGGTACAAATAAAGAGATCCATGAAGCCATTCAACTTCTAAAGAAAGAATTTGAAATGAAAGATCTCGGAAAAACCAAGTATTGCCTTGGTTTACAAATTGAGCATATGCCTAATGGTTTACTTGTACATCAAACAACATATACTGAAAAGATTTTGAAACGTTTCAATATGGACAAGGCAAAACCATTAAGTACTCCTATGGTTGTTAGATCACTCAATGTTGAAGCTGATCCATTTCGTCCATGTGAAGATCAAGAAGACATTCTTGGACCAGAAGTACCATATCTTAGTGCAATTGGAGCTCTTATGTATCTTACAAATTGTACAAGACCTGACATTTCTTTTGCAGTTAATTTGTTGGCAAGGTTCAGCTCTGCTCCTACCAAAAGACACTGGAATGGGATCAAACACATATTTCGATACCTTCGAGGAACTACTGATTTAGGATTATTTTATTCTAACGAATCAAAACAAGATTTGGTTGGTTATGCAGATGCAGGTTATTTATCTGATCCACATAAAGCTAAATCTCAAACTGGATATGTATTCCTAAATGGAGGTACTGCAATATCATGGCGTTCTCAAAAACAAACACTTGTTGCTACATCGTCAAATCATGCCGAAGTGATTGCATTACATGAAGCTACTCGAGAATGTTTTTGGTTGAGATCAATGACACAACTCATTACTGATTCTTGTGGACTAGAACGCGATAAAAGTCCAACAACTATCTTTGAAGATAATGCAGCTTGCATAGCACAGATGAAAGAAGGGTATATCAAAAGTGACCGAACAAAACACATACCACCTAGATTCTTCTCATGCACTCAAAATCTCATTAAGGACAACCAGATTGAAATGAGATATGTGCAATCTAGCAAAAACTCTGCTGATCTTTTCACGAAAGCACTTCCAACTGCTATTTTCAGAACACACGTTCATAACATTGGCATGAGACATGTTCAAAAGATGTAACAGCTGAAGCGATGTCTACTTGAGGGGGAGTCAACTCCATGCTGCACTCTTTTTCCCTTAGCTAAAGTTTTTTTTTCCACTGGGTTTTCTTTAGCAAGGTTTTTAACGAGGCAGTAATTTATAGTTGATCTTCAACAAAATAAAATTGCTATCCAAGGGGGAGTGTTATAATAATAATAATAATATAGATATGGATAGTCAATTTTGGTGTATACATATAGTCAATTTTGGTACACAAAGTATGTATTTTTATATTGAGATTTTAGGCTATAAATACTCATGAATGCAAGCATTAAACTTGCACCATTTCTCACACTTACAAAGTGTTTCTTTCTTTCTCTCCATTATCATCTTTGTTCTTACACTTCATTATTAGTATTCTAAATCAAGAATCAAATCACTAAAGGTAGTTATAAGCCTACTGAATTATAACATCAAGAATCAAACCACTAAAGGTAGTTATAAGCCTACTGAATTATAACATCAAGAATCAAACCACTAAAGGTAGTTATAAGCCTACTGAATTATAACAGGACCAACATTTTTTTTATCAATGATACCGATCGTCTTTTAGTTGTGTGGATCTGTTTGTTAATAAACGGGATGGGATGGATAATGTCCATAAGATAAAGACAAAGGCATTCGATATAAGTATCATTGTAAGTTTCTATATCCATATCTTCAAATATTAATGTACGGTGGCAGAACCAATACATGATTGCAAATTTGTTTCAATTATGTTATACGTCTCTATTTTTCAATCACTTGTTCGACTATGAATTTTTCATCAGGTTTAATTTAACAATAGAGAACGCTTTATTCATGTGATTGGTATCATAATCTTGTGTAAATCACGTGTTAATTTTTTGACTGAATAATGAATTTGAAAGAAAAATAGATTTCGAACAACCGATTTAATTAGTTATCCGCCACCACCGACTTAATATGTGTACGAATTATGTTTTGGTTATGATATACGTGGAGGACACAAGGAGATTTGAATATCTTTTATCTTGTTATCACGATTCAGAAAGATTTGGTATCCATTGGTTTGGATCCGGTTATATTTGTCGAAGTATGGAATGTTCGGTAACTTTCATATATTTTAACTGGCCATATTCTAAATGTTTAATAGAGTTGCTTATATTAACAATGGATGTACAACCCTTGTTGCACGAGGTACAACAAAATAATAATATACAGTACAATAGCACTTGCACTTTAATCAATCCACGTACGATTATTTTATATATAAAATATAAACGAGTAATCAACAATTACAAGCTAGCTAGCTACTTGTATATTTTAGAAAATTATCATAATCAAACCAAACTTCTTAATCATACATATATGTTTAAAGATTCAAGTGTATTGTGGAAAAAGCTCAAAGATAGATATGATATTAATTATTCAGAAACAATCGTGATCTATGAACAAATAAAATTGAAGATGTTAGTAGACGCACTTATAAGAATCCCAGAGATTCTTATTAATGATATGGTAACATTGAACATCAGTCTAGTATTTCTTGAATACATGAACATCTTGTTTAGCTCTACAAATAAGTCCTAAAAGAAAAGAAAACAAGAGTGAATATGTTGAAAAATCTTGATTAAATAAACCCTGAGCTACCTTGAGACTTGAATGAATTTGAATTTTCTAAAATGCCTAGCTTGTTACGTATCACCCCTAAATAAATGATTTTAGACCATAACATATATATGTTTATTAAGTGTTATCTTTTATGTATTTCAGATTGTAACTTATTTGCAGGTAATATAATTTGATTATATTGCTGAAATATTATTCATTATTTGCTTATCTTATTTGAAATTTTAGTATAAATTTTGCTGAAATACAACATCAATTAAATGGTAAAGACCTATGTATTGCAGATAGTGGTAACATACACACTATGATCAAATCTAAGAAATATTTCATTGATTTGAAATCAACTAAAGGAATTATAAATACTATATCAGGTATTGCAAAAATAAACGGGAAAGGGAAAATTCATGTTACCAAATGGTACGAATTTTCTAATAAATAATGTCTTATTTTCTCCACAGTTAAAAAACAAATTTGTTAAGTTTCTCTGATATATATCATAATGGATATGATTATCAGTCAATGATAACCGAAAATGAGAAATACCTATGTAGCACCGAAAAGCGCATATGATGAAAAGCGCAGCGCATATGATTAAAAGCGCATATGATAAAAAGCGCATATGATGAAAAGCGCATCGCATATGAATAAAAGCGCATATGATGAAAAGCGCAGCGCATATGATTAATAGCGCATATGATGAAAAGCGCAGCGCATATGATTAAAAGCCCATATGGTGAAAAGGATATATGATGAAAAGTGCATATGATGATTAATGAAAAAGCACATATGGTGATTAATGAAAAGCACATATGGAGATTAATGAAAAGCACATATGGTGATTAATGAAAAAGTACATATGATGATTAATGGAAAAGTACATATGATGATTAATGAAAAAGTACATATGGTGATTAATGAAAAGTACATATGGTGATTAATGAAAAGTATATTGTGAAAAGGAATCACAAATGTTTCTTGAAAGAATACAAGGTGATATATATGGATCAATACATCCATCATGTGGACCATTTCGATATTTCATAGTTCTAATAGACACATCTAACAGATGGTCTCATATTTGTTTATTATCAAATCGAAATGTGGCATTAGGAAAGTTTCTTGTTTGAATTATTAAATTAAGAGCACATTTCTCGATTACACTATTAAAAGGGTGAGATTTGATAATGTTGGTGAGTCAACATCTCAAACATTTTATGATTATTATATGTCTAAAGGTATTGTTATTGAACATCCAGTTGCTCATGTGCATAAAAAAAAATTAGTATAGCTGAATCAATAATTAAAAGCATGCAACTAATAGCTAGACCATTAAAAATGAGTACATAACTCTCAGAATTTATATGAGGACATGCAAATTTACATGCTGCGACTTTATTTCACATTAAACAAAGTGCGACTCATAAATATTCTCCTCTACAACTTGATCTTGGTCAAGAGCCAAATATTTCACACCGTTAAGACATTTGATTGTGCAGTGTATGTTCTAGTTGCAAAACCACAATGCACTAAAATGAGTCCTCAAAGGAGGATGGGAATATATGTTGAATATGAAACATATTCAATTATTAGATATATTGAACCCATGATGGGTGATGTTTTTACTGCACATTTTGCTGATTGTCATTATAATGAAAAATTATTCCCTATATTAGGGGGAGAAATGAAAAATAAAGAAAAAGATATTTCATGATGTGAACATAAATTAATGTATCTTGATCGTCGCACAAAAGAATGCGAAAAGAAAGTTCAAAAATAATATATATGCAAGAACTTACAAATAAATTACCTGATGTATTTACAGATACCAAAAGTAGTGACTAAATCATATATACTAGCAGTAAATGCTTCAGTTAGAATTAAAATTCTAAAAGCTGGCAATAATATCACTCATGAGTCTTTGCCACGCCAGAAACGTGGGAGACCAATTGGTTCCAAAGATAAAAATCCTCAAAAAATAAAATTAGCTGATAATGAGGTAAAAGAAAGTGTTCAAGAAGAACCACAAATCAATACTCCTTCTGCAGAGGAGATTGATGATGTCAATACGAAAATTGCAATTAATTATGCACATTCAAAAAAATATTATGGAACCGAAATGACATGAAAAATCTTGATGAGATAATTTCATATAATGTTGCATATGACATCATGAATGATGATGATGATCTAGAATCAAAATCTGTCATGAAAAAATAGACATGATTGAGATCATTGAAAAAGAGCAATACGAGCTGAATTTGAATCGCTCAATAAAAGAAAAGTTTTCGAATCTATCATTCTCACACCTAAAGATGTGAAACATGTGGAGTATAGATGGATTTTTGTGCGAAAAAGAAATGAGAAAAATGAAGTTACAAGTACAAAGCTAGACTTGTAGCTCAAGGTTTTTCTCAAAGACCATGAATTGATTATGAGGAAACTTATTCTCCTGTTATGGATGCAATTACTTTTAGATACTTAATCAGCCTGGCAGTTTCTAAAAATTTAAAAATGCATCTCATGGATGTTGTGACTGCTTATCTATATGGATCACTTGATATATATATATATATATATATATATATATATATATATATATATATATATATATATATATATATATATATATATATATATATATATATATATATATATATATATATATATATATATATATGAAGATACCTGAAGGATTTAAGGTATCAGAAGCAACCAATGAAAAAACCTAAAGAAATGTACTCAATCAAGTTACAAAGGTCTTTATATGGGTTGAAACAATCGGGTCGCATGTGATATAAACGATTAAGTGATTACTTGATAAGAAAAAGGTACAAATAAAGAGATCCATGAAGCCATTCAACTTTGTAACATCCCGTTTTCGCATGCATCAAATTAAGGTACATATTTGATCGATAGTACGTTTATATTCCGTTGTTTATGTGATTGGATGACTTAAGGTGCGTATTTTTACCTTGTAAACGTTTAATATTAACCGTGATCAATTATGTATAGTTTAAAGTGTTTATCGCGAAAGTTGTGCTGTTTTCCTATATTTTGAAGCTCTTATGTTATCGCGGGTTATAAAGGTTGTGAGTATAAGTTCGATTGGTTAAAAGTGCAAGAAAATGTCCAAAAATCGAAGTCTAGAATGTGTGAGGCGCGCTTGTTAGGGTGTGAGGCACGCACGTATGAAGAAAAAGTGACCAGTCAAAAATTACACTAGGTGCGCGGGGCGCACTTTCATGTGCGCGGCTCACAGAATTTACACTTGGTGCGCGGGGCGCGCATTATAGGTGCGCGGCTCACACAAATTACACTTGGTGCGCGGGGCGCGTATATAGTGTGCGCGGCGCGCACACCCTTGAATCAGCATACCTTTTTATTTTGTAATTTAAAAGAAGGGTATGTTAGTCTTTTCACTTGGTGGCCGGTTTTGGGAGTCAAAAGCTGGTTCAAGCTTATCCAAAACTCATTCTTCACATTTTCATTTAATTAAAATCAAATCTAGAGAGAGAAATTGAGTTTTAGAGTGAGAGAGCTCATTTTGAAAGGGAAGAAGGCTAAATCTTGTCCAAGTCCGAGTTTTAAAGTTGTTCCTTGCGTCTCTAGCTACACTTTGATAGTCTCGGTAAGTTCTAACTCTATGTTTTGAGTCTTAATTGGTTAATGGCTAGGGTTTTGGTTACTAGAGACTTGTATGATCCATTTGAGGGTTAAATGGGTGAATTTGGGTTATGTTGTTGTAATGAAACCCTAATAGCTACAATCTAGGGTTTTGGTCAAATGAAATGAGATTTGTAAGTGTTAATTGTGTTGTTAAGCATTAAAACACTTGCTAAATGTTGAAAGAATTGTAAATGGGTTAAGTTTGACCAAGTTTGTAAGTTTAAGTGTTGAAATGGGTCAAAAGAGTAAAGTTGACCTAGTTTGGGTGAAATGGGTATGAATTACCCTAAGTTTGTGTTGGTTTAAGTTAGTAGACTTTAAATCGCTACCTTTAGTGATTTAACATGTGTTTTGGCCAATTAATGGCGGTTTTGATGTAGTTGAGTTATTTAATGCAAATTGGGTCATTAAATGCTCAAGTATGTGTAATGTGGTTAATTCCACTAGTTGTGTAATTGAATGTGTACTTATGTAATAGGTACTTACTTTGAAGCATTCGGAAGCATTAAATCGCCACCGAGGTGTTAAGGTGAGTGGAATAATTATGCGTGTACGTATATAATGTATTTATTTGCGTAGTATGAATGTGGCATTGTCGCGGTGTTTAAGACACCACATTCTAAGTAACGAGTAGTATTGTCGCGGTGTTTAAGACACTACTCATGGTTGATTGACATGTGGTATTGTCGTGGTGTTTAAGACGCCACATTGTCATGGGAGTGGAATTGTCGCGGTGTTCAAGACACCACTCATTGTTTTGATTGACGTGTGGATTCGTCGCGGTGTTTAAGACGCCACGTTGTCATGAGGGTGAATTAGTCGCGGTGTTTAAGACATCACCAGGGGGAATTAGTGATTACGCGGTGTTTAAGTAACACTAATGGATGTTATGAACTCCGGCGGTCTTTCGAGTACCGTTCTCGTGTATGATCGGTTAACCATGGATGTGTGAATGTGTATTTAGCATATTAAATTATGAACTATATGCTATTGTTGGTTGCTAGCTTTTTGTGAATTGTGGATAGTAGTTTATGCATGATGTTTGTATGTTTGTCGAATTGCTAGCTCGTATGTGGTATTTTGTAAGTGATTGCAAGTAAGTAGGTTATATATGAACATGTATAATTATTGCATTCACTAAGCGTTAGCTTACCCCTCTCGTTGTTTATCTTTTTAGATGCAGGTACGAATAAGTGCAAAGGGGTTGTTGGGCACTAGATGTCCCTTGATGTTGCTTGTTGAAGCTTTTGAAGTTGGCCTAGCGTTTTGGGTAGTTTAGCCCCAAACCATGCTCGAAGTGTTGTTTGGATTAAAACTATCATTTTAATGGGTCGAACTTGTGTTAAACTTAATTAATGGCCTTCGTGCCTTTTGTAAACATTTAGATTGTCGTATGTTTTAAATGGAACTTGGGGAATGGTTTACATCGTTTAATTGGCGCATAAACGTGTATCATTTTAAAAAAAAAAATTATTGCATGGAATACGGGTTGGGTTGTTTCAAACTTCTAAAGAAAGAATTTGAAATGAAAGATCTCAGAAAAACCAAGTATTGCCTTGGTTTACAAATTGAGCATATGCCTAATGGTTTACTTGTACATCAAACAACATATACTGAAAAGATTTTGAAATGTTTCAATATGGACAAGACAAAACCATTAAGTACTCCTATAGTTGTTAGATCACTCAATGTTGAAGCTGATCCATTTCGTCCATGTGAAGATCATGAAGATATTCTTGGACCAGAAGTACCATATCTTAGTGCAATTGGAGCTCTTATGTATCTTACAAATTGTACAAGACCTGACATTTCTTTTGCAGTTAATTTGTTGGTAAGGTTCAGCTCTGCTCCTACCAAAAGACACTGGAATGAGATCAAACACATATTTCGATACCTTCGAGGAACTACTGATTTAGGATTATTTTATTCTAACGAATCAAAACAAGATTTGGTTGGTTATGCAGATGCAGGTTATTTATCTGATCCACATAAAGCTAAATCTTAAACTGGATATGTATTCTTAAATGGAGGTACTGCAATATCACGGCGTTCTCAAAAACAAACACTTGATGCTACATCATCAAATCATGCCGAAGTGATTGCATTACATGAAGCTACTCGGGAATGTTTTTTTGTTTGAGATCAATGACACAACTCATTACTGATTATTGTGGACTAGAACGCGATAAAAGTCCAACAACTATCTATGAAGATAATGTAGCTTGCATAGCACATATGAAAGAAGGGTATATCAAAAGTGACCGAACAAAACACATACCTCCTAGATTCTTCTCATACACTCAAAATCTCATTAAGGACAACCGGATTGAAATGAGATATGTTCAATCCAGCAAAAACTTTGCTGATCTTTTCACGAAAGCACTTTCAACTGCTATTTTCAAAACATACGTTCATAACATTGGCATGAGACATGTTCAAAATATGTAACAGCTGAAACGATGTCTACTTGAGGGGGAGTCAACTCCATGCTGCACTCTTTTTCCCTTAGCTAAAGTTTTTTCCCACTGAGTTTTTTTTAGCAAGGTTTTTAACGAGGCAGTAACTTATAGTTGATCTTCAATAAAACAAAATTGATATCCAAGGGGGTGTTATAATAATAGTGATATTATTTATATGTGGATAGTCAATTTTGTACCAATACTTAGTCAATATTGGGTAGCTTTGTTTGTGGTATAAATTTTCATATATTGCAAGCTAAAACACTTGCACCATTCTAATATACTTTCAAGAAGTATTCTCTCCTTTCTCTCATATATATTCTATTCTTATGTTATAAGAAATTTGTAGTTAGATTGGTATACTAAAAGTTGTTAAATTCAATTTAATCATAACATTTTATTTATATTCAATCAAGCCACTTCAATTATTATGATTACCATTCCTTACATTTCAAGACCTTCTACCAACCACACTCTAAAAGTTACATCTATATCCATTGAAACCCATTTCCAACTCATTATAAGAAAAGAAAAAAAAATACAAAACTTAGAAAGTTATAAAAAAAAATTAAAATGTTGAGAAAAAAGAAAAACAATTTTTTTTTCTGAAAAAAGGTAAACTTCTTTTTAGAAAAGTAATAAAAATAAACTAAATTAAAAATAAAAAAATAATATTTCTTTTTAAATATATATCTATACATCTATATAAACCAAAAAGTTTTTGTGAATTGTGGTTGAAAGTTATTTATGGATGTTTATATCTATATATTATATCTATATTATATTATATATATTATTAATTTTAAATTAATTACAAATTAATATTATATAAATATGAGAGTACGTAATTATTAATTAGGAGATGTCTATTATAAAATAGGAGAGTACGTAATTAGTTAATATAGATAGGTATTTAAGTATTGTAAAAATTATAAATGATATTTAATATAAACCCACCAAATAAAATCCACCGAAATTTTTTAACTAATCTATTTTTCTATTAGACGCGATTTAGATTCCACTGCCATCACCGTTCAACTTGAAATAATTTTATGAACTAAACGCAATAAATTGTATTCGACGCGGAGCTTCGATGCACTACCAACGGAGCATTTCTTTTTAGCAATAAATATGGAAGTAAACTCAAAGGAACTTTTAAAATTTGTCAACACTATGGGCTCTTAAATTCAGAAGAATTTTTAAAATTTGTCAACACCACGGGCTCTTAAACTCAAATTTTTTTTAAAATTTGTCAACACTGCGATCTCTTAAATAATTTTTATACTTTCTTACATTTTAGTATGACTATTTACATACCAATATGAATGTCAAATTACATTTTCTTCACGATTTTTTACACACTCGTGCAACGCATGGACTCAAAAACTTAGTACATATATATAAACTAAAAGTTTTTTATGAATTGTGGTTGAAAGTTATTTTAGGATGTTTGTATCTATATATTATATCTATATATCTATATTATATTATATATATTATTAAATTAATTACAAAAATAAAAATAAAAAAGTTTACTTAGTTGTCAATGCGTATGGATACCCCGATTTGATTTTTTTTTAATATATGTATTAGATGAAAATCAATCTATTTAAAAGATATATTCTACGCGATATATGTAACATCATTATCTCTATATTTGTATATAACATAATTAACCCATCCATACCATGGGTAATTTATCAATCTGTATATACTCCGATATTTTACATAATTCATTCATCTCTGCATTTGTATATCATAATTTAATAATTTAATTATGATAGCATTTTGAACAAATTTAATAATTCAATTATGACAATTATTTTAAAATAAAATAAATTAGTAAAATGAACAATTATTTTAAGACGGACGAAATAACTTTTACTGTAACTATTTTCTTAATGAACTTGCATCACACGGGCTCATATACATGAATGACATTAACATTAAGGAACTAACCAACATCTCATTGTAAATATTGTAATTGTTTTATACAACAGTTATTATACTATAATGGTAATATAGAACAAGATGTTGTTACGATTCATTAAACTCGTGTACGTTGTTATGTGATCTTGTGATTTATGAGTGATTTTATTTGTTAATTCTTATACTTTTCATATTTTTTTTAGTATCACTATTTACATACGAATATAAACTGTAAATTATATTTTTTTTTTTGCATGGTTTTTACACACTCGTGCAACACACGGGCTCAAAAACCTTACTCCATAAATATCAAGGAGTATATTAGAACAAATGGTGCTTAGATATGTATGCGAGATTTTATCCGTTCAATAAAATAATCAACATCTCATTCTAAATATTGTAATTGTTTTATACAACAGTTATTATACTATAATGGTAATATTGTGACGATCGCTCCAAATCCATATGGACGAACACGTCATTCATCGATTTCATTGCGAGGTATTTGACCTCTATATGATACGTTTTGTAAACATTGCATTCTTTTGAAAAGGCTCACCATAAATGAATATTTAAATCAAAGGTTTTCGATATCTGATGATTTCTACATATAGACAATCACCGTAAATAATAGTTTACAATAGTACTTCCGTTGACAATGCAGTCAAAATAAGATACATGGTGATGATTTGGTGAATGCAACGTTTCCTTGAAAAATATGCCATGTAAGACTCCATGCACATAGCTTGTCTAACATATAAGCAAACAGCGGAAGACTTCTAGGGAACCTGAGAATAAACATGCTAACAAGTGTCAACACAAAGGTTGGTGAGTTCATAGTTTTAATGTTTTGCATAATCTGTACATAAAGGTGGATCACAAGATTTCAGTTATTTCATTCAGAAACGTTTATCAAAATATTCTACAAGATTGAGCACCCTGGTAACTAAGCTTTAACGTTATAATAAGTACCCCTGTTTTAAGATACATGCAACCAACATATATAATACACGCAATCCAACGTGTACTAAACTCAAATAGTATACGTCTGTTTTATAGTTCAGGCTAGGGTTTCTATACCTGGAACAGACGGGGATGTCAAGCCCTATGGATCCATATACAACTACTCGCGCCCACCAGTTCTTATAACTGGCAGTTACTAGTTACCAAAGCTAAGAGATTTTCGGTTCAAACTCGGTGTAGAATTTAGTATGTACTTGTATCCATTGCATTTAAAATAAAGTGCATGTATTCTCAGCCCAAAAATATAGATTGCAAAAGTAATTAAAAAGGGAGCAAATGAAACTCACCTTAGCAGCATATAAAGTCGTTCACCAAAATGTGACCGAAACTCGGATTACCAAATAACCGTAGATATCAACCTAGAGAACATATGTTGGTCAATAAATGTCTATGAAGCTAGGTCAGGTCATAGTGTATCACAATCCTAATGCTCGAGATCGACATACAATAGTTATCCAAAGTCGTTTCAAAAAGTCAATTTTGACAATAGTTCAACAAAACGAGACGTGCCTTATATAAGGATTCATTTACTCGGTTGGTAATATTCAAAAATCCATTTTATCAATCTCGTAAACAAGTTGTTTAAATCTTAATTGCAGATTCAAAAGCAATTTCAATTAACGTCAATCATAATTCAGTTGATCATATCTTTTAATCCGTTCATCGAAACTATTCGGTGTCTAAATGAAAAGTTATTGATTTTTCGCCAGCTTTTCGAAAACATGTATATCATATACCTTTTACCAGTAATATATGTATTTAATTCGTGATTCATTATAAACTGTTTAACGACGAAATTTAGCATACAAACATGTATAAATATATATACTCGAGCACTAGACATGTATACACTATTAATTTATAAAAGATAAAATATAAATGCTTACGTATCAATATTGTGATTCAATATTTCAGAAAAGTACGTAGAAGCAACAGAGATGATAAACACTAGGTTTGACTTGCGAATATTACCCATGAACATTACCCATAACCTCCATAGTTATAACCCATAATTTCCTTAGCTTTATCCCGCTCGAAAACCCATTTTGAAAGTGACACGCTCATAACCTCGTCGTAGTATTTTATGTATAATACTAATTAATAATAATAATAATAATAATAATAATAATAATAATAATAATAATAATAATAATAATAATATTAATCTTAATAATAATAATAATAATAATAATAATAATAATAATAATAATAATAATAATAATAATAATAATAATAATAATAATAAAATAAATAATTTAAATGATACGAGTAAAAAAAATGAAAAAACAAGCTGAACCAGTTCGAGCTTTTATAGTATCTGGCCTGCTACAGTACCCCATGCGATCGCATGGGGTTTGCACTGGTTTGCCATGCGATCGCATGGCTGAAAAATCCAGCTCACATCTGTTTTGTCCTACGCTTGTCGACATATTTATTAATTATATTTATAATATATAATTTATATAATTAATTATATATTATATTAAATTCACGTGCATAGTTGACTTGTAATTTTTGTTCCGATAAGTCGTATGTCATCACGCGACTTATGTCTCGGTTCCGGTTTTTCGAGTGTCCCTTCGTATGCTGAGAAAACTTGTAATTTACATTATGAGAGACGTACCTTTGTCAAAATATAGTCTTAAATTATCAATAATCTATATCACTCAAAGTGTATCTTAAACTTTCGAGTGTTTTGGTCATTTACTTCTATAAATCATTGTCTCGTAGCATATACATATACATTTTCATTTTGAAATAGTGTTTTAATGTAGCAAAGTTACTGTAGCAAAGTTTTTTACTGTAGCAAATAGTGATTTTCGAAAACACTGTAGCTTTTCTGGTATTGTAGCAATTCGAAAATACCGTAGCAAATTAGTGTTTTACTGGTTCATCTTAAGCGTTTTAGTTAACTTATGTAAATATCAATCGAATCAATAGTCGAATGTTACTATCGTTTACTAAATAACTTGAAATCATATATATATATATATATATATATATATATATATATATATATATATATATATATATATATATATATATATATATATATATATATATATATATATATATATATATATATATATATATATATATATATATATATATATATATATATATGCACATTAAGTTATATATATATTGTTCGTGAATCTTTGAGAACAGTCAAAGAATAATCGATTACATGAATATAGTTTCAAAACTTTGAGACTCAACATTACAGACTTTGCTTATCGTGTCGAAAACATTAAATCATTTAAAGATAAAGTTTAAATTTGGTCAGAAATTTCCGGGTCATCACGGTACCTACCCGTTAAAGAAATTTCGTCCCGAAATTTAAGTGAGGTCGTCATGGCTAACAATAAAATTGTTTTCATGACGAATATGAGTTGATAAATAGAATTTTATCACCGTTGAATAATATGGATAAAATAATCCGATTTCTCGAAGCGTATGAGAGAAGTTATCGTAAAAGAGTGAAATGAAAGAATAGAGATTCGTCTTAACTTTTGACATAGTTACGATTGATTTCCGGGATTTAAGGAATAGAAAATCTTCATAATCTAAATAAGATTTGATTCTTCAAAATTTAAGGAAATTAAGATTTCCTTTAAATGCGTAATCTGCCTCGATTGTTATTTCTGATATTTTGCTATAAATTAACCACTTCCGTTTCATTATTTTTACCACTCCTACATCTTCTTCCTTATTTCATACTTCCAAAAGATTGTGAAATGCTTAATCCAGTTCTGATTCTTGATATTTTCTTGGCTATCGTATCCTTCATTCTTCTTTTTCATCTGCCACCAGAGGAAGTTATTTTCTTCTACTATTACCTTGGGGTTATAGTATTTTTCATTCTCTCGTGTCTTTATATTGCTATACGCATTGATATACACGGTTTGTAATATATGTGTTGTTGTCAGGCTTTATATTTTTCCTTATATTTAGGAGCTTCATGCTTTCGTTTTTCCTTCCCGACTTCAAGTCAAGCGAATAATGGTCAAGAATTCAAGGCTATACATTTCGGAATGAACATAGTTAATGTTTTAAGAAAGAAATTGTAATGGCACGATCTTGATTTGTCAAATTACCAGAATATCTGGAAAAGACCGAATCATCAAGAAAAGTATTTTCTTGATACGTTTGGAGGTTAAATAAAATGAAAGAGTTATGTAACATGGTTCATGATGAGGGTGGGGTCTGTGAACCTTTATCATGTTCTATTAGAAACTCAGCATGACTTACTGTAATATAATCACGTTGATCAAGTGTCATTATATTATACTAACTCATGCTTCAATTCCCAACATTACTTCAAAACATCCATTTTTCGAATTTTTTTAGATTTTAGAAACTAAAATAGTTTCTTTTATGATGTAACACAGATAGCGCGAAGAGATGAATGATTTCAGATAAGAATGGTTATAAAAAATATCTTCAGAAATATGGAGGATATTTATAATGGAAGATA
The DNA here is from genome assembly GCF_046630445.1 of Rutidosis leptorrhynchoides. Lineage (NCBI taxonomy): Eukaryota > Viridiplantae > Streptophyta > Magnoliopsida > Asterales > Asteraceae > Rutidosis > Rutidosis leptorrhynchoides. Next base: position 16,826,198 of record NC_092336.1, on the reverse strand, counting down.
CGATGATATCATAGAATATTCAAGATAAGATGATGACGAAGAATATTGTCCTCAAAGGTTTTAGAATAAGGAGCAAGGTATTTGCTAAGGATTTCAGCAGACACTGAATCATTTGTATTCTTTGAAGGTTGATTTCATTTTTGTGATTTGTCCATAGCCTCCTTCATGGCCTGCTCAATCCGTTTTCCAGTTCCAAACCTTCTCTTTTTCTCAGCTTTACCACCATACTATTCTTTATCATCAAACTTTTGACTGTTAAGGTCGTTTACAGTTTTTGCTGCTTCATCAGCATTTTTCCAAAATTCGGAGAACTAGTTTCGTAGTTTGGGGTGTTTTTTAGAAACTTCACATTCGAAGTATGTAAGTCTAGAAGATAGATGTTATCTATATATAACTGTTGTCGTAGAAAATGCTGCGAGATTCAAAATACTGATTGCTAATTCCCGGTAGTTGGTATGGCAATTATTGTTACAAGATGTGGATGAGTACATGATAGGGTTTCAATGAGTATAAGGATTTTTCGAAAGGTCAAGGATTAATAAAGTTGTTGGTAAATTTACTGCTAATGTGGTGAAACATGAAAGGTTCCTCAGTAACAAGAACGTATATGTTAAGATTATAATAAGGCTAATCTGAAAGCGCCAAACTTTCCATTGAAGGCGCCACACCTTCCATTCGAGGGGCCACACATTCCATTGAAGGCCCTACACTTTCCATTGAATGGCCTACACTTTCTATTGAATGGCCTACACTTTCCATTGAAGATGCCAGACTTTCTATAGAAGGCGCCACACTTTTCATAGAAGGAACCACATTTTCCATAGATGGCGTCACACTTTCCAATAAAACGCGCCACACTTTCCATAGAAGGCGCGTCCATATAAGGCACTACACTTTCTATAGAAGGCGCTACATTTTCAATAGAAGGCGCCAAAGTTTTTAGAGAAGACACCACACATTCCAAAGAATGCGTCCCACTTTCCGTAGAAGGCGCCTCACTTTCCAGAGAAGGCTCCACACTTTCTACAGAAGGCGCAACACAGTTTCCGTTGAAGGCGCCACACTTTCCGTAGAAGACGCTACACTTTCCATAGAAGGCGCGTCCATATAAGACGCTACACTTTCCAGAGAAGGCGCCACACAATCCAGAGAATGCGTCCCACTTTCCATGGAAGGTGCATCACTTTCCATAGAAGGCTCTACACTTATCATAGACGGCGCTACACTTTTCGTTGAAGGCGCCACATTTTCCGTTGAATGCGCCATACTTTCCTAGAAGGCACTACACTTTCCGTAGAAGGCGCCACACTTTCCCTAGAAGGCGCCACACTTTCCGTTGAAGGTGCCACATTTTCCGTTGAATGCGCCAAACCTTCTGTGTAAGGCGCCACACTTTACATAGAAGGCGCCACACTTTCCATAGAACGCGCCACACTTTCCATAGAAGGGACCACATTTTTCATTGAAGGCGCCACACATTCCATTGGAGGGGCCACACATTCCATTGAAGGCGCTACATTTTCTATTGAATGGCCTACACACTCCATAGAAGACGTCAGACTTTCTATAGAACGCGCCACACTTTCCATAGAAGGAGTCGCACTTTCCCATAAAACGCGCCACACTTTCCATAGAAGGCACGTCTATATAAGGCATTGCACTTTTCATAGAAGGCGCTACATTTTCCATTGAAGGCGCCACACTTTCTAGAGAAGACACCACACATTCCAAAGAAGGTGTTCCACTTTCCGTAGAAGGCGCCTCTCTTTCCATAAAAGGCTCCACACTTTCTATAGAAGGCGCAACACACTTTCCATTGAAGGCGCCACACTTTTCATTGAAGACGCCACACTTTCTCTAGAAGGCGCCACACTTCCCGTTGAAGGCGCCACACTTTCAATTGAAGGCACCACACTTTTCATAGAATGCACGTCCATATAAGGCGCTACACCTTCCATAATAGGCACCCCACTTTCTAGAGAAGGCGACAAATTTTCCATTGAAGGAGCCGCAATATCCATTGAAAGCGCCACACTTTCCGTTGGAGGCGCTACACTTTCCATTGACGGCGCTACACTTTCAATAGAACGCGCTACACTTTCTATATCCATAGGAGGCGCCACACTTTCTATATAAGGGGCGTCTATATAAGTCTCTACACTTTCCATAGAAGGCGCGCGCCACACTTTTCATAGAAAGCAGCCCGCTTTCCATAGAAGGCATCACACTTTTCATAGAAGGCGCTACATTTCCATTGAAGTGACAGTTTCCATAGAAGGCGCGTCTGCCGAAGGCGCCACACTTTCCGCCGAAGGCCCAACACTTTCAATTGATGGCGCCACACTTTTCATAGAATGCACGTTCATATAAGGCGCTACACCTTCCATAGAAGGCACCCCACTTTCCAGAGAAGGCGCCAAACTTTCCATTGAAGGCGCCACAGTATCCATTGAAGGCGCCACACTTTCCGTTGTAGGTGCTACAATTTCCATTGATGGCGCTACACTTTCTATATCCATAGACGGCGCCTCACTTTCTATAGAATGGGCATCTATATGTCTCTACACTTTCCATAGAAGGCGTTACACTTTCTATAGAAGGCAACCCACTTTCCATAGAAGGCATCGCACTTTTCTTCAAAGGCGCTACACTTTCCATTGAAGAGACACTTTCCATAGAAGGCGCGTCCGTTAAAGGAGCCACACTTTCTGTTTAAGTTGAAGGCGCCACACTTTCCATAGAAGGCGCTACACTTTCCATAGAAGGCTCTACACTTTCCATTTAACACTTTCCATTGAAGGGGTTATACTTTTCATTGAAGGCACCACACTTTCCGTTCTGTGCATAATAAACATGAAGACGTGAAGTTACAAGAAACTTATATATTATCGGTAGTGATACGTACACAACCAATATATTATCCCTTCTATTAAAAGGGAAAAAGTTATGAATAGTAACTCCCTCACGCTTAAATCGTTTCTATATCGCGTTAAAAAAAAATGTACCTGTCTCACCATTCACTATTCATCTACAGCAACTTTTTTTATATATAAAAAACTCCACCGATAAAAGAAGCAACTTTCACAAAAAGAGCAATCCTTAAACGCTACAAATAGAGCACGGAAATATTTTTTTACAATAGTAAATAGGGGAAACAATTTTTCCCCTTCTTTTTTTTTTAACAAAAAAAAAAAAAAACCTCACCAATAAAAGAATTAACTTTCACAAAAAGAATAACCATTAAACGTTACAAATAGAACACGAAAATATATTTTTTTACAATAAAGATAGGGAAAACAATTTTTCCTCTTTTTTCTTTAAAAAAAAAACTCCACGATAAAAGAACAACTTAACTAAAAAAAATCTCACGTTATACACACAGGGGGTACAATAAAAAAAAAAAACTCAACCTCCCAAAACTACAAAGACTAAAACGCATATTTTTTAGAATAAAAAAACTAAAAGCATTAAACACAATATAATTTTATATTCAAAACGGAGCTCTCGGCGAGAAGCGAGGGCTCCAAAACTAGTTCTTTATATATAATCAAATAGAAAAAAGGTGAATAGTGAAACTCGCAAAAATTGGTGAACAGTGATATGGGATCAACAAAAGGTCTGTTTTTAGTGGTTAAATAAAATATAATATAATATAATTAGTCTCATTGTTATAACAAATGCAGATTTGGGAGGCTTGACAACCAAGTGCCTCAGGTTTGAATCCAATGGGGTTTTTTTTTTTTTTTTTTTTATAAAAACTATAATGTTATTTAACATCTCTAGTAGACGGGGTTATCCAATTACTTGTTACCAAGGTTGCCATTGAATAATATGAGTAACCAACATAGTGAGCTTATCCAATTACTTGTTACCAAGGTTGCAAAATACGTGAGACGGGGTTAAGACGGTCGAGTCTTAAAAAGGTCGAGACGTTCGAGACGGGGTCGAGACGGACGCTGACCAAAGTTGACTTTTAAATATATATCACCGCTAATTGACTAATTTGTACCCATAATCTCTATCATTGTTAATTTAATACAAAAAATTTAAACTAAAATACGACAGATTTTACCGATTTTACCGACTTTCTGGCTTTTTCAAATTTTGAAAGACTTTGACCCGATTTTTTTCAAGTTTGACCTGAATTTTGACCATTGACTGTCATATTAGACGGTTTTCTTTGAGACATGACGGACTAGTCACCAAACCGTCGTAACGGGCGTCGCTACGGCACGAGACGGGGTCTTTTGCAACGGTGCTTGTTACTCATATTATTCAATGGCAAAATAAAAAACGTGAACGAAAGTTACCAAAAAAGAGAGGTATTTTTTTGTTTTCTTTAAATAATTTATATTTTCTACTTAACTATAGTTTAAGGTTCCGACTTACTTTAGTGTTGAACATGTGATCGAATCACATGTATGGTGATGTAGTTTTTGTATGAAAATGTGATCTTTTCTATGTTAGGGAGATAAATTTTTCGCCTGTCAATTCAATGAATACATTAACTATCGATGATTTTGAATCGGATCAATATCATGAATAACAATATCTGAGCTATTAAATTAATTCGTCGTTGAGAATTGAATAGTATAACATACGAAGATGATTTATCCATATCGAATCCAAGATTGGATTCCCGAACCAATCAAAAATTCATTTTGTTATCCTTTTTTCTGTTCTTTCTTTTCTATAACCTACCTTAGGTCTTCCCATCAACTGAAGTATCATCTAACCACCCGTCCGTTTCCATTAACTACAAAACCCCAACAAACAATACAAGCGAAGTGGAAAAAGAGAGGAATTAGGTTATAAATTTTAAAGATCCAATTTTCTTTGGAATAAAAAGAAGTATGAGAAATATGAGTAGCGGGAGAAAAGATGGAATATTTTATCAACTTCACTATTTTAGTTCTTTTCATTTTAGTTTAGGGTTTGTTCTTTCTTCGATAGAATCCTGGAAAAAAAAAAGAGAGGAAACTCCTTCGGAATTCAATTGCTCTGTCCCTTCTTTGAACCCGTAATTTCCGTTTCTCACTTCTGATTATGGATTGGATTATGAAAGCCTGGTTGTTTCGGCTTAGTGCAGTTTCTTTTAAAGTGACCCAACTCATGACAGTTGTGACACCTGACTTTGTTCATATCGAAGCCAAACTTAATGTTCTTGCTCACACCCAAGTGTTTCTCACCAGTCTTCTCAATATATCTCTTGGCCCTACGAATAACACTTCCCATAGTCCAAAGGATATCTATTTTCTCCATCTCATTTTCATCTATCTGATCATAGTCCTCCTGATCCAGATGACTGTTCCCAATTCTTCCATGCAACAAATCATTGTAAGAATTCACAACCATAGCGACCAACACCATATTCTCCTCAACCGCTTGAATTGTACGCAAACGAATATTTTCAGTTCTCAAGACCTCGGTACTCGCATCCTTGCTTGAAGTTGTTTGATAAAAAACACTTTGAGGCGCATGAGTGACATAGCTAGACGTTATCTTCTAAGTATTTGAAGTAAAAGCTGTCTGAGGTGAAGCGTGTTTCTTATCCGCTGAACCAATTTCAGGAGCTTTATAAACCACGGGATTCTGAACTGTCTCCAACCTTTTCAACCTCTTTTGAAATTCAAGCTCCATTGCCTGTAGCTTGGTAACAAAAGCACTAAACGAGTTATCCAGAATTGCAAAAGACTTCTCAATTTCTTGAATAATAGGATCCCACTTTATCGGCAAACCCTCGTGAAAGCACTGTACTATCTTCTTATTTGGAAACACGATATCAACACGTTTAAGCTCTGTCAATAAGTGACGATACCTAGCAACAACATCTTTCAATGATTCATCAGGCTGAACAGCAAAATTCTTCCATTCTTTCTTCGGAACCTTACCCTTGTTTTTCTATACTCAGCACTCCCCTCATTTCCACTCTCGATAGCATTCCACAAAACATATGTGTTCTGAAGCGTCTCAAACTGATGGAATATCTCCTTAGAAAGAGCCTGAGTAAGATGACTGTACGCTTTACATTCTAAGTTGTAATCTTCTCTTTCTAATGCACTTAGTTCCATAGGAGTCTTGAATTCACCATGATCCTTAGTCGGAAAGGTATATTCAGCCTTTAAGAAGTTATACAACCTTGAATCTATGCCATTTAATGAAATTAAAAACCGAGGTTTCTACTCGGCAAAGTCATCTAATGATTCAAGCCTGGGTACACGATAAGAACTACCAATCTTTTTCTGTCTTAAGTAACTGATGAAGACCGGACGAGGAAGCACCGACAAGAGCTGACTGCATTTCTGAAGTTTCATAGATGTCTGACATTGTAACCGTACGGTTGCACTACACGGTTGCAGAAGTTAACACGATTGCAAAACCCGGGAGCACAAGTTACCACGGTTGCAGATTACGCGGTTGCAGAATGTAACCGGGTGAGTTTATACGGTTGCAATGTGTAACCGGACAGGTACAAGTTGTATCCGTACGGTTACAGTGGTACACGGTTGCAGTGGTACACGGTTGGAGAGTAAGCAGTTGTAGTTTACACGGATGCAGGGTTGTATCTGTGCGGTTGCAGTAACTTGGTGATGTATCCGTATGGTTTCAGTGTGTAACCGTATGGTTGTATGCTTGGTCGAATCTGGGCAGAAAACTGCACATAAGTTAGGTTTTGGTTTTTGGTTGTTCTAGCACTCGATCTGGATCAATTTTACAGGTTATATCACGTTCAAAACACTTAAAATGACCAGATTAACAACTTTCCTTAACAAAAACACGAATTAACACGTAAAAGTTATGAGATTTTATGACTTTTCAATGAAAAACCCAAAACTCAAACTCTCACAACGATTTTGACAAAAACCGAACGTTTAATCAATCACACAAGCTCTGATACCACTTGTAGGATCGTATAAACAGGATTAAACGATCTTGTAATCAATAACGAGTGTGGAATAACTCGTTATTGGGTTTTGTACTCAAAATAATCTATATCCTATGATCTTAATGTGTAACACAGCTTAAGAACGTTAAAAGGACGATTAATATGAATGCTAGAACACCAGGGTATCGGTTTGCAGAGGCGAAGCCAGGATTTCATGATAGGGAATGCTTACGGAAAAAAATATATTCACTATCAAAAATAAACATTTTATGTATATAATCAACGATCAATTGTAACAAATCCATCCACATATAATAACAATGCATCATCATTACAAAAGAATGAAAACGAAGACTATTCTTAAATAAAAGAACAAGTTTTCCAAAAGAAATCATCCAAAAATAGATAAATATCTACCATGCGTCGATCCGTTGTCTAATTGAGTAACATATGAAATAGTTATAATAATTGTATAAGTTAAATATGTATAAACATACACTAATAAGTTAATTGTTTAACATTGTACCTTTGGCATTTGAAGTCGAACACGTCTACGTTTCTTGGTAGCGAAATCATCTATTATCTCATCTATTTCATCTATTGAAAGGGTTTCTACAATGTCTCTCTCAATGTAAAGAATCAAGCAATTTTTAAGAAAATCGTCACTCATGCTGCAACGAAGCCCTGTTTTAACAATTTTCATCGATGAGAAAGCTCTTTCACTTGTGGCAGTTGAAACGGGAAGAGTTAAAACAAGGCGAATCAATCTATCAAGCAAAGGATACGATTTCGACTTCTCAGTTTCTTGTAGGCCTCTACATAACTCGCAGCAGTTTGAACCTTTTTTAACTTTGGATGATTTGGCACATCTAGCTCATAATGTTGCAACTCAAGTTTTAAGTGGATCATCTCTTGCTCTGTAAAGTCTAAAGGATAGAACGTTTTTGCTAACTTACATATGTCACTTTTGTTTGTAAGTTTTTAGCAACATCTTCTCTAACATTATGTGTTTCTTGTTGTGATCGGTGATCATCAACATTTGTTGATTTAAAGAAATCAAACATTGTTCTTTTTCGAGCCATATTTAACCTAAGATTATTGAACAAAATTATACATGTAATTAATACTCTAACTTAAACACAATTGATAATTAATAATTCGAAGTAAGAATTATACAAAAAAATATATATACCAAAAAAGAAATAGAATCTAAATAAATAGAGCAGACGAGCAGTAGCATTTAGTTTGATCACTTTGATGGTTGTAAAATTGTAAAAGTTATTAATAACTCAATAAGGTAAAGATACATCATACATGAAATTTAATGAAGAACAATAAACAATTAGTGTAAAGTTAGTAGAATTAAACTCACAAAAATCAAACAAATCGTCTTTTGTTGTTACGGACTTACGGCAGAGAGAATTCCAAATCACACCTAAATTTGTACGAAGTATAAAATTTGTGAATAAAGTTTAAAATATTAGGTATTGAGTTTTAATATTTATGGGCCATTAGGCCTTATACTAATGAAAACTGAAACTTAAAATCTATATACAAATATAAGATGTTAGCCCATTTACAATTGGACTATACAAAGAAACAAGTTACTATGGATTTATAGAGGATGCTCTTACCAATTCACCAAAAATTAACATATCATATTTGAGGGTCGGTGGTCCATTGAGGGTAGCTCAACACCCCCAAGCTACCCTCCTCCCTCCGCCATTGTCGGTTTGGACGTGTAGAATAGGTTAGGATTCGTAACCCTAACAATGAACCCGTAATACCCATTATATACACACAGCACGTGCAACAGTGCGGTTGCATCTTAAAACCGTGCGGTTGCTCATTCTACCCGTAACCGTGCGGTTGCATTTCAACAGTGAAAGTTAAACGTTAAAACATTTCAACATGATCGTAATGAACTCGGGGACTATTATGCACCAACGGAGAGTATAAAATCTGGTAACTGACATGAATTTCTTATTACATGTAATGATACACGAATGTAATTGTATGTATACAGTGGATCATACCATCATAAGTAGTCTTAAATTCGGGAAAGCCAACATGGGACAAGGACGATGACTTTGACAACGACTGTTCTATAAACAAGGTCAAACTGATTAGTTGAGCCATTGAGGTATGCCAGTAATTATGTAGGCCATTGTAATAATACGATAGCTCTTAAATCATTTGACAAAATTTAATGACTTAAAATTGACTTTTTTGTATGTGATGGCTTAAGACTTTTTTGGAAATGAGGGTTCAAATTGTAAGTTTCTAGTCATTAAATACCAAAGACTATAGTACGTTTGTCATGCAAGCCTTCACCTGTTTGCTCTAAATAACAAATTGCAACGGTTCTTAGTCTGATTCCTTAACATCTCATCACCTTTTTCTTGTTCTAATCAGAGGAGCTTCCATGACGTCGTTACTGACCGTCGTGCTAGTTTTATCGTCTTTTTTTACTAATCTTTTGGTTTTCATCCCTTCACCATATGCAACCGCTCGAAAAATTCCAATAGTTTCAAACCACACAAATGAAGCATCGGCTCTTTTAAAATGGAAAATGAGCCTTGATAAACAAAGCCAATCATATCTTTCTTCATGGCGGGTTGGAAGCAACCCATGCGGCGGCCATAGTTGGATAGGAGTTGGTTGTAGTAACCGTACTGCAACTACACAAAGTGTCTTAAGAATTATTGATATTAGAAACTCGGGGTTAGTAGGAACGCTAGACGATCTTGATTTCTTGTCATTACCCAATCTTGAAGCCTTGAATCTTCCAAACAACTCACTTTCTGGGCACATTCCCTCCAATATTTTCAACATGTCTAAACTTCAAGATCTTGACCTCTCACATAATTATTTCTCAGGTGAAATATCGTCAGATATTGATTTTCTGGGAAGATCTTTGACTAGTCTTATTTTGCGTGGTAATAGTCTTCATGGTCATATCCTAAATAGCATTGCTAAGCTGAATAAATTAACTCGTCTCGACCTTGGAAATAATCTTCTTACCGGAATCATCCCACAAGAAATTGGGACACTTGTTGAACTGACTAACCTCGACTTTGCCGGTAATAAGCTTACTGGAATCATCCCTTCATCTTTAGGAAATTTGACAAGTCTCCAATTCCTTTATCTGTATGATAATCAACTTTCTGGGATTATCCCAACCGATATTGTTGGTTGTAGAGATCTCATACACCTAGAGTTTGGAAATAATAATCTTACTGGAGTCATCCCTTCTTCAATTAGTAATTTAACCAGTCTCCAAGTCCTTGATCTGAGTGAGAATAAACTTTCTGGAGTCATCCATTCATCTTTAGGAAATTTAACAAGTCTCCAATTCCTTTATCTGTATAATAATCAACTTTCTGGGGTTATACCAACCGAGATTGTTGGGTGTCAGGATCTCATACACCTAGAGCTTGGATATAATAAACTTACTGGAGTCATCCCTTTTTCAATTGGTAATTTAACCAGTCTCCAAATCCTTGATCTGGGTCAGAATAAGCTTTCTGGAGTCATCCCACCTGAGATTGCTAAGGTTCAGTATCTAATAAACCTACAACTTGACGGTAATCATCTTTCCGGGTCCATTCCCACCACCTTCCGAAATTTCACTTCAGTAGAAGTATTTGCTATCTACAGTAATCATATATCTGGCTCGATTCCAGATTTTCTTTCAAACTACACCAATCTTGATGAGTTAAACTTAGATGAAAACCAACTCACTGGCTTTATCCCACCTGAACTGGGAAAGAGAACATCTCTTTCCTTACTCAATTTGTTCGATAATAGTGTTAGCGGCCCGATTCCCCAAGATATGAATCTAACAAAGATGGAAGATTTTGAAGTCGGTTTTAACTATCTCTCGGGTCCTTTACCAAATGACATATGTGCATCTGGACTTCTTCAACGTTTGATTTTGAACGATAATTCCTTCTCAGGATCTGTACCAAAGAGCTTGAAAAACTGTAGTAGCTTGTACAGAGTTCGGATGGAAAACAACCAACTAACCGGAAACATATCCAAAGAATTTGGAACATATCCCGCTTTGGATTATATTAATTTAAGCAACAACACATTCTACGGAGAGGTGTCTAGTAACTGGGGGTCTTGTTCTAATTTAACCTTTTTAGACATGTCAAACAACAACTTGTCTGGAAACTTAATAACCGAGTTAGGAGGAGCAACAAGTCTAGTTGAACTTCGTTTATCATCAAATCACTTGATGGGAGAAATCCCAAATAGCTTTGGAAGATTAACCTCGTTGATGAAGTTGTATTTGGACAACAATAAGCTATCAGGTACAATTCCTTTAGAATTAGGAAATCTGCACAACTTGGAAGAGCTTAACTTGGCAAAAAATTCTCTTAGTAGCCCAATCATCGAAAGCTTAGGAGATTGCTTAAAGCTAAGGATTTTTAATTTAAGTAAAAATCAAATCTCGGGAGTTATTCCAAAAGTAATTTCCAAATTGGGCACATTAGAATCTCTTGATCTTAGTGAAAATAGTTTGATTGGGGGCTTACCGTCACAGCTTGGGGGTCTGACAACACTACAAACTTTAAACCTCTCTCACAATAACCTCACGGGCTCCATCCCATCTAGTTTTAAAGCAATGGTAAGTTTAACCACGGTTGATATATCTTACAATCAGCTAGAGGGACCACTTCCAAAGATGCGGGCATTTGAAGATGCTCCAATTGAGGCTTTACAAGGAAACATAGGGTTATGTGGAAATAACACAGGGTTAGATTGTCACATTCAAAAAAGAAATCAAACTCACAGCAAGAAGGTTTTGATGACGATTCTAATTGTAATTCCTATTGTGGTTTTTATAGTTATCGTATTATCTTATCTTCGTCAAAAACAGAAGGTAGATAAAGATACATCCCAAACTGTTGTAGCGAACCCATTTACAATATGGAGCTATGATGGGACAGCGGTGTATGAAAGCATCATTGAAGCGCTAGAGGATTTTGACCCGAAGTATATTGTTGGGGTTGGTGGATACGGTGCTGTTTATAAAGCAGAATTGTCAACACAAGTTTTAGCTGTGAAAAAACTCCACACACCAGAAGATGGGGATTTGTTGAATTTGAAAAGTTTTGAAAATGAGATCCGAGTGTTGACTGAAATACGTCATCAAAACATTGTGAAGCTCCATGGATTTTGTTCACATTCACGACACACATTTTTGGTATATGAGTTTTTGGCAGGCGGGAGTGTGAGGATGGTACTCAATGATGCGGAACATGCAGTTTTGTTTGATTGGAACAAGAGGGTGATGGCTATTCAAGGAATTGCAAAGGCCCTATCTTATATGCACCATGACTGCGACCAACCAATAATCCATAGGGACATATCAAGCAGTAATGTTTTGTTCGATTTAGACTGGGTTGCTCATGTTTCAGATTTTGGCACAGCCAGGGTATTAAAACCAGACTCATCCAACTGGACTTCACTTGCAGGAACGTTTGGCTACATTGCGCCAGGTACTCCTAAAATAAACATTACTCCATAATAATTAGTAACAAGGCAACTAACGTTTAACTATTTGCTTGCAGAACTCGCATACACAATGGAAGTGACAGAGAAGAGTGATGTTTTCAGCTTCGGTGTTTTAACATTTGAAATCTTAATGGGAAAGCATCCAGGTGATTCATTGATCGCATCATTACCAGACAGACAAGAGATATCTCTTACTAGAATCTTAGACCAGCGCCTGCCTTTACCAGTGCAACAAACTGCTGAACAAGTGAAATTGTCGGTCGAAGTTGCCTTGTCATGTGTGCAACAAAGCCCTGCATCTCGACCTTCAATGCGGGAAGTTTATCTTGCTTTATCAGTACAGACAAAGCGATCTCAACAGGTCAGTTAGTTTTTCCTCCTGAATCTAGAGCAGTCATTGAATGTGCGACCTCAAAAAAATGTTATTTCGCTGGCAAGAATCCTCCTGAATCTAAAGGGGGAACACTCTGTGAGAACCTAAACACCTCGTACAGAATGTTTATTTACATTTCAAGCCTAAGTGTATGTGTGGATTTGATGTATTATTGTATTTGGTTTATGTATTTTATTTTCTTAATATTGGCCGTTATTGTATTTGCAATTAACTTGATAGAATAGAATAAGCACGCTCATGGTAGAATATATAGGCGAAATATAGAGAAGATAATTAACAGGCTTAATTTGTGCATTACTATATAAAACAAGGTCATACTTCTTCCCACAAATTGGTACATTTCAAATTTATTGATACAATTAACTGAAAAGGATTATGTCAGATAATTTGATATGTACTATATCTCTTAAATTCACAACTTTATAACTTCATATCACAAGAAGAACGATTAGAATCAGCATACACAATCATATAACATTCGCATTATATACGCACTCAGATAGATACATACATATACATACAACATATTGAAATAGAGTGTGAAATTACCAGAAGAAAGAGGTTGAGGTGATTTTAGTCGAATTCACCATGAATGAGTGATTAGTCAATTGTTTCTGAAGAATTTGGCGGTAGTAATTGAGTTAGGGTTATTACGCTACTTTACCAAATAGACCTTAAGATTGAGTTATACTCCGTAGCAAATCAATTTTTTACCATCATGTAGATCATAGAAGCGATTCGAGGAAATCTAGAACTGTAAGGCATGAAATGAGTAAATTTGATTTAAAATCACCGAGGTCTGCAATTGCCCTTCCAAAAAAAAGGTGTAATATAACTTTAATCCGGGAAATGTTATTATTGACTAGCCTTTAAGAGCCCGTGCGTTGCACGACGACTCTTGATCAAACAAACTGTAAACGTAAAATATTACTCCGCATATAAATTAACGGTATGTTCAAGACATTGACAAGCAATTGGAGATTCAAAACCTAGTCAAATGAAAGACATACGAATAAAACAAACATGATAACAAATGGTGACAATTTCGACCCATTACTCGACAATGGACATATACATGCACAAAAACAGATCCCTTTTGCATCAATGACGTTCTTTCTATAATCATAATCAAATCGTAAGATAAGATGAGTAGAAATAATCATAATCAAATCATACAATACATAGCACATAAGATAAGATGAGTAGAAATTTGAAAAAATTGGACTATTTTGACATGTGACAAAAAAATTACCCATTATGACCTGCTATGCATATATTCAACCTATAGTTTATAGCAACTAATAGTAACATTGCGTTGAAGCAAATAAGTAGTGGAACAATAATACACACCATAATATTACATACTGGAGGTGTACATTCTAATAAATCATTGGTTCAAATAAAACTTTATGACATCGCAGACAAAATACTTGCACACAAAAAAAAAGTGTATACAACAAACAGGGCGTAATCTTTGGTCTTCAAAATGTGTCACTTAATCATCACTACAGTTCACTTATTTTTGTGTTTCATATTAGCAGCCGTTATAAGTTTATAGTGAGAGTTAGGAAGCTCACTTAGTTTACCAAACTTTTTTCTTCATAAAAGGACCATATTTCTGACCTGATTTAACACATAATCCGTTAGGAAAACTGTCAACCAACTCAACTGAAAAATGAAGAACATAAAAGGAATACCAGTACATTAAGAACTGGAACTACGCATATTTCCCATAGATCCTTTCAATATATTCTTGGATATGTTTAATTGTTGATTTCTTCCCATGAACCTAAACATAATAAGTTCAAATCCAACTCAACAAACTTTGAATACAGCTAAATCTCCAAAATCAAGAATGTATAGAGAAAAACTAAAAGTGGCAATTCCAACCCATTTACTAAAGAATAACCGATTTGGGTTAGGTTTCACCACAAACAGGTCAAAGCTATAACCATTATCTAATAACAAAGTTGAAAAAGACACGAGAAGGGGTCATCAATCTTTAGAGACCATAATAACAATAAACTTTTATAATTAATTAAAAAATAACTGTATAACAAATTTGATATTAACACTAAGAACATACCTCCAAAGTAGTATTGATGCACATATGTTGGTAACCACCATTTCCTTGAGTGATAACAGTAAACTACAGTACTTACTATGTTAGATGTCATATAAATTGTAGTCATCAATACCTACAACTTCGTCAATACCACTTGACCATTTATGGTGAAGTAACTATAAATTATAAATAAAAAAATAAAATTAGCAAAACCTACTCATACAAAACTTGCAAATTTAGTTATTTTATTAAACCGTTGTAATTCATTGTACAAAAAGAACTCGGGGTTGATAAATAAACTAACACTCACGTAGATAACTGGACCACATAATAGACGCAAATAAATTGAGAAGGAAAACCATCACCTACCTGTTGATAATGGTAATCCATCAATAAAGAGAAAGTATGAAAGTATGAGTAAGGTGAAGAAGAGAAATACTTGTATGCAAAAATAATCAACTATTCATGATAGGTATATTTTTTGAGCCCGTTCGACGTATGATTATCTAAACAACAGTTAAATGATTAATCGCAAGTAGCTCACTTAATTAGCATTTTTAAACAACAATAGAAACACATACCTGCGAATCGGAACATCGAGACAGTTACAACAGTTAACAAACACATTGAGGAATCCTTGGTCACTGGTCATACATACAAACCTTAAACCAACACAAACAAAAATGACTACATAAAGTATTTATGATAACAACTTGTCTTTTGACTTTAAAGTTTAAATTCATACTATCTATCTATCACACACATACACACACACACACACACACACACCCCAAATTCGTAATCTACTTCACTAACTTTAATTAACACCCATTACTGATGTAACTACAGTACTATATAACTGAAATTAATATGAAGTATCATAAATACTTACTTTGCAACCATGGGTTCTAGAGAACATATAACCAGCATACACACATCTATTTTATATATCATGTGAACATACATCATTAACTACTAAAAAAGAGCCTGTAAGTGAGTACCTGATGATTAAAAGAAAAATCAAAATAGATTTACAAAAAACCCAAAAGTAAAGAGAACCACCTCTTTATACACTCTTAACTGCAATAATCCCAAAACAATGAAATTTCATGAGATGTTTACACTCCAAACCGCAATGATCTCAAAACACTGGAATTTCATGAGATAATAAATCAGGTGAGCAAGGAGTAGAATGCATACATATAAACATGAGATTAATAACTAATAGTGCTCCTTAGGACTATTCTATATCTCCTTTGAAGAAAGTCAGCAGCCTGATAGACAATAAAAAAAAAAAAAACTGTAAGCTCCATCTAGTGTCATAATCAAATGTAAATCATATCTTGTAACACGTTTAAGTATTTTCGACCCCACTCATTTTAATTTCTGTTTTTACGCCAAAAAAAAAAAAAAAAAAAAAACACTTACCTCGTCAATCTGGAACTTCTAAGTGGTGTGATGCGGAGCTTTAATTGCAATTAAGGTTTCGTCCTGAATAACCAAACCAAACCAAACAGTATTACTATTACGACTATAACATGTGGAAGAAAGATACACAACTTCTAATTCAGATAAAAAGCGAGAGCAATATGAGTGAATTGTTCACTCTGTGACAATGGGTAACTTTAAGGTGTAGTGGTGCGGGTCAGGTGGGTGGGGTTAGCCCTGAAACAATTTTGGCCCAAAAATTTAGTTTCATTGTAAAATAATTAGCGTCTCAACTAATTGAAAAACTAAATTTTTTTAACATTCAACCATTTTTTTGAATAAGCAGGCATTAAAAATACGCTTTGGTAAACATTTTTACAGACCATTTTGATATGCTAATTGCTAGAAACTTTCCAAGATGCATCTAGGCATGGTGATCATAAAAAACCATACATCTGCAAGTTAATTTTCAATTAGGCATTTCATCAAATACATGGTGATCATTAAAATCATACATCTGAAAGTGAATTTTCAATTAAGCAACTCATTAAATAGCGGGTTAGAGAATGCACCACTCATGTCACACGCTTAAGGCAGGTTCAATATCGCCTGGAGTTGTGGACAAATGTATGATAATGATGTCATTCAAACATACCTGAGCGTAATTTTCTAGGACAGATACATGATATTTTGTTCCATATTCATCCAAAATCTGCAAGTGCAAGTTAAATATATATCAGACTGCTGAAAGTTTTGCTGAATTTAACTTATTTTTTTTAGCAGCAGAAATACATTAAATCAAATAATATTGTGTAGTTAAGCAAGTAATCAGAATCATCATCGTCAACATTAAGTTAAAATGGGGCAGGAAAAAAAGAAAGAGTTAAATCATTCCATATATAATAAGTAGAATCGAATTGAAATATACCTGGAAGATGAGTAATTGAATTGATATAGACTGTAGTCAATCGGCTGAAACCTAATTCCTGTCCACATCTTCCATCGAATATTCAGGTTCATAATGATTTGAATCAAAAAGGGGTTTTTTGCAAACCTGAATATCAGAATGATATGTTTTGTGTTGTTCGTGAAACATAAACCGGTGTAGTAACCGGATTATTTCCAAGTTTATTCGAATAATACGAAAAAAAAATTAGATTCACTGAATGGTAAATAATTCTATAAAAAATAAAAGTATGACTATAAGAAAGATGAAATATGGTTACGACAGGAAATTAGTAATCCGATTAATTACTGTAGAAGATGAATTTGTGTTCGTTTTAATCTTAAAACGATTAAATTCAATAGTTTCCTTGATCATAATATAAAACAGATGAATGACCATACGAATACTGATCTTATGTTAATTATATGAGTATCAATTATGGGTTTAAAGTAACAAAGAACGTTAATTTAGGGGTAAATTAGAATGATAAACTTGTAATTGAAATTAGGGCAAAATTGGCTTCTCAAAATTGGGTAAAAACAATATAAATCGTGCACGTAATAAAGCTGTAGAATTCAGGAACAGAAAATTGGAACAAATGTTTGAATAATAACCTAGGGTTGTAGAACACGAAATCCAAGTTCTCCGATGATTAAACGTTCGACAAAACGCTGTTGAAATCGAAAATAACAATTTTATACGATAGATATATCGATCGAACACTAAAAATCTATAGATTAATCGTACCATGGTGACGATTTGTTGATTCGTTTATCATTGGAAGAAAATGGAGATGATAACCCTCACGGGTGTTGGGTGTTCCGTATCTGGAATGTAGAAAGAGAGAGAAGAGATAAACTTATGAAAGTAACTGTGCGTGTATTGGTTTTACAGGTGTCAGTATTTTGCAGTCAATAAAGCAAGGCATTGAGTGGAGAGTATGTTACACGTCGACAAAAAAAAAACAAAGGGTGTGTGTCAGAATGACACTTAGGATTTATCTTTACGCTTTGTAAAGTGTAGAGAAGAGAAGAGAAGAGATGTGGTAATTGCCTAAGAAGATGCAAATTTATACTCCTTACATCTCAACAAGTGTTCAGTTATTTTCAAATGTCTTACTTTATATTTCAATCGGAATAGATTATTCCGAGAAAAAAATTGTGATTAACAGAAGAGAATGAATTTAGTAAATTTCATAAAATTATATGTAAAAATTAAATGTACAGTCATAATGGGACAGAGTTAGTATTATTGTTTTAAAACATGTGTATCGGCAGGGACATGTTAGCCCTGTGTTGACTTTGTCAACCCATCCAACTGTCCCCGGTAGCCCACTGGAGCCTGGCAAAACACCATCACCCATTTCCCCACAGCATGCCAGGCCCGATAAACGAACATGCATTGTCATTGTTTCAATCTTCGCATGCGTGAGATCAAGGGATCATTTGGGCCCGGTAAGAATGGTTTTTGATCCAATTATTTGGAAAATCCTCACCTAGTGGGAATCGAACCCTCACCTCCCCTAAGGGAGAGTGAGTCATTCGCCACTAGGCTATTGGCCCATTCTTACAGAGTTAGTATTATTCTTTCTCAAAAAGTAGCATGCTTTAATATGGTTTGAAACTAGTTTTTCAACCCTCGCTTCGCGTCGGGTTCGGTTTTCAATGTATTTTATTATGTTTATTTTGCAAAATTATTTCGTGGCTAACGATGATGTCGTTGAAACGCAACTCGAGTCGAACGACAAGGTATAACCCGTCAAAGATTTAGATGTTATCTTAAATTAACAATCTATGTGTATTTCCGCGTTTCGCTATGGAGTTGTTGACTTTTTAAAATTTAACGCAATTAACTCGTTAGCTTATATTAACATTCCGTATGATTTAAGATTAGAATATTTACCAAGTAATATCAAAAAAACTACTAAATAATTTTTTAAAAAAATAATAAGACCCATGTGTATATGTTGTTAATAGATGAAAATAGGTACGGAGCCCGTGAGGAAAAAATCAACGTGTATGAAAGGTGGACTCAAATATTTAGCATTTTTTAAGAAGCTTCCGTTTTGCGTATAGTTAGTGACATTGTGTTTGTAAAATTATTTCGAGCTTAACGATGGTGTCGGAAAATTTAACTCGTTGCGGGCGAGAAGATATGACCCGTTGAATATTTGGGTAGAGTTTAGTTAAGATTTTTTATTAAAATGTTGGTTTGACACTTTACCCCCTGTCTGGGGGTCGTTTTTAAATTTGGAACAAAGAGTGGAGGGCTTTTTGGAAAGGGGAATAAAAAAGTGAAAAGACGGAAACGCCCTCGATACTTTTCATGAATTTTGTCTAATAGTTAATATAGTAATTAATCCACTATCTAATTTTCTTGATAGACGTGCGCTATATGATGCAAGCCAAGTGATAATAACACTTTGTTTCCCAGTTTTTTTACGAAAGATAAGAATGGAGTGAAGAGAAATAAAAGTTTTTTTTACGAAAGATAAGAATGGAGTGAAGAGGAATAAAAGTAAAGAAAATGAGATCCTTCTAATTTAGAAGGAACTGCCGAAGAGAAATCAAGTACAATTTTCCTTCCACTTCTTTCCCTTTCTCTCTTTATAAAATCTCAATAACACAATTTTTTTATTTCATTCCAAACTAAAATTCTATAACAGAGGCTAAGTGATAAATCTTAATGTCTTACTAAGGCTCTGTTCTAGAGTTTTATTTTTAGACATAAAGGGAGAGAAGTAGAAAGAAATAAAGAAGTTGTGTGTTACTAAGTTTTGATTGGAATGAATAGAAAGGAAGAGGATATATGATTTTAGCCTAATTTTTCTTCCAATCTTTCCTTCCAAATTGAAAGGATCTCAAATCCTCCCAATTTCATAAACTCTTTTCTTGAATTTCATAAACTCTTTTCATAATCTTAAATTATAAATTAAAATCTGTTATAACTTGAATATTTTATAATAAACTCTTTTCTTATACTTTAATATATTTGAATATATGTATCACCAATCAATGAACCTATCATATTCTATATTTTCTTTATGGATTTATGTAATGATAGCCCTATGAGCTATATTTAAGAAAAAAGTTGATGCATAAATGATACGGAGTAGTAGATAAGAGTTAGTAAGGTGATTATCAATGGTGGTTACTAACACATTACATGGATCAAGAAGGAAGCCGATTTTTTTGTGCGATTGCCGGGGAATTGAGAAGGTTTAATTTGACTAAAAGACATTCCTTAGCTCCTTAGGTATTATAAGATGAGACCATGAATCGAACCAGATCAAAACATTCAGTTGTCTTTAATGCAACGAAGCACTTCCCTCACATCTATATCTAGGGCTTTTGAAATCTGAAATCCTTCTTTTTTATAATCGGGAACTTAATTCTACTAAATCAAGACAACTAGAACCCCGAGTGAAGGCAACTCAATAAATAGATAAATAGAGTCTCTATCGCCCGGTTTATTTCACACAACTCTTCTTGCCATGCCTTTTTGTCTTTACTTTACACATAGTTCTATTTTTTTGCTGCCCCTCAGTTTATAAAATGGAAGTGTATTGCTTGATTATTACACAACCAAAAATACAACACTTTCTTTCCATAAAAAAAGTATTTGATGCATGTCTTTTTTAACATAGCTCTTAGACATACGTTCAAAATAATCATTTATTTATTTAATTTGACGTATATGAGCTTCTTATAATCATAAGCATAGTCATCATAATTAATTATAATTATAGTCTATAATATAATATAATATAATATAATATAATATAATATAATATAATATAATATAATATAATATAGAGTAATATATATAGAGGATGGAGAATATGTGGCTGTCATACATTTAAGTTAGGTGTAAAATCACTAAATTAATGGTTAAAAACGAGTCAGGGCATATTTTTCAAACTTTTAAACATTTTATAATTATATAAATCAATAATATATTAATGATATATTGATTTTGCATCAAATTAAGTGTATAACAGCCTCATCACAACAAGTCAACAACAATATCCAATCCCGCACATGCGAGTTATTGGACATATTCACTTTATATTCACTTTAGTAATATATATATATATATATATATATATATATATATATATATATATATATATATATATATATATATATATATATATATATATATATATATATATATGAGTAAAGTAAATATGTGGTTGTTATACACTTAGTTGGGTGTAGAATCAAAAAATGATTGGTGAATAAGATTATGAGAAGTTTAAAACTTTGAAAAATGTGCACCCAACTTATTTTTTAATCAATTAAATGTTGGTTCTACACCTAACTTATATGTATAACAGTCACATATTCCCTATCCTCATATATATATATATATATATATATATATATATATATATATATATATATATATATATATATATATATATATATATATATATATATATATATATATATATATATATTCAATCTCTAAAATACTGATGTCATAAATAAAGATTATCCAAGCTTACAAAAAATTCAAAAATAAAAAGAAAAATTCTAAACCTCTCACGATGATGTCATTAAAATAATTAATTGTATTTAATAAAAATATTAACATGTTAATTATATAATATATGAGCATTATTTACAACTTTATGATAAAATACCCCGATGATAATATGTACAATATTTGAAACATTATGTACAACCTTATGGTAAAACACCTTGTTGGTTAAGATTCCAATTAGAATATTCAAAAGTTAATCACTTTGTTTTGATGATGACACAAAAGAAATAAGTGTTTAATCATATGTAAGACGACATGAGTTCATAAGCCTACACTATCTCTAGCAAAAGACCAATGCATAAATAATTAACTTGGTAAAATTGTTATGCGGCTGCACCACGGTCGACCGTGAATCTAACCGTGGATGTCCTGTACCAACGGCTGCAATATTTTTTTAAAAATTATTATCTACGGCCAACCTCACGGCAGACCGTGGATCGAACGCAGTTTTTCTGTAACCAAATTCATCAACTTTAAATTAGACCACTTTGAGACATCTATAATTTACAAAAACCCTTTTAAACATTCTTATAATAGTTGTCTTCTTTGATTTTAAAAAAGTTTTGAAACAAAAGATGTTAATTTTCACTAATTACACCTAATGACATCTTAATGACATTTTAAGCTCAAATAAGATTAATTATAAAAATGTTTTACTTTTTACTTGTTACAAAATGTCATTCAACCACATACTAATGATGGTCATTAAAAGTCCCAACAAAAGAGTTGCTCTCCCATAACTCTTATGAATCATTATTATGTATGTATTATTGTGAACTAGTAAGTTGTTGATGTAATAATCTTCAAGTAAGTTCCAACTAGATTCAAACTAGTTCATTTGAGATGTAACAATGTTCCAAAGGACAAGATACTTCCATTAGCAAAATGACAAGTAACTAAGAATGGTTGATGAAGTTTTGGAAGATAATGCTTTGTCAAGAGACAAAATTCTGCAATTACCTTATTAAGTAATCAATGACAAATGGTCAAAGCTTGAAGACTTTCTTCTTTTATGGACATGTCAACTTCCACACTTATGTCCAAAACAAAAAGAGTAAAGGGGATAATTTTAGAGATAATTGGCTTTTAGTTGCAGCTATTCAACAAGGAAAAATGACAATTTTCAAAGTACAAAAACGACTAAAAGAATCAGATGTCAGGGGTACACGGTCGAACCACGTCAACCGTGCAGTGAGTCGTACAGCTTCCAGACAGATTTCTCTTTCCTATAAAAGCCAAGCCTTGAAGCATTTAAAGACTCACCTCTTGCACTCATATTTTCTTATACTTTCTGATATCATTCTTATAATTGATTGTAATATTTTAAAGTGATTCTAGCAAGAGTACTTGTAAGCTTAAGTTGTAAGTTTACTTGTAAACTATCTTCTTAAAGAGATTTAAAAAGTAGTTGTGTTTTCACTAGGATAGTGCATTAGGATCTTGTGGTAAGAGCTTTAGGTGTTTGTGAAGTCTTCAAAGAGACGTAAGGGTTCACAAGTTGTGGCTTATCGAAGTACTAGTGTTGTATCCGGACACTCCACCGAGTTTGGAGTTTCATAGTGAAGAAAAATCTCAATTCGTAGAATTGGGGAGTGGATTAAGGAAGATTAGTTAACATCTTTCCAAACCACTACATATCGTTGTGTTTGTTCTCTCTTCCTCTATCTCTTTGATTGCATATACATATACATATACTTTACACGTATTGTTTGAGAACAAACATTTCAAGTCACACTATATCAAGTTCAAGTTCAAGAAAACGTAAAGAATTTTTAAACATCGACTAAGTAACTATTCAAACTGTAGCGACCCCGACAAATCGTCAAATGACGGCGTCATCTACGTATGGTCCCATTACATGGTCGTAAGTCTTTATAACAAAATTTGACCGAAAAATATGTCGCATTCATTTCATAAATAAGGATGTTTCAAAGTTTACAAAAGTAGTTTCCATAACAAGTACATAACAATGTTTAAAGTTTGTATGAAACACGTGCGACACAATTAAAAGTAGTCAAAAAGACGCTCCACGTATGCAAGTATACTCGACATCCAATGCAAGTATCAAAAAGTATGAGCGGAAGCATGTATCACCTAAGTTCAAGGACCTGAGAAAACATAGAGAATCTGTCAACGAAAACGTTGGTGAAATCATAGGTTTAAATAAGTAAGTGAGTAAAAGTAAGTTGAACCACAAGATTTGCAACATCGATAAAGTCATAGTACATTCTAAAAGTTAATATTCACGAGCACTCAATTATCAAAGCTTAACATTCCGTCCGTTGAACCCCGTAATAATAGTGTTAGAACATACACTGTTTCCCGAAAATATATTTCACCCGTAGACGGTAGCGAACCGTCCGAAGTGAGGGTTTGTCAAACCCATATGGCCATATAACATAAGTTCTCGCTTACACCATCTGATGTAACTAATGATAATCGAATTGAGGATTTGTGTTCAAACTCGTATGTAGAATGTTTGTTTTCCCTGTACTTGTGTTCACGTAGTTTAAAAGAACGTTTATGTTTTCTCATCCCAAAAGTAAGTTCAAAAAGAGTAAAAGTGGGACTATGATCTCACCTTGTATGCACGAGTAGTAAAGTACTTTAACAAGTAAACGTGTGCAAAGAACAATGCTAATCTTGACCTAAACAATAGGTTGTATCAATAACGGTAAACACGATAGGTCAAAGATGTTCAGTTAGTCCTATGGCTCGTTACGACTCGATTATGTAGCATGTGAATCAAATTGTCACGTTTCATGCAAGATACAAGTATAAGAGCATGTTAGAACGATTGCACAACCATTTGGTTAAGTTTGATTAAAAGTCAACTTGGTCGGGTCAAAGTCAACGAAAAAGTCAACATGTTCGGGTCGGGTCCCGAACTATTTTTCTGAGGTTTTTAATCATATATGAGCATGTTAGAACAAGTTTCATGTGAATCGGAGGTCTAGAACGTGCCAAACATTTTTCACATTTGGGACAAGGAGGTCAGAACCTGGCCCCCTTATATGTCGCGCCGCGACAGGAAGGGGCCGCGCCGCGGCAAAGGCCGGGAGCTGGTGCCTGGCCAGTCCCAAATGTTCAAGTCTCAATCCAAAACCTTTTTGTGCATAAAACACAAACCGCTAACACTTAGGACTCGCACCTTATATCGTTGGAAAGCTCTTTTGACGTAGAATGCAACTAAGCACAATTCATCAATCAAAAACCTCATTATAACATCCAAAACCGCCTCTAATGCTCAACATTAATCGCATACAAGTTCATAAATGCAATTCAATGATTCGGGCAATCAATTTACATGAATGATATGCCGTTTCGAAGGTAATCAAGCATACAATCCAACTAAACACTTACCAACCATAATCCTTGGCATTCAATGCATCAAAAGTCCATTTCAAGTTCATCAAACCCTAACCCAAATTCACCAAAATCATAAATCAAGTTCATGAACTTTTATAAAGCAACCTACACATCAAATTGAAGCTAGTGATACTAGGAACACAATTAGAACATGAACTTTTAACATCTAACAACATATGATCATCCAAAATTCAAGAACAACACACCAAAATTCAAGTTCATGCTAGTTATACTAAAACAACGAGATCGAGCATACAAATTACATACACGACATCACAATGAGCCATAGACACTAACTAACACCATTTCAAGTCAAAAACACGAATTTAGAGAAATCTAGAGTTTTAGAAATGTTACCCAAACGAGATGAAGTTGGTACCAAAATGAAGAGGATGAAGAGAGGATCACGAATATGTAATTTATTTTGTTGTAAGCCTCCTAGATTGAATTTAGATGATGATTGAATGAATTTGGAAATTGGGTGTGTGTTCTTGCTAGAGAGAAAGAGAGAGAGATGGAGATGATAATGAATGGGTGAAAGGGGTTTGACCCTTTGACCTAGTCAAGGGTTTGATCCCTTGTCAAGTTTAGTCCCTCAACTTTCGTTCGGGTGCGTGAATTACCTAAACGAGATAATTTAAAACGCGTATCAACGGGAGATGTTATAAACATATAACGGAGTTTAAATTAGTATAACGTAAAAGTAAATGGAAAAAGGCGGGATGTTACATTACCTACTCCTTAAAAGAAATTTCGTCCCGAAATTTAAGTAGGCGTAGTAGTCGTTGTTTCTTCCTCGGACTCCTGCGTTTCCAGAATTGGGAATAAATGAGGGTATTTCTTTTACATTTGATCTTGCCTTTCCCAAGTAAACTCGGGTCCTCTTTTGGCGTTCCAACGGACTTTAACAATCGGGATTTGGCTTTGTTTCAATGTCTTGACGGAGGTGTCCACAATTTCAACCGGTTCCTCCACAAAATGAAGCTTGTCATCAATAGTAAGTTCCTCGAGAGGGATGACGATATCGGGTTCGGCAAGACACTTTTTCAAGTTAGATACATGGAAGGTAAGATGAACGGAGTTCAATTGAGGCGGAAGATCTAAACGATAAGCAACGGTTCCAATACGCTCCAAGATTTCGAAAGGACCAATATACCGCGGATTTAGCTTTCCGCGTTTCCCAAAACGGATTACACCTTTCCAAGGTGCAACTTTTAACATTACTCGGTCACCGACTTGAAATTCGAGGTCGTTGCGTCTTTTGTCGGTGTAGCACTTTTGACGACTCCGGGCCGTCCGGAGCCTATCTCGGATTTGTACGATCTTCTCGGTGGTTTCGTGAATGAGTTCGGGTCCGGTGATTTGCACGTCGCCTACCTCGGCCCAACAAAGAGGTGAACGACATTTTCGGCCGTATAGCGCCTCAAAAGGTGCGGCTTTAATACTCGCGTGATAACTATTGTTGTAAGAGAACTCGGCGAGAGGTAAGTGCTTGTCCCAAGCTTTTCCAAAATCAACCACGCAAGCTCGTAACATGTCCTCCAAGGTTTGAATTGTACGTTTGCTTTGTCCATCGGTTTGAGGATGATATGCGGTGCTCATGTCTAAACGCGTTCCCAATGCTTCTTGCAAGGTACGCCAAAATCTAGAAACAAAACGGCCATCTCGATCGGAGATAATCGATAAAGGTACACCGTGTCGGGCTACGATTTCTTTAATGTAAAGTTGCGCAAGTTTCTCCATTTTGTCGGTCTCCTTCATGGCAAGAAAGTGTGCGGATTTGGTGAGACGGTCAACAATAACCCAAATGGTATCATAACCGCCCGTCGTTTTTGGTAGTTTGGTGATAAAATCCATCGTTATTCTTTCCCACTTCCATTGCGGGATCTCGGGTTGTTGAAGTAGTCCGGAAGGTCTTTGGTGTTTGGCTTTGACTTTGGAACATGTCAAACACTTGGAAACATAAGTAGCTACGTCCCTTTTGATGTTCGGCCACCAATATAGTTGTTTAAGGTCGTGGTACATCTTATTGGCACCGGGGTGAATCGAGTATCGTGATTTATGGGCTTCGTCTAAAATAAGGTTTCGCAAGTCCCCATAACTAGGTACCCAAATTCTTCCGGCGAAATATCGGAGTCCGGTCTTCCTAATTTCGAATCGAGAGACGAGAATGTTCAAGAGCTCGTGTGAAAGGTTTTCATCCTTGAGGGCCTCATCTTGGGCTACACGAATTTGACTATTGAGGTTGCTGTGAATGGTGATGTTTAAAGCTCGGACACGAAGAGGCACCGCTCTTTCTTTTCGACTTAAGGCATCGGCCACTACATTTGCCTTCCCGGGGTGGTAACGAAGCTCGCAATCGTAATCGTTCAAAGTTTCAATCCACCGTCGTTGTCTCATGTTTAGTTGCTTTTGATCGAAAATGTGTTGGAGACTTTTGTGGTCGGTAAATATAGTACTCTTGGTTCCATAAAGATAGTGTCTCCACATTTTAAGTGCAAAGACAACGGCTCCGAGTTCGAGATCATGCGTCGTGTAGTTTTGTTCATGAATTTTGAGTTGTCGAGAGGCATAAGCAATGACTTTCTTTCGTTGCATCAATACACACCCAAAACCATGTTTCGAGGCATCGCAATATACAACAAAATCATCATTGCCTTCGGGAAGTGACAAGATAGGAGCGGTGGTTAGCTTTGTCTTCAAGATTTGGAACGCGGATTCTTGCTCGGTCGCCCAAATGAATTTCTTTCCCTTGTGAGTTAATGCGGTTAGAGGACGTGCAACCAAAGAGAAGTTTTCGATGAATCTACGATAGTACCCGGCGAGACCCAAGAATTGACGAATGTGAGTAGGAGTAGCAGGATTCTCCCATTTACTAATGGCTTCGATCTTCGTGGGATCGACTTTAATACCTTGATCACTTACAACATGACCAAGAAATTGAACTTCCTTTAACCAAAATTCACACTTGGAGAATTTGGCGTAGAGTTGTTCTTGTCTTAAAAGTTCAAGCACAAGTCGGAGGTGTTCCTCGTGTTCTTCCTCGCTTTTTGAATAGACTAAAATATCATCGATGAACACGATAACGAATTTGTCAAGATACGGTTTGCACACGCGGTTCATAAGATCCATGAACACCGCCGGTGCGTTAGTGAGACCAAATGGCATTACAAGAAATTCATAACTACCATAACGAGTTCGGAAAGCGGTTTTGGAGACATCTTCCCCCTTAACCCTTAATTGATGATAACCCGAGCGGAGATCGATTTTTGAATATACGCAAGACCCTTGTAATTGATCAAAGAGGTCATCGATGCGAGGAAGAGGATATCAGTTCTTAACCGTCAATTTGTTTAGTTCACGATAATCAATGCACATTCGTAGGGATCCGTCTTTCTTTTTAACAAACAAAATCGGAGCGCCCCAAGGTGAATGGCTAGGTTGGATAAAGCCACGATCAAGTAGTTCTTGGATTTGACTTTGCAATTCTTGCATTTCGGATGGAGCGAGTCTATATGGTGCACGTGCTACGGGTGCGGCTCCCGGAATAAGATCGATTTGGAATTCTACCGGTCGATGAGGCGGAAGACCCGGTAATTCGTCGGGAAATACATCGGAAAAGTCACTAACAATTGGCACATCTTCGATGCGCTTTTCGTCGGCCTCGACTTTCTTAACGTGAGCAAGAATCGCGAAACAACCCTTGCGAAGTAGCTTTCGAACTTTAAGGCACGAAACGAGATTGAGTCCGGTGCAATTTTTGTCGCCATAGACAATCAATGGTTCACCATTCTCGATAGGAATTCGGATTGCGTGAAGATCGCAAAGAATGTGAGATTTATTTTTGACCATCCAATTCATACCGATTATTACATCAAAACTCCCTAATTCCATGGGTATCAAGTCAATTTCAAATTCCTTACCCAAAATGTTCAAAGTACACCCCCGGTAATATGTGTCGGCACTTAAGAGTTTTCCGTCGGCCACTTCGATGGAATAAGTAGTATCTAAAGGGTGTGGTGGAGTGCAAAGGGTAGGAGCCAAAGTCTTAGACACAAAACATTTATCGGCACCCGAATCGAATAAGCAAGTAACATAAGAGTTGTTGAGAAGAAACGTACCCGTGACTAGTTCATTGTCATCTCGGGCTTCCTCGGTGTTGATGTTAAAGGCTCGGCCTCGGTTGTTGGGGTTGGCTTTCTTTTTCAAGCATTCGTTCTTATAATGGCCCGTTTGGTCACATTCGTAACGAGTGACTGTTTTTGGAGGATTGGGCCCCTTTCGAGCAACGGGGGCGGCGCTTGTGCAATTGTTGGCCCTATGACCAACACCTTGGCAACGGTGACAAACTAGCTTGTTACATTCGCCGTGATGATGCTTGTGGCATTTGTTGCAAAAAGGTAAGTTTCCGACATAACCCTTCTTACCGTCGTTGTTGAAAGGCTTTTTGGTGAAGGTGTTGTTGTAGTTGGTTGATGGAGTGGCTTCCCATTTCCTTTTGTTGCCACCCGACTTGTCCTCGGCCTTAGGAGCCGGCACTACGATTTCGTCAACCGTTTCGATTAATTGGCGGGCCATGTTCATAGCGGCTTGATGAGTAGCGGGTTTGGATGACATCACCCCTTGTTTGATGCTTTTTGGAAGACCGAGCATGTAGAGCTCAATCCTTTGAGATTCGGGGTTAACAAGATTAGGACACATCAAGGATAGTTCGGCGAAGCGTTGATTATAAGCTTTAAGATCGTTTCCGACCGCTTTCAAAGCTCTTAATTCTTCCTCAAGCTTTCGGGTTTCTTCGCGCGGAAAATATTCAACAATCATCTTTTCCCTTAGATCGGCCCAAGAGAGGGCATGAGCTTCATCGGTACCCACCGATTGAACATAGGTGTTCCACCATGTTAGAGCAATTCCGGAGAAAGTGTGGGTGGAGTATTTGACCTTGTCTTGATCCCGACAACCGCTTATGCTAAAGACGGCTTCCGTTTGCTCAAACAATCGGGTGAGCACGACCGGTCCCCCGGTTCCATCGAAAGTGTGAGGTTTGCACCCCATGAAAGCTTTATAGGAGCACCCCTCGTTTGAGTTACCGGCTCCATTGTTGTTGTTGTTGTTGTGGTTGTTGTTATTGGATGAGTGACCGGCCATGGCCGCATCTACGGCGGTAGCTATCATCCGTTCGAGAGCTTGTTCGGGAGTTTCATTGCGGCGTACACGACGAGGAGCCATTGTTCCTTCAAGACACAAGAATATCATTGATTAGTATTCTCAATAATACTAACCGTGATATAGAATAAAGATAAAGAGAAGTTTTTCCTCGACTCGCCTTAAATTCTTTATGTCATAATGTCGGAACGTTCATATGAGTCACCGTAATATAATCCAGGAAATTATATTACCCTGATTCATATGTGCATTCGACATCATTTCATATAGTCAAGGTGGCGTGTCAATCAAATTAAACAACGTGAGATTAAGATGAACTAAGAGTAGATATGAGTAGAAGCGCTTGAGTATAAATGCACAAGTAGTCAAGTAATTCCTACTTCAAGTCTATATGCCGGTTGTAGTCTAGACTCACCAATGTACCCTATGACTCGGGGTCGACACCAATGAACTCTAAATCCCTACAACCAAGGCTCTGATACCACTTGTAGCAACCCCGACAAATCGTCAAATGACGGCGTCATCTACGTATGGTCCCATTACATGGTCGTAAGTCTTTATAACAAAATTTGACCGAAAAATATGTCGCATTCATTTCATAAATAAGGATGTTTCAAAGTTTACAAAAGTAGTTTCCATAACAAGTACATAACAATGTTTAAAGTTTGTATGAAACACGTGCGACACAATTAAAAGTAGTCAAAAAGACGCTCCACGTATGCAAGTATACTCGACATCCAATGCAAGTGTCAAAAAGTATGAGCGGAAGCATGTATCACCTAAGTTCAAGGACCTGAGAAAACATAGAGAATCTGTCAACGAAAACGTTGGTGAAATCATAGGTTTAAATAAGTAAGTGAGTAAAAGTAAGTTGAACCACAAGATTTGCAACATCGATAAAGTCATAGTACATTCTAAAAGTTAATATTCACGAGCACTCAATTATCAAAGCTTAACATTCCGTCCGTTGAACCCCGTAATAATAGTGTTAGAACATACACTGTTTCCCGAAAATATATTTCACCCGTAGACGGTAGCGAACCGTCCGAAGTGAGGGTTTGTCAAACCCATATGGCCATATAACATAAGTTCTCACTTACACCATCTGATGTAACTAATGATAATCGAATTGAGGATTTGTGTTCAAACTCGTATGTAGAATGTTTGTTTTCCCTGTACTTGTGTTCACGTAGTTTAAAAGAACGTTTATGTTTTCTCATCCCAAAAGTAAGTTCAAAAAGAGTAAAAGTGGGACTATGATCTCACCTTGTATGCACGAGTAGTAAAGTACTTCAACAAGTAAACGTGTGCAAAGAACAATGCTAATCTTGACCTAAACAATAGGTTGTATCAATAACGGTAAACACGATAGGTCAAAGATGTTCAGTTAGTCCTATGGCTCGTTACGACTCGATTATGTAGCATGTGAATCAAATTGTCACGTTTCATGCAAGATACAAGTATAAGAGCATGTTAGAACGATTGCACAACCATTTGGTTAAGTTTGATTAAAAGTCAACTTGGTCGGGTCAAAGTCAACGAAAAAGTCAACATGTTCGGGTCGGGTCCCGAACTATTTTTCTGAGGTTTTTAATCATATATGAGCATGTTAGAACAAGTTTCATGTGAATCGGAGGTCTAGAACGTGCCAAACATTTTTCACATTTGAGACAAGGAGGTCAGAACCTGGCCCCCTTATATGTCGCGCCGCGACAGGAAGGGGCCGCGCCGCGGCAAAGGCCGGGAGCTGGTGCCTGGCCAGTCCCAAATGTTCAAGTCTCAATCCAAAACCTTTTTGTGCATAAAACACAAACCGCTAACACTTAGGACTCGCACCTTATATCGTTGGAAAGCTCTTTTGACGTAGAATGCAACTAAACACAATTCATCAATCAAAAACCTCATTATAACATCCAAAACCGCCTCTAATGCTCAACATTAATCGCATACAAATTCATAAATGCAATTCAATGATTCGGGCAATCAATTTACATGAATGATATGCCGTTTCGAAGGTAATCAAGCATACAATCCAACTAAACACTTACCAACCATAATCCTTGACATTCAATGCATCAAAAGTCCATTTCAAGTTCATCAAACCCTAACCCAAATTCACCAAAATCATAAATCAAGTTCATGAACTTTTATAAAGCAACCTACACATCAAATTGAAGCTAGTGATACTAGGAACACAATTAGAACATGAACTTTTAACATCTAACAACATATGATCATCCAAAATTCAAGAACAACACACCAAAATTCAAGTTCATGCTAGTTATACTAAAACAACGAGATCGAGCATACAAATTACATACACGACATCACAATGAGCCATAGACACTAACTAACACCATTTCAAGTCAAAAACACGAATTTAGAGAAATCTAGAGTTTTAGAAATGTTACCCAAACGAGATGAGGTTGGTACCAAAATGAAGAGGATGAAGAGAGGATCACGAATATGTAATTTATTTTGTTGTAAGCCTCCTAGATTGAATTTAGATGATGATTGAATGAATTTGGAAATTGGGCGTGTGTTCTTGCTAGAGAGAAAGAGAGAGAGATGGAGATGATAATGAATGGGTGAAAGGGGTTTGACCCTTTGACCTAGTCAAGGGTTTGATCCCTTGTCAAGTTTAGTCCCTCAACTTTCGTTCGGGTGCGTGAATTACCTAAACGAGATAATTTAAAACGCGTATCAACGGGAGATGTTATAAACATATAACGGAGTTTAAATTAGTATAACGTAAAAGTAAATGGAAAAAGGCGGGATGTCACACAAACCCCCCCCCCCCCCCTCTCCCTCTAGTTACTTACACACCTCAATGACTATATGTACAATATTTGAAGTATTATGTACAACCTTATACTAGAACACTCTATGACGATATGTACAAACTTTAAAACAAATTGTACAATCTTTTACAAAACACTTCAAGAACACATATACAAATTTGAAGCATATTGTACAACCTTCATATAATAATTGTATTTTAATTTTTTTAAAAAAAATTCAAGAAGCATTTTTTATTACTAATAATTATTATTAAAAATAAATACTCAATTTTAGAGCAGACTTTATTATTATTATTATTTA
This sequence comes from Rutidosis leptorrhynchoides, assembly GCF_046630445.1. Lineage (NCBI taxonomy): Eukaryota > Viridiplantae > Streptophyta > Magnoliopsida > Asterales > Asteraceae > Rutidosis > Rutidosis leptorrhynchoides. The sequence goes on along the minus strand of NC_092336.1, from coordinate 16,792,771 downwards.
CTATTATTATAATTATAATATTGTTATTATTCAAATATAAGTTCTCTTTATGGGATTAATTTACATATGTATACGAAATACATGTCTCAATAAAATATTGTAATGTGCGTTTTATGACAAAAAAAAATATAGTAATTGTGATGAAAATCGAAAGAGGGTGGTGGGAGAATAAATGTAGTTCATTTATTCTGACCAAGCTAAGTATATCAATATGTTTGTATAAACAAAGTTTCTTAGTCAGAACTTGTGGTTTCACAGGTCATTAAACTAAATGACTTTAATATTTATATTTATTTAATACCTAAAACATATCATAAACTATTTCGTTTAAACAAATCCGTGATTTCACGGGTCATTTCACTACTATATATATATATATATATATATATATATATATATATATATATATAGTGGTAGGATCAAGAGGGAAGTAACCAATCGGGGGAAGCGGGGGGAAGCAAAAACTTTTTTTTTTCGTTTTTTGAAAAAACTTTGTTCACGAACATTATAGATGAGATGAAAATATGAACATTTAGTAGAAACACTTTGTGATAAATATTTTTATTTTGGCGGGAAAACGTTCGAAGAAGTAATATATAACAATTATCGTATTTTTCGAGCGTATTTTGAGGTTTTAGCTATTGGGGTTTAGATATTAGGGTTTAGATATTAGGGTTTATAGGGTTTAGATATTAGGGTTTAGAAATTTAGGGTTTAGGGTTTAGATTTAGGATTTAGATTGAGTTTTTAACACGAACGGTTTAGAGTTTAGGGTTTAGGGTTTAGGGTTTAGGGTTTAAGGTTTGGTGTTTTGGGTTTATGGAATAAACCCAAAACACCAAACCCTAAACCCTAAACCATAAACCCTAAACTCTAAATCGGGCTAAATTTTACTTCACAAAACATGAAGAAAAAAAAACGTTCATATTCTTCACGAACAATATTATCTTGAATGTTATTTTTGTCGATCGTTTTCCCGCCTAAATAATAACATTCATCACGAAGTGTCTCTTCTAAATGTTCATATTTTCGTGTGATCTTGATGCCGGAAAAAAAAATTCAAAAACAAACGAAAAAAAAAAAAATTTGCTTCCCCCCGCTTCCCCCCGATTGGTTACTTCCTCATTGATCCTGCGCATATATATATATATATATATATATATATATATATATATATATATATATATATATAATATGTACTTGGTCAAATATATAAGATAATTTGCCGTTCAAAAAAATAAAATAAAATAAAATAAAATAATAAAATAAAATATATAAGACAATTAAATGCTGTTTCAATTTTAATTAGATAAAAGCCGGCCAGGAGCAGGCTAAAGCCCATATTAAAACATGTCTTTCTTCTTGGTTACCCATTTTTTATTTTCTTGAAATCTCAACTTTTTCACAAAAAAACACATTCTTTCAAACTCTAAACCAATGGCAAACACATTCACTTTGCTTTTAGCCCTTATTCTCCTAATTACAATTATACAACCCATGTTATCCGTACAACCATATGACCAAACCCTTTGCACCACACCCACACCACCCCTTTATGGTTCAACTTACACTTGCAACTCCATCAACAAAACATGCAAAACTTATGTTGTTTATAGACCTCATGTTAACCAAACAGTTTCCTACATTGCCAAACTTTACAATGTCAATGAATCCCAACTCAATTCCACAAGTCATTTGGAATATCGTGAAGTCCTCGTCCCAATCGTTTGTTCTTGCCCCGACTCGTCATCTAGAGTTGTCGTTAACTACACAAACGATAACTCCTATTCAGATTTAGATATTGCTTGTCAAGTATACCAAGGGATGGTGAAGCCTTATGTATTGGCAATGCAAAATGCAAACCTTCATGAGACCGTAGTCGTTAGCGTACCTATTAAATGTGCGTGTGTCAACTTGTCAGACGAGACAATTGGTACAAAGTATCTCGTGACGTATCCGGTGATGGAGAGTGATACCGTTGATGTGATCGCTCAGAAATTTGGGGTGACACCAGGGTCCATCCTGGAAGTGAATGGGTTGGGCCCGAAAGAAACCATTTTTGGGGGGACCACGTTGTTGGTACCAACAAGGGGTCCCCCAGTCTTGAACTTGGACCACGTGGTGGTTACTGGTCCAAGTTCACAGGACATCATTCCAGTTAGTGGAATCATGAAACCTGGAATGGAGAACCGGTTTTCATTTTTTCTAATTATTTTTGCATCAATTTCTCTTCTCGGCGTAGTTTTGTTTCTTATATTCTTAAAATGGAAATGTCGTTACGATGAACCACCACCCCTGTCAGTAACAGGATCAGACTTGAAACGTGTATCGCCCGATTTTCTTGATGACATGTCAAAGTTGAAGCACTCCATAACGAATTTTAGTTTCGATGAGCTCAAACTCGCAACACACGAGTTCTCTGTCTCTTCATCCATTGGTAAATCGGTGTACAGAGGCCTAATTTCTAACGACATCTTTGTTGCGATAGAAGATATGGATTCAATCGAGTCTGGTCATCATGTTGTGAACATATTGACAACCATCAATCATTTTAATGTAGTTAAGCTAGAAGGATGCTGTTTCGAAACGAACCAAGCTTATCTGGTGTTTGAATTTGCCGAAAATGGAAGTTTAAGAGACTGTTTGCAGGACTCAAATACAAGAAAACAGTTAACATGGGAGAAACGATTAAAGATCGCATTTGATCTAGCGGAAGGGTTGCATTACATACATCATTGCACAAAACCAACATATGTCCATCGAAACATAAGTAGCGAAAATGTGTTAATAACAGAAGATTGGAGGGCAAAAATTACAGGATTTAAGTTTGCAACACCAGTAGTTTACATAGCAGGGGTGGATTTTGACAGTGGAGATTGGACAGATTCGTTGATTATCGAGAAAAAGGACTGTTTAGCTCCTGGGTATCCTGTTGATGTTTATGCTTATGGGGTCGTTTTATTGGAACTTTTATCGGCGAAAGAGGCAGGTATTGGTCGGAAATGGTTGGACTGTGTCGAGTTTCTGGCTGATGGGGAAGTGTTGGGTGGTTCGACCGAATGTTTAGAGAAGTTTAAGACGTTTATGGATGTTGATTTGGAAGGGGAATATGGTTTAGGGGATGCAATGTGTTTAGCCCTTTTGGCTAAATGTTGCATACAAGATGACCCTCAAGTTAGGCCTACTATGAATGATGTTCTTAAGACTCTTTCAAGAATATTATGAACACTTGTTGAAAATTGTCAAATCTTTTTAAAGTTTGTTCTTTTAAAGTCTCAATGTGACCAACTAGTCGGGTTTACGAGTTTCCGCCTTCTTTTCAGAAAATTGAAATTACCAACGGCTGTTTTAGCACACTTGCTGAATCGTTAATAACAAATCGTGCAGTCATTTGCTTCAGAAATCGTTTACCATGTCTCCTATGAAATTGGAACTAGCCCAAGCCATTCAGATGATTCGTATGGTGCTATTGCCAATATAAGTGAATAGTTAATATTTGTGTCACTGGCATCCTCAGGTGTGACAGATACATTTATATGCAAGTTTGTAACAGGAAAAGAACAAAGGCTAGAGATAAGCCATTTGTAACTACATAAAAGCCCCATGTAAGTGTCATTATCAAGGTCCACATGATAATTATTCCTTCTTCATAGAAAAAACAAGATTAAGCTTTATGAATGTTGAACAATTCAATCCTTTTTAAGTATGTAACAACTATTGTAGAAATGATGATGTAACTACATTGTTTTTGAATTAATATTGTTATGAGAATATATAATAATACGGAGTAACATAATAATAAAAATATGATAAATTTTGTTGTAATTATTAGTCATTATAAACATAAACAAGAAAACAAGGCAGACTAGTTCAATCATTCTTCAGAAACACATAAATACACTCAATCTGTATAAAATAAATGCACACAATAAGCTGAAGCTTATAAGCTAATAATAATCTTTCAAAATCTGCATAAAACACTCTCAATAACATAAATCAAGATTAGCACCTCTAATCATACTTTAACTCCATTTGAACACTTCTTTTTTCTTACTCATCTGGGACACCTTTATTTTAGTCGTACTTAGCTCATCTAATCATATCACAGATAATTACTACACTGTCCCATTACTTGGAGTCTCATTATTCAACCTGTCCATTTTGACATTCTCTGTTGACCCCGAGCCCGTTTAACCCAATACTCATTACTCAACCTGCCCATTTTGACACCTCTAGACAGAAATGATAGGTTCAATGTGCAGCAGCAGCAAAAAAAGAAAGAAAAAAAATGTTGTATTCTCCAGTCCCACTACTTGTTCCTTTAGAATCAACACTATTCTACATACAAGCAATAACATTGTTCATAACTTGTTTTAATATCTACATCAATCAAAACACCTTATATCAAATTATACATATACACAGTTTCGGGTTACACAAGCGAAACAAATTAAGATCTAGCTACATTATTTCCTGATAAATTCAGGATAAACTACAATCGATTTTGTTACAACAGCTTATACACTACTTCCTTAATTCTTCATTATACTTCCTCATAACACTTCTGTAACCGTTTTGAAGCCAACGGGTAATACTTTTGATACCTTTTCGGAAAACAAAAACTCGTTTGCTTTGTAGCCATAACCTTTGTTCCCGTATCAGTAATAGAAGTATCTAAACCACAATTTTTGCAAAATGATTCAACATCCGATTCCTCCAAAAGCAAGCGTTTCGATAAGTCTGAAAGTGTGTACGGATTAAGCTTGTAGCCTCCACCATTCATACACGATAACCCCAACGCACGAACCTCACTAACATACGGTTCAATAACATAATACTGTAAACAAGATGCTTCGGCTTCTATAGTTTCAAGAAAACGTTTGTAGTTCCCAAAACGAAAATACCTTAAAAGCTTGCGAGCAAACATCATTTCTTTAGACTTAACAACACCATACGGAATACTTCTGAACCATAACGATAATGATTCCCCTGTTGATTGATGTTCTGAATCGAGATGAAGAAGCACATAAAACGAATAAAATTCAGAATTTGACTTCTGATTTTGTGCATACAAGTGATATAAAGATGCCAACGTCTTTTTAAGCTGCTCCATGTTAAGGTAATGCATCGGAGATATATCTGAATCTGAACTGGAGTTCAGATTACTTCTTCGAAGCTTGTAATGAGAGACGATATGAAACTTTACAATTTTTTCATAAATTGTAACTGCCTGATTTCCTGTTATGATATTTTGCATACTAAGGTCTTGCCTTATGGATCTAGTTCTATCAAAAATGAAGTCATGAATGGCTTCAAAAGAATGTTGTTTGGACTCGAAAATGGTTAAAAGGTAATCTAACGTGTCCTGTAATACTGAAAGGGGACGAATATCTGCATCACGTAATTCATTTGTGGAGATTGTTCTGCAGAATTTTTTAACTGCAAGTGTAGATGAAGATTTATTCGGGTTACCGTTTAGCCTTTCAAATACGGATAAATCGCGTAGCCGTTCACGTTGCACCCTCTCGTCAACTGGACACATGAAAGGGCAAGTTCCAATTATGTTTGGAACATCTTTGGTAACATTGTTTTCTTGTTTGTTTTGCACCCACGAACCCCTAACATTCGATGTTGAATTTCTAGTAGTGGAAGCATAATTCGAAGTGTTTGAAGATCCGGTGTTGTATGATTGGGAATTATATGAAGATGAATAGCTTCCTCTTCCTCTTCCTCTTCCTCTTCCTCTACCTCGCCCCCTTCTTTCATGTGGAGGTTGCCATCTCTCCATAAGATACAATCCTAAGCTAAAACGATACCAAACATTTGAAATCAAAATGGAGAATAGATTAAATAGAAGGTGGCATTTGTTTTTCAATCTGAGGGTCTTATTATGCTTTATGTGCTGATGTTTTCATTGCAGACTGTTTGTTTTTTTGAAGACATAAGATAAACTAATGTTTTATTCTGTCTACAAACTCGCAGACTTAGTAATGTGCATAATTCAGCATACATAAATTTAGGCCACATCTTCTCTACAAACATGGTCCATAGTGTCAGACAAAAACATCTTAAAAAACATACAACACGAGTTAACATCAATTTTATTCAGATTTCAATTGTATGCATCTAACCTCTTATGGGGTATATAACTTGTAAACAAGTGACGGGCAACCCATATGGTTATCACTTCACCAAATAGCTACATATAAAATGAATAATTACACAGTGCCGTTCTGTAGATAGACTCCCTGTGCATTCAGGTTCATGTAAATTTCATATGTATTTGGGGATGGGTAATTTTATATTCTCAGTTTTTCACCATATTGGGGATTTCATACGATCCTCAAGTTCAAACATGTAAACTTCTATATATTAGATTCTACAAAATTTACTAAAGATAAATTAACTGATCAATTGAGTGTCTGAAGTGCTTTATACAATTGTTCTTCAACGCAATTCAAGAGCAACAAATAGATAAATGATAGATTCAGCAAGAAGATAAAATGACACAAGCGGAAGGAATCATGTATTTCTGAAGATTGAATGAAACTTACATCAATTAGTATAGATTCAGCTTCAAGTTTCACCGATTAAATGTAGATCTCGAAAATATTTTATAATCAATCATGACTTCTAAATTTTCTTTTATGAGTTAGGGTTTTTTTTGGTCAAATGATGAACTTTAGACGCCGATGAGTTCAATCTTGTGAATTTCTGTTAACTAAGACAGGCCCATTTACCATTTTCGTAGAGTTTATAGTCTGATTTTTTTTTTTTTTTTTTTTTTTTTTTAAGGGCAAGTTGTTGGCATCGAATACTCTCATTTGTCACGCAAGTACGCGCTTTTGGACAGGAAACCCGAACCGCATTACATGGATCCAAACCTTATATCATCCCGAGGGGCAGACGGTCGGACATGGATCCTAAATACGTGTCGGTAAAACCTTCCATGGGGCAATTCGACTTTCAGGAAATAAACTTCATGAATATTTTCAAGGGGAGAGACTCAAACTTAAGACCTCCCCACCGCCATTCCAATGCACAAGTGCAAAGGGGTGAACCACTGGACCACAAGGGTGGGTTCGTTTATAGTCTGATTTAAGCGTAGCTCAATTCTATTAAGCCCAGATGATGATTTCAGAATAAATATACTCAAAATCAAAATGTTCCTATATCACAAAGTGTTTAACGATATGCTCTTACATTTATAAAACTTTCATTTTGCCCCCGTCCACGCACCACCGCACGGTGCGTGCGGGTCCGTGTGTGGTGTGTGTTATCGAACATTGTTGTTGGTTTTACCGGGTACACTCATACATCCTAGCATCCTAAACCACGCATCACGCTCCACGAACGGTGCTTGTTGGTTGATGCATGGTGTGTGTTGCCCCAGATAATATCAGATATTCAGGATAGGATTCACTCACATTTTCATGATTTTTTGAATTTTCAAGATCAGATTTTATCTCTTTAAAAAGAGTGCCCTATGTAGAACGAGACCAATATTAGATTTCATTCAAACATGTTGTAAATCACCTGCATAGAAAGAATACTGTGGGGGGATTAATGCGTCGCTAAGTGAATGGAAATATCTAAATGAACGTCACTATAAGCATCAAGCACAACTTAAGTCACTGGTCACTAAGCACAAAATAACAGGAGGACTGATGGCTTGTACGGGCCTTCAACTACTAGCTGATCGGACTTTAGTCTACCGATAGGTCCTTGCTACTGAATCACTAGTATAGTCTTCCACACGCAACACATGCGTCATTCAGAACTATACTACTAAGACATCAACACTTGGACCCAACACACTCCCACCCGAAAGCACCAAGGTGGAGAGGGTTGACCTCTTACATCTAAAAAACACCATCAACGTTATCACTGGGTGTACACATAGTCACAGAGAATCACTACATTGGTCACATACTCACTACATAGTCTAATCATAAGCACGACACTGATCACTACACTTGTCACTATATAATCATATCCATAACGATACTCCCACTCACCTGAAAACACAAGAACTCGACGTTCTTATTTTACTAGAGTCTTCTCTTTCGCTTTATCACCTGAGATATCATATTTCGAGTCAGTATACTTCTCAAGTCATATTTAAAAATATTATAATGGTTAGGTAGAAAATATTTCAATCAAACACTTGGGTCAATATTGCACCTAACCCATTTGTTGTCACAGTACATACGCGCGTGAGTCCCCCAGACGTGCGTATGATCAGTACATACGCGCGTGAGTCCCCCATACGTGCGTATGAATCAGTCATACGCGCGTGAGTCCCCCATACGTGCGTATGAATCCGTCATACGCGCATGTGACTGGAACGCGTTCACAATATTCAATCATTTTTCTATCACTTAAAAGGTCTCCATACGTGTGGGAGAACATATATACGCGCATGAGAACGTACATGCATGTGAAAACAAGTTTCGCGCGTGTTGTCAGGGTTGACCCTTGTCTGTCATAGTTGACTCTTGTCTGACAGGGCTCATCCGCACGGGTAAAAGGCTCATCCGCGCGGGTAAAGACTCAGACGCGTGGGTAGGGGTGTGCATGGTCCGGGTGGGACCGAAAAAAACCGAGGACCGAGGAGGAACCGAACCGAAACCGAAATAATCGAGAATATTTGGTCCGGTCCTTGGTCCATATATCTTCATTATTTCGGGTTTCGGTCCGGTCCGGGCCAAACCCGAAAAGACCATTGGTCTAGACCGAACCGAGAAAACATATATATTTGCGGCCCACATATATTAGGTTACTAATATATCCTTGATATTAATATACATAATTATTTATTATGACAATGATCCTATAGATATTACGTTACATATATACCAACATACAATACACCATAACTATGTAAACAATATCTTAATAACAATAGGAATTTTAGTTATCGTACCATATCTTGGAACCAAAGCAAATAATGGATTACAAATTACAATTGATATATGATGAACTCTATAAGGTCATTTCTATGTATATACATATGTATAAATATACGCTATCATAGTTCTACTTTGATTTTGAACTTGGATTGGTTTATTTATATGATTTAAGTTTTTTTCATTTGTGTATGACATATATCGATAATTATATGAAGTGCGTTATAAATAATGGAATGAAATAATATATATATATATATATATATATATATATATATATATATATATATATATATATATATATATATATATAACATTTTTTCTAAAGTATATGTACGGGTCGGGTATTTACCCGAACCGATTGGACCGAAGTTAGAACCGGACCGAACCGAACCGTATATTAATGGTCCGGTCCTCGGTTCCTATTTTCATAAAAAATTGGGTTTCGGTCCGGTCCGGGTATTGTCTGGTCCGGTCCGGGTATGGACCATGCATAGCCCTACGCGTGGGTAAGGTCTTACACGCGTGGGTAAGGCTGTTTACACCCGTCTGTGCTGATGAACACGGCTGTGACTTGTTTTTAACACTCAAAACTCAATTTTAACATGTTTTGATTAAATTGGAAAGAATAAAAGAAGCTACAAAAGAAATATTTTAAAACAATTTGAGGGAAGAGTTATAGAATAAAAAAAATGCTAGGCATTAAAAATAAAATGCAAAATAAATTGGGGTCAGAAGCTGGGGGAATGAATTTGAAAAACAAAAAGTTAGAATAGAGCAAACTAAAAGTTTATACAAAATGGGGGCTAAAAAAAAAAAAAAAAAAAAAAAAAAAAAAAAAAAGTATCCAGGATTATACCAACGGGAAAAAGTAAGCCACAAACCAATCATCTATTCATCCTTATTGCCCTTGTTAAATATTTGCACTATTATTTATTAGCCTTAAAAAATTATTTTTTTTTCAAGAAAAAGTCAAATTACCAATTTAGAGTCACTCTACACTAGCCAGCCGCCTCTCTAAACCAATCAGAGGCGCCATCCATTCTTCCCAGTTGGTGTGTTGTATAATGTATGTATGCAAATGCAATCGATACGAGATGTTACAGTGAATTCCTTGATGAAGTAAATATTCACCAAGGGTTGAATATTGAATTAAGTGAAATATAAATGGTTTTAGGATCAGTTTTTTTAACTTTTCGGTTGGATTATCGTGAGTAACCCTAGTTAAGATGAACATCTCGAACAAGTGACTAGAGGCTGGTCGTCGGCCAATCATACGAGACCAATCGGTAACAATGGAAAAAATTGTACAAGAACCTTAGGCAAAAACCCATTAAGTTCTCTAATACACTATAGTAACATATACTAAAATTGTATTATTCGACTTTAAAGGAATTGAAAAGTTGAAATGATTCAAAGAAAAGTTTACATGCATCCAGCAAGTAGCTACTAAAACCGAGGACTTGGGACAACGATTAAAGCAGTTTTCCTTTGAACTGTTACGCCGTTAGCCTCTGTCATATCAAGATCTGTCACGTCAACACCATTCGGTAACTCAAAGTTAAACTTGTATACGAGGTTCGCTAACACAAGCTCAAGAAGAACAACACCAAAATGAAGACCAGGACAACCTCTACGACCAGCACCAAAAGGAAGAAACTCATAATGAAGCCCTTTATAATCCATGGGATTGTTCAAGAACCTCTCTGGCTTAAACTCCTCTGCTTCGTTCCATGTGGTGGGATCTCTATTAATGGCCCACGCGTTGATGATCACTTGTGTGTTTTTCGGAATGTCGTACCCCATGAGATTGACTTGTTGCCGTGATTCTCGAGGAAGGAGTAGTGGGAGTGGTGAATGCAATCGTAAAGCCTCTTTTACGACGGCTTTAAGGTATGTCATATGGTCCAAATCCTCCTCTGGAATTACAGGTCTTCCTTGTCCTATTTCTGATGCTTCCTCTTGCAATTTTTTCATTGCTCTTGGGTGTTTTATTAGCTCACTTAACGCCCAATCCAAACTTGAGAATATGGTATCAGATCCAGCTACAAATACATCCTACAAGAAGCATAACTCTTAATTATTAATCCAATTTATTTGTACATTGTAACTATATAATTAAAATAATGAAATTTTATATAATCGGCATTCACCGTTAAACGTTGAACCATTCATTTACCAGGTAATCAAATGCATCCTAAAACTTGCACCTTAAATACACTAGTAAACATGTATGTACAAATCACATTTATATGTCAACATAGATTCGAAATCACAATCATGATCAGCCACTTAGATATGGCTGACCCGTTGACTCTAGTCAAATCTATTTTCTTGAAAGCAAAAGCTGAATTCCATTTTTGAAACATGGTTGAACAGAGTAACTTGTTGAACAAAGTCATTTTCATAACATTTGAACGTATTGACTATAATTTACTATTGCTTATTCGTGGAATTTATAATTCTACATACGATGAAGTGTTTTGAAACGTGTAAACAAACTTAAAACAATGTCATTCACAATAAGTGATAGTCTCTTCTTTAAAAGTAAAAAATTAAGCTTAATCAGAAACAATTAATAGATTCAAAGAGAATAAAAAACTCGTACCAAGATGACAGCTTTAAGAGTATCTGTAGACAGAGTGAACCCGATTGATTTATCATTTTGAATTTCTCTCAAGATATCAACAAAGTCTTGTGTTACTTCACCCTGATCATTTATTTTCTTCTTAACTAGATGATCTTCAACAACGCTTACTAAAAAATCGTCGATATCTTTAGACATTGCCTTCGCTTTCCCATGTATACCACTTAATCTATCTACCCAAGACAACCATGGAATAAAGCTACCAATACAAAAAGTACCCAAAAGATCCACAAACTTTTTCAACTTATTTGTAAACCCCAACCCATCATAAGTCCTTCCAAACGCAACCCTACAAAGTGCGTTACTTGTATATGAACCAAGTAACGCACTCATATCAACAGAAGAACCACAACTTTGTTTAAGCGCATCAAGCACGTTACCAACCTCTTCGGCTCTCACTTGTCTAAATGACTTGACTCTATTTGCACTTAAAAGATGGAGTACTACAATGCTCTTTAATTGCCTCCAATATTCTCCATAACGAGAAAACGCAATGTCTTTAGAGCCGTAGAATAGTATGTCAGGAATAACTAAACTTGGTCTATCGGAAAAGGCTAAATCATGAGTTTTCATGACTTCTTTAGCTACTTCGGCTGAGGAGACGATAAGTGTAGGTGTGCTACCGAGGTGAAGTAGCATCAGTGGACCGTATTGTTGAGACAGATCTCGAAGAGATTCACGAGGTCTCAATCCGAGTTGATGAAAGTTTCCGATTATGGGAAGTCCTGGTGGTGATGGTGGTGAGCTTTTCTTGTTCTTAGAGTAGGATGAGATCCATTTGAAACTAACAAAAAGAACCACAAAGCCAAACAAAAACAAAGATAGAAGAGAGGTTTGTGATGAGGATGATAACACTATCATGATTATGATTATAATAACTTGATTATGCTAATGGACTGCCCCCATATATGCTTATATATACATATATATGCTTATTTATACATATATATATACAAACACACAAATTCAAATTAACTTAAGCTATAGTGTTTCTATTGAGCCGGCCGGCTAATGAATACAACTATATACGTTTATAATATGTATTTTAAATTTTCAAAGTGGCTATGATGAGATTTTAGTATTATATTTAGGATATGATAGAGACTCGTTATTATACTTGGATTACTTTATTATCTGAGGTTATTACTTTATTATAAATAAAAGGTTTGGTGAATCATTGATCAAACATGCACTCCTAGAATATGGTAGGGTATGATCATCCGGTTAAGAATATTGACCAGACATACTTCTCAGTTTTCACCAACTAGTTTTTTTATTAGTGAGCGCCCACCCTAAAAATATCACTTCAAACAAAGAGTGAAATATAATCGGGCAAATATTGGACTAGTACCCAGTTCAACTTAAATCGTATTCTATACCAGAGAGATCTATTTCGCATTCTATGTTAGAAAAAGAACTTGATTTTAAAGATAAGTCGCTTAAAAAAAAAAAAAAAAACTACCAAAACTTGTTTCTGCAGTAATCTGAGAAACCTATAAGCATCAAACTAAAGATCAATCAGGCCACTCAAACTCAATACTGCACTGAACTACCATGACCGCATTTAGAGCCCAGAATCATGCCAATATATAACGTATAGCATCCTTAAATGGAAGCAAAGATTCCAGAATCAACAACAACAAACTCATCTAAAACGTTTAGTGCAGGCAGTAACCACTCTGCCAAATAGCATACATGATTCTGAACGTTTCTTTTATCATTTGAGGCTCTCACAAGAATCCTATGTGTCACAAATGACTGCCAGATAGACGGCATATACTCACGGTACATAATGTTTGACCAACCTGAACCACGTCTAGAGTATGAACTTTTGACTTGACTTGTAACCGTTTTTGTAGCTAAAACGAGCATTGGGTGCAATAACAAAAGTTTACTTATTTCATTAACAACTGTTTCAAACACAGTTTGAAGACACGCGTTTTTCCTGTTAGGGTTTCTTTGTGGTAAAGACGAGAGCCCACGATCAATCCAATAAAAAGCTCCAATGTTATCAATCATAAGAACACGAAACTCTTTACCACTAACATTCAATGTTCTTCCTTTTTCAAGAGTGTAACGCAATGTCTTCAAAGCGGCAAGAAACTCAAAACTATTATAACAACGAGTATACGAAAACCGATTCATACTCTCTTTGAAAACCTCCACGTCATCATATTCACATCCAACACCAGTTTTTTTGTTGGCTTTGGCTATTCGTAGTTTTAGTATCTGAGAAAGACGGAATACATCAAGTCGACAATCTAAGTCAATAAACAACACGGGACGTTCTAATCCTCCATATTCCACACCATTTCGATCTTTAGGAAGAATACAATTAGCAACCATTTGTATCAAGATTTCTGTTTTTGCAGATGGAGATGGACCTGCGATTTCGACGATGTTGTTGACACTAAGAGGGACTCTGTGAAGGGGGTGAGGTAATAACAACAATGGTCTTTCTTTAACAACTCTAGCCAACATTTGCTTTGCAGTTTCATTTCCTATTATCCATTCTTTAGCCATATTTACAATCACTTAGTCAAACCTACACACAAAAAAAGCACACATGATTTGAATATTCTTATTGTCATTTTATCAAACAGTTGGTGGGCATAAAAAATCAAACTTAAAAGCTCAAATAAAAAGCCTAAGGAACTGCATATACGACTAATATTAGTATTAGTATTAGTATTATATAAATATATGGATAGAAACGATATATAAAAAAGTTAAATGAATAATTTTAGTATATACAGTGTAAGTATATATCATACCTCATGTCTATGGCGAAAATACAGTGAAGGGCAAATGGGAAGAAATTCAACAACTTTTGAGGGACTTTTCATTGTATTGGGTTCCTTTGCTATCCGTGACTAACATCAAGGCACTACTTTTGGATGCATTTGCAGCCGGAACCGATGTTAAAAATAATCACGGAGTATTAAGAAACATGTTAAATAGATTAGGTACTTTGTACTTTATTGAATATGCCGATAAACTCAAAGGTTTATAAGGTAATTATTATGTTAATTGAGGGCTCTGTAGGTACAAGAAGCAAACATAAAGGGGTCTTTCTATAACTTTGGAATTAAAAGAGATATTGTAAACGTTCTGTAATACCATTTATAATTTATGATGGTGTTAGTGATATCACGGGCAATTTATGCATTTTTTTGGCCAAAAGTGTAATCTGTTTGTGACAAGGCAATGTCAATTATTGACAATTTTTAATCGTTGTGAATTTTTTGTGTCAAATATTGAGTAGTGATTGCAAATTGGGTGGGAAAAAATAAATTAATTATTAAAATTTATATTTATTAAATCAGACTAACCAGTGATCGGTTGAAGGAGGAGTGACAAAAAAAATTTGTGTTAGAAGTCCAACTGACACCCCGAATCGATGAAAATTGACGTCCCGTTATAATCCGTCAATTTTCGTCAGATTGGCCACATAATCTGACGGATGAAGTCTCATGCACCGTTAAAACTGGTCTAAGGTTTGAGTAATTCGAACACATACTCTAACAACATCTGGGTGTTTATCAGGGTTGTTCTGTTGATGTTCAATAAATTAAATGTAGGTCTTTTATATACGAAAGTTTTTATATATATAATAATAATGATAATAAATTCAATAATAAAAAACGTTGTAAGTACCAACAATACTCAAAATAACTGTTGTAGAAAATGTAATATCAAATCAAATGGACTTATGTATGTAATGATGGACTATATTTTTTTGGACCTTTTGGATATTGGACCATGTGCGATTGCACACCTTGTATGTCCCAATATCTTGCCCCGCTGTTTACAACTCTTTCGCGACCTTCACAAGATTCGAACATGAGATCTTTTGCAAGGATATCAAGGCTGGACTATCTTGTGATGATATGGAATTAAAAGTGAAGGCTTGAAATCTCTATTTGTTTTCTTGTACAACTTTGGGTTTGTTCTAGTTTGTTAACACGCATTCAGCATTCTAGATTGAGTGAATGATTAGAATAGTGTTGAGTGTCAGAGTTTTTACGTGGTGAGATTATTTTGTCTTATTATGGGATGTTTTCCTCGGTTTTAGTTGTTTGCAATTTAATGAAAGTGAATTCTGGTAGTTCTTAGTGTTTGATTTACTCACACACAATTGTCATAGTGCTAGAGGAGATGATGACAAGGTCTGTCACAAATAAACTGCAAAAAAATGTGAGGGGCATATCACAATGTAACGGATGAAGTTTTTCATTATCCTGGACGACATTTTTTTTACCCTAATGTGGATGGACTAGCAGGTTTATCCGTGACCGTTTTCTGTCCTTAAGATTCATTGCTAGTGAGGTTGAACATGAGACCTTCCACTCCATCTTCCACTTACTGCACTTTTTGTAAAATTGGGCGAAAGGGGTTTCATGTTAACCCACTCATTTTGACCGGACAAAAAAGGAGTCAAGACTTCTGACTTGTTACCCAACTCACCAACACGCCTGACCCAACCAATATACATATAAGCATTTGCACTTGAAGGATCCATGTAGAATAATCTTAGTTTATACTAAGAACAACTCTGACTTTGTCAAGTATTGCATTAACAAAAAAGACTTAAAAGAATCCGGACATGTTACTCGTACACTATACATATACCTACAGGTGATAACTATGACAAAATTTATCGAGGTAATATGAGTATAATCACCTCATGGAAATGGTACACACGCAATAAATGAAACTCAAAAATGGATCTCTAATTAGCCCTTATATCCTGAAGATAGTGAGCCACTTGCTGAATTCCAATATACAGTGCATCGGCAGCAATAACGACCCCAAGCTGGGAAGTAAATAGATTCACATTGTTTAGCTTATAGTAAATAATATAAATATAAATATAAATTCTGACTCAGTTATTTATGAATAGGACAATATGGGTTCTGGTCTATGCTGAGTAACAGAATAAACATGTGAAATTAAAAAACAAAATATAAAAAAAATTGAAAATCCTACCCATAGTATTATCTATCATGTATAACCTGCATAAATAAATAATTCTATTAAAAGATAAAGATCATTCTTGCACTAATATAGTATTGTGATCAAATATGATGAAGTATACTGATATAAAAATAATTAAACAGTACGGGCGATGAGTGATTCAGTTTGAAGTCAACCCAAACCAACCTAAGCTGTACAAAGAAAGACTAACTGGACACATACCCAACCCGTTTTACCGGCCCATTTTGCCAGATTGACAATACAAAGAGTTGAGAAATTCGAGAGTGATTACCAATCGTGCAGTAAAGACTAATCGGTAAGCCCATCCCTCCTTTGCAGCTTGAGCTCTTTGTTGATCAGTCCAACTGTATAATTAAGAATAAAAAACTAAGCCAGCCAATTCCCAGTATAATGCTTCCATGTGGGGTATGCAAAGTTTAATCGCTCATAAAAAGGTAACACAAATTCAATTTCTCATATTTAGAAGAACAACAAAATTGGAACTTGTATTGAAATAGAATGTTAATTGTTGTCTATGTTCCTCAAATGTGAGAGATTTAATTTATGTGGCTTATTGTGAGAGACAAAATTTGACATAACCGAGTGTTAAAAGTGGTATTTTATGCCTTTCTTGGCTAGTACCCTTTTATAATACGATCTTAAAGCAAAGCGAAAAATATATTTGCATTGACAGTTACTCGTATACGATTATTAGGAAGGTTGTTTACCCAAGAAACTCAGAAAAGCCACCGATTCCAGCAAACTTAAAGGGCTGAGGACCTTCCCTTTCGAGATCCTGCACCGAACAATACTCGATCATTCTAATAATCTCGACTTTCTAAATTCAGTTTCCAAGAATTATGGGAAAATCCTAAAGTAGAAACTAGATGTGGCAAAACTAACAATAAGATAACAAGTATCTTCATCAAGGTTGCAAAAATCGCTACTCGAGGACTACTCGATCGAGACTTTTTAGGGAGTACTCGGCAACTCGGGGAGTAGTCAGATATTGACTAAGTTTGACCTTTACAGATTTTTGACCAATTTTGACTGATTTTCCAAGTTTTGGCCGAGTGTTCACCAATTTTCCGAGTAATCCCAAGTTTGACCAACTTTGAATGCATTTGACCGAATTTGACCAAGTGATATATGTTACATCATGAGAAGTTGACCTGAAGCATTTTTGTATAAATTTTTTTTTTTTTTTTTTTTTTTTTTTTTTTTTTTTGGGTAAGCGAGGAAACCCTCCTATGAACGAGCACATTGGCTCCCTCATAGAAGGTAAAACCTCGGGTAATCAAGCCTCCCGAGCGCGATAAAAATTGCATATAAGTATTTCCTTTTAGGGTTTTGCTAACGTATGCCACGGAGGCATACGTTAGGGTGCATTTAATGCACTGGAAATTTCCTTAATTATTAGAATTTGTATTTAATACTCATTTATTTAATTTAATAGTTACCATTTTTATACGTTTATTAATTACAAATCCTGGAAATTTCCTTAATTATTAGAATTTGTATTTAATACTCATTTATTTAATCTAATAGTTACCATTTTTATTTAATCTAATTGCATGTATTTAGATAAAACAATTTACATTAATTTTAGCATTAACATCACCTTGTGTGACTTTTTATCTTAACTTGTTAAACCTGTTTCATTAAATGCTCCATTTCAAACCATTTGATACTTAAGAGATAGAACATCACCAAAATCAACCAATCCATTGATAAGTAAGCGAGTCAAAATTATCACCTTAATCTTGCCTTTCATATTAAAAGAAAGATGGTAATTTATTTGAGGTCAAACCTTGTTGTGAAAATTTAATTTCTTATTCAGCTTCACTACCAGATAATCAAGAAGTTATAGTTGATTTCTTACAAACACTAGCTTTTTTACGAATTTACTGTATTTACCGAATTGGTCGTTGATATCAACTACAATGTTAAATTTATTGACCTGTAGATTATTAAAATCAAAGCGTACCTCTTCTTCCGCAGCCTCTAGACCTCCTTGAACCCAGAAAAGGTTTTTATAACCAGCATTGTATAGCTGCTCACAAGCTGCTAAAGATCTACATCAACAGAAATATATCTTAACATAAATTGGACATATTAAATAAAAAACTAAGAAACTTGTTTACCTTAATCCCTTTTGGCATGCAACAATAAGGTCGGTATCTTTTGGAAATTTCTCTACGACTTTTGGTATGAATTGGCTATCAAAAACAGGAGTTGTAAGCAAAAACATATTATTTTAGTATCAGCAAAATCCATGATTGAAAACAATTCTTGACATACTTATCGTAAGAGAGTGTAGGCACACCACTCCACCAACCTCCTGCAGTCATAAAAGATCTTTAGAAGATAATAATATTCACAATAACTTGTTAACTTACATCATTAAAGCTTAAAAACATCGTTGTGTTAATCAATAACCCACAAGTTAAGACTTATAAGGAATTCAACGGTGCTTTCATTTGGGTCTACAAATTTCCACTGTTTTATTATAATTAGAGATTGCTTAGGATCTTATAAAAACAAAAGATGAAACATTTACTTGGATGGAGAAGTAGTATAGACAATTTAATTCATTATACATGGAAGAAGTAACATAATATGCGGTCCTTTTTAGGAATACTGGACGATACGATAATGATATATATTCCAATATAAGCAAAAAGATGATAGAACGGTAAGATACCCATCATATAACTAGTGACCTTTCTTGAAAGACTTCCGGCATCAAGTCGATTATCAACATCAAAGATGGGGATCCATGTTGACCCTTTAACCCATGCCTTCAAAACAAGAATCAAAAACAAGTCAACAACATTAAAACTTGTGTCACGTTTTGTTGGGTGTAAACCCCAATTCACATACTCAAAAACTTGTAAAACTTAAGCATGTATATAAGCATACAATAATGTAAACGAATCGTGGCCAAACAGATATTAACGACTAAAGATACGCTAAATAAGATACAAGCCAAATATGGCTTTTTTATCTCACGTAAAAGATAACAATCTTTTATTAATTTAAATGTCAAACTCAAAAACTAAAACTAAATGCTAGGATCTGTCAACTTTAAATAGGCTAAAAACAAAAGGATAAACTAAAAGAAGATAAAAGCAAATAAAGAAGATAAGAACAAATATGAATTTGAATATGACTTCAACTTCTGACTTGCTCTTTACGTTCACCACATGCTAGCTCAAGATTAATTAACCGATTCCCATTCTTATTTTCTTTGGTCCAACTTTATAAAACCCATAATAATTTTGCAGTCCAACATGTGAAGGCCCAATAATATTTAATCCTGCATCATACAAGCTACTCCCTCTATCAACAATTGGTTTTAATGTGAACCCCCCAAAGAGTGCATATATTGGCCTTTATACGAGTTTGGTTGTAAAATGTCCTATTATGTTTCATTAAGAGTGGCTTAGATACAGTTTTATACACATTGTTTTTACAAACAAATAATAATAATAACGTTGAATCCGGTATTCTTTCACGTACTTATTATAAATGTCTGTTGGAAAAGAGAACTACATAATTGATAGCTATTCACCTTTTCATGCTCCGTAGAAGGACGAACATCTAACAAGGTTTTGCCCGAAAGTTGAATTGCGTATCCAGCTTCTTTTGGTGTAAGAAGTTTCACCTTTCCATCCCTCACCTACGATAAATAAGTGGAAAGTTTTAATAAAATGTTACATGAAAGGGACAGTGGCATGTAATAATAACATACTTTCACAACTGTATGCAACAAAGTTTTTAATGCACCTAACTCGCTATATTTTCATTAGCATTTTATGTTAGATTACAGCAAGTAGAAGTCAATTACCATATTTGGTAAGTTGACTATTGGGATCAGAAAGCTAAAGTCATCATTTCCCGTTTGAGAAGTCACAAGTAGCAGCCAAGTTTAACGGATCCAAACTGGCACAACTCATCATCTTTTTCCTTATTTGTAAATGAGGGTTCCAAAAGTATAATTGGATCCTTCCCATTCTAGGAATTAGCTGTTGGTCACTTTGTGTATAAAACACCAAACACTTGTTTATTTGTAAATCCATAACAATTGTATCAATTCTGTCAATTAACAAACTGATCAATACAAATCATTGATTGGCTTTTTAATTCTCTTAATTAACATTCCATATTATGTAGTATATTTATATTTATATTTATGGAAGTGTATATGTAAAAGGTGTTTTACCCTGGTAACTGACTTGAACAATATATTCCACTTTCAAATTTTCAAAGTACATATGCAATAATAATGATACGCCCCACAGGTCATATTCAAAGAAGAGAAATCAAAGTTGTTTATACGATTTTGTATATCGGATAGGAAAGGGAACGGAGTTGTGACCCGAAGACGGGGTAAATATTGGTCATCAAGTATAAACAAGTCATCATTGGGCTTGTTCTGGAAAGTCGTCTTCCGATATCCAGGTTGCTTTATGTATTGACCAGATACCGGATAAGAACACTTGTAGAACGTCAGGTAGTATTTTACGTAAGCCCTTTATCTTGGGCATTAAGCACGATATCCGGTAAAAGTGTTACGTAAGCCCCAAAATATCTGGCAATGCGCACTCTTTAAACCTCTGAAAATTCGTAGGTGAAAGTAGGCCATTCACCCATGGGGAGCGTGTGTGCCACGTAGCCCCTTTATTCGGAAAGTTTGTTACGCACATGAGTAGTACATGTACCACGTCAGCACCTCTCATGTAACAAACCCTACCGCCTATAAGACTATTTGTAACGGTTGTGGCGTTTCTTTGTGGTGTCGCTTGCCTTTTTAAACTTTTTTGCTGAGTAGGACGTGTTTCTTTTTGGTGTTAAATAGGAGTATTGTGATGATGTGTGAAAATATAATTGGTTAAGTATTAAATGAGGATAAAAATAATATTTTTAAATTAATAAATAAACAAGTGACACCAAGTTTCTTTTGGTGTCACTTTCTAACTCACACCAAAGTGACGCCACAAAGTGCCACTCCATTAACGCAAAATTTGGTGTTTCTTCGTTGCCACATGGGCAAGTGACGGTGTCACTTTGTACCGTTACAAACAGCCTAAATAGACCCCTTGGACTATTCATTTGATCATCTTCACTCACCCTAAACTTACTCAGCAAAAATTCACTCTCATAACTAAGTTCACTCATTCCGATCAAATTCCGATCTCCTAAATCGGAATTGATGCTTTTAGATATTGATTGCTCGTCCGTTGAGCTGATTAATCCTCTGATTGTTTAACACCCTCGCGGATCCAGATCCCGATCGGGTTTGTACGATTGCCAGAGATTAAACAATTAAATCTAACCTTTTTCCCCCCTCAGTTTTACACTCAAGCTTATTATCCTTGATATTAGGTTTGATCAAATAACAATATGCAAAGAAAGTATGCTACATACATGATACATCACTACTAAACATCACTAGTTTTCTACATTTGTAAACTTACATTGCTATAACACATCATTATCCCTTTCTACAATGTAAGAAATGGCCTTCTACTTCCATATATATAAACAACAGATATTTCTACGAAAGAAAAATGGCCAAAATAGTGAAACAATAAGCTACACAAATTAAAGTCATATAACTTATTGATATAATTTAAGCTACAGAAACAACAGAAATACCAGGGCTTCCCATCTCTTTCTAGCAGCAGCCATATCTTTAACTTGCTGCAACTCATAATCTTCATCAACTGCTTGTGCTTTCACAATCCTTTTATGCTGAATTCATTACATTGTCAGATACAAAATTTAAGCAAAATATCTCATAAAAATTGGATCTTTGGAACAGAAACATACACTGAATTGAGACTGGAATTGGTGCGGTTTGTGATTAAAAGATGGAAACTTTAAGAAATGGGGTTTGGTGAATTTGTGATTATTGTAATGTGGTGTTAAAATTAAAGGTGAAACTACATGACCAAGAACAATTGTCATTGTGGAAACTGGAAAAAAAGATAATAGAAGAATGGGAACTTTGATGAAAATCAAAAGAATTAAACGGATATGGTTAACCCGGTTATGATGATTTTTTGTCTTTCTATAATTTATTTTGACTTTTCATATTTTACACAATTTATTTCCATTTATTTATAGTGTAAGATCTAAGAGAACAAAAAGACAACTAACTTGGTGTTTAATTGCAGTCTCTTTCAACCAAGACACTGAAATTTACATCGAAGTTAAAATATGGGAAATTATTCAGCCTCTAATTTCAATGTCTAATTCATTTTTAATTAATATTTAATTCGTTTAAATAATAAAACTAAATTAATTATTTGCTTAAAAATACAAATCTTAATTACTTAATTTCATTAATAAAAAATACAATAGTTAATTAAAAAAATACAATGCATAAAAAACAATACTTAAAAAAAATCTTATAATAACATATAATATATATATTTATCCCAAATAATAAATAATATTTAGCCCAACTTTTTCTATATAAACCTAAAATATTAAAAGTATCTTCAAACCATCTCCTTCATCCCATCTTCTCCACTCACCTGCAACAACCAACAACAAAAACAATTAAATTAAATGATGAAAATAAGAAAAGAAGAATAAAGAAAAAGAAAAAAAGGAAGAAAATAGAGCGAAACCACCGTCGACTAGCCAACGCTGAAGCCAAACGCCGAGCTCCAACGACGGTTTAACGCCGGAAAGGAGTCGACGGTGCCACCATCCCGGCGCCGCATTGTGGTGACGGCAAAAAATTTGGACGACTCCATGTGCTCTAAAAATGCATTAAATATTATTATCCTTTATGTTGGTTGAATGTTGGTTAATGGACTAACCGACAAAGTTAAGTATGATGCTTAACCAAATAATATGTTTTGATGATGACACATACATATGCATAAGTGATTATCGACATCTTAACATAAAACACGCAAGTTCACTAATCCATACTTGATCTTGCAAATAACCAAGTCAAACAAAACTTATAAAATGAAAATAAAGATCATTGAAGTACACAGTCAAAGTACGGTAGACCGTATACTTAGCCGTAGAAGCCTAGACTAAATTGCAACGCAGTTTTGTGAAAACAAGTTGCACGGTCGCCACCACGGTCAACCATAGTGCGACTGCTGAATTCTCTGTCACCATTTTCGATCAAATTTAGTTTGACTACTTCCCGACATCTATAATTCATGAAACATTTCTCAACACGCTTAGAATAGATGCCCCCTCCATACTCAATTGAGTTTTGGTCATAAAAACATTAATCTTGGTTAATTACGCTTAATTACATCTTAATGACAAATTAACCATGATTAGGCATAACACATAAGTGTTAATCAACAACTTGTGATCTTAAAACTTGTCTAGACATTCTTAGGATGATCACCGAGTACCAACATATATAAGCTAATGCCACTAGAACACTAATTACAATTAAAGATTACTTAGTGACAAATTAAGGCTAAATGAAGAACAATACTTTTAAGTATAACTAGTAAAGACTTGTAATCCTAAAATACACTTACATACGTTTAGGATGGTCACCAAGTCCTAACTAGAGATTGCTCTTCCCTTGTGCATGTGTTGGACATTAATGTTTGCTTATACATTAATCATGCAATATGTTATATTGCAAGTAAGCTTGCTAAAGATTGAACCATAGTGTTGTGCAAATATCCATATGATTGATCTTGGAATAACTATCTCTTGCTATGTGTGAGTATTACTTGCTACTTGCTAATATGTCTAATACTCATTAATTTGCCAACTTGATTAATATGCTTGCTATGTGTTTACTAGTTAGAATACTAGGATTCAAGTAACTAGTTTACTTCAATGAATTAAGTGTAAAATGGTTCACAAAGGAATAATGGTCAATGATCTATTTGGTCTTGTCTAAGTAACATATTGTGTTACTTGTCCAAGTATGACTTAACATTGATGTCTTTACACACTTAATGTTTATTTTAGAAAGATATCATTTAATTAGTCTTTACTTAATCTTAAAATGAATATGACTTGTGATTAATTGAAACTAGGAAGTTAATGATATGTTGACTAGTCTTTAGGATTGAACCAAATGCATTAATGAGCCTAACTAAGTCTTGACCAAACTGAGATTACCCAAAATTTCAATCAAGACACTTCTCCAATAATGTTGGGTTTACCACATTTGGAGTGTTATGTCATTTTCACTCAATAAGACCAAGTCTCACACACTTAATGCATATAGTACTTTTATAGGATATTGGGTTTCTATTGCAGGTGCTAGATGGAGTAAAGATTCCAAAATGTGATGTTCAAATCTGAGTCAAACGGCTATACAACGGATACATATTTTTGGACTGGATCACGCACGGTCGAACCACGATCGACTGTGCCTGTGACTGTGTGACAACGGCTAGTTTTTGAAGCTCACTATAAATAGCAAGCATTGAAGAGCATTTGAAGCTGACCCTCTTGCATATTTTAAAGGCTTATTTTCAGAGATCACAAGGGCTTTAGTTACTACTCAAATGTGATCAAGCAAGAGAAGATTCTATGATCTTATAGATATATAATTTGATTGTTGTAAACTTACTAATCAAAATTGTTTATCTTGTGAGTTTACTTAGTGTGATGTATGTCCTAATATTGTCTTAGGATCATCATTGCAAATTGTATAAGTCTCGTAACTTCAATTAGTAGAAGCATTGGCTAGCTTAGTGATCTACTTCCTTGAAGGGACTTAAGAAGTTGATTAATCTTATTTGAAGATTAATACTTGTCCAAGTTGAAGACAAGTTGAGCTATGTTGGAGTTGGTCTTTCAAAGGGACAGAAAGATTAGGTTTGTTGTCTACCAAAGAAGTTGAAGACTTGTGATATGGCCAAAATGGACGGTTTTATTTATGCGGTGTCGTTAGGTCGCAACACGTCAGAATAAGCTGTAACGACCCCGACAAATCGTCAAGTGACGGCGTCGGCTACGTGGGTCCCATTACCTGATTATAAGTCTTTAAGATAACGTTTGACCAAAATATGTCGCCTTCATTTCAAAATAAAGATTGTTTCAAAATTTACAAGAATTGTTCAACCAAAAGTTAAGTTACAACGTTATAAGTACGATTGAAATCCAGGCGACACAGTTTAAAGTAAAGTCAAAAGACGCTCCATGAAAAGCATGTATACTCGACATCCAATGCAAGTATCAAATAATGAGCGGAAGCATGTATCACATATCGTGCAAGACCTGAGAAAAACATAGAAATCTGTCAACGAAAACGTTGGTGAAATCATAGGTTTAGTAAGTAAATTGTATTGAACCACAAGGTTCTTTAAGAATTGCTCAACCAGAATCGTTCACATTCCAAAATAGTATTTGTATCACGAGCACCCAATTATCAAGGCTTAACCGAATCTTCCCTCTGAATTTTGAATTTAGTGTTAGAACTTACACTATACATTGTTGAAATTATATTTCATTCACTAACGGTAGCGAACCGTCTGAATGAGGGTTTGTTAAACCCGTATGGCCACACAACATAATTACACGCTTACACTTACACCCTGCAAGTGGAACTAATGATAATTGGATTGAGGACTTTTGTTCAAACTCGTATGCATCCTTGTATTCGTATTTGTTCACAATGTAAAAGCATGAAAAGTAAATAAGTGTGAAATGTATGTGTTTCTCAGCCCACGATGTAAAGAATAAAAGTGATTGAAAAAGTGGGACTATGATCTCACCTTGAATGCACGAGTAGTAAAGTACTTCAACAAGTAAATGTGTGCAAGAACAATGCTAGTCTTGACCTAAACAAATAGGTTGTATCAATAACGGTAAACACGATAGGTCAAAGATGTTCAATTAGTCCTATGGCTCGTTAAGACTCGATCCTAATAGCATGTGAATCAAATTGTCATGTTTCATGCAAGGTGTAACATCCCGCGTTTTTCCGTTAAATTTATTTTTAACACCGTTTTTTTTTAATAATAATCTTTCGTATTTAAATTCGTAGTTTCCGTTGACTAACGTTAATAATAATTCCGTCATTTAATTATAACATCTCTCGTTAACTTGCGTTTTAAAAATATTCGTTTGGTTAATTCCCGCACCCGCTCTGAAACTTGAGGGACTAGTTCCGCCACTTGACCAAAGAGGTGGCTAGTAGTTGACTAGTCAACCACTCACCACCTCCACCCCTCATTCATCCATTTCTTCTTCTTTCTTTCTTTCTTTTTTTCTCTCAAGAACACAAACATAAATCATCATCTAAATTCGGATCGGGAAGCAAACTTCAAAACAAATTACATATTTGGAATCCTCTCTTCATCCTCTACAATTTGATACCAACTTCATCTCGTTTGGGTAACATTTCTAAAACTCTAGATTTCTCTAAATTCGTGTTTTTGATTTGAAATGGTGTTAGTTAGTGTCTATGGCTCGTGTCTAGCATGAATATATGATTTACTTGCTCGATTTGTTGTTTTGAGTAACCAGTTGAACATTTGAAATGGGTTTGCTTAATCCTTGATTTTGGATGAGTTAATGTTGTTAGATTGTTAAAGTGCATGTTTTAATTGTGTTACTAGTATCATTAGCCACATTTGGATGTGTAGGTTGATTAAGAAAACTTCAAAAACCCGATTAATGATTTTGTGATGTTTGACTAGGGTTTGATAGTTCTTGACATGAACTTTTGATGCTTGAATGCCATGGAATGTTAATTGTTAGTGATTAGTTGTAATGTATGCTTAATTACCTTCGAAACGGCATATCATATGTGTAAATTGGATTCCCGGAACTTAAAATGCATATTGATGAACTTGAGGCTTTGAAATGAGCGTTTATTGATCACATGACGAGAATTCGATTGTTGTAAATGATGTTTTTGTTTGAGGATTTGTGTTTAGTTGTGTTCCTTGTCAAAAGAGCTTTCCAACGGTATAAGATACGTCTTCTAATTGTTTGCGGTTTGCGTTTTGCGTTTGTTTGAAGTTTTGACCAAGACTTGAACCTTGAAAACGACCTGACACCAGACCATGTGTTATGTCGCGGCGCGACACCCCTTGCCGCGGCGCGACATTTGCCTTGTCCAGATTCTGTCCAACTTTTCCATTTTATCAAAAATGTTTGCCATGTTCTAGACCTCCGATTCACATGAGACTTGTTCTAACATGCTTATATATGAATAAAAACCTCAGAAAAATAGTTCGGGACCCGACCCGAACGTGTTGACTTTCGTTGACTTTGACCGACCAAAGTTTGACTTTTTGTCAAACTTAACCAAATGATTATGCAACCTTCCTAACTTGTTTATATACTTGTATCTTGCATGAAACTTGGCAATTTGATTTCACATGCTAAATAATCGAGTCGTAACGAGCCATAGGACTAATTGAACACATTTCACCCGACCTTGTGTCGTAACCGGTTAATTGACACAACTTACTTGTTTAGGTCAAGGCTAAGCAACTTTCATGCATACGTTACTTTGTGAAGTACTTTTATACTCGTGCACTCGAGGTGAGATCATAGTCCCACCTTTTCAACAACTTTTTATACTTTTAAATTGTGGGCTGAGAAACATATACTTTGTTACATTTTGTACTACTTACTTTTATACTTTGAACACAAGAACAAGGAAAACAAACATTCTACAGCGAGTTTAGAACGAAAATCCTCAATTCGATTATCATTAGTTACACTTGCCGGGTGTAAGCGAGAACTTATGTTATATGGCCATATGGGTTGACAACCCTCATCCTTGACGGTTCGCTACCGTCTACGGATGAAATACATTTTCGAGAATCAGTGTTTGTTCTAGCACTAAGTGATGGGGTATACAATGGAAGGAATGTTAAGCTTTGATAATTGGGTGCTCGCGAACCAACTTTTGGAATGCAACTTTTGGATGATCAATTTATGGAAATACTAAATCTTGTGGTTCAAAATATAACGTTTACTAATACACCTATGATTTCACCAACGTTTTTCGTTGACAGTTTTCTATATGTTTCTCAGGTTCATACATGGCTATTTGATACATGCTTCCGCGTACATTCATACTTGCTTGGGGTCAAGCATACATGCATACACTCTGATTTCTTGCTTGGAGTCAAGCATACATACATGCATACGCTAGTGATAGCACCTTTGGATTCAAACATATTGTTTACATACTTACGCTATTTATAGCAACTGTGCTTTTAAACTAATTATGTCGCAAGATATTTCATTCGTACTTTACTACTTTTGTAAACTTAAACTCGTTGTCGATCCGTTTGGTGAACTAAACTTTGCAAGTCATGCACGTTTCAAATGAATGCGACATAATTTTGGTCAAACGAGTCTCATATAGGGACTACGACCACGCAACGGGACCTAAGTTAACGGCGCCGTCAATAACGGTTTTGGTCGGGTCGTTACAGATGGTATCAGAGCGTTGGTTGTAGGGAACTAGGACGTGCATTAGTGTGTCTAACAGAGTCGTTAGGACGCATTAGTGAGTCTAGACTACAACCGGATAGTTAGCATTTGCATTCTGACATACATTGCTATAGATAGCACTTACTTGACTACTTGTGCATTATACTTGAATCATTCTTAGGCAAACTTTTTAATGGTACCCAACCTTCATCATACGAACTCGTATTCCGCCAATTTTTGGTAAAACACGTGAATTCAAGATTCATACGCGTACGGATGACCGCGACTTCGTTAGCTACTCTAGCTCGGGAACTCAAATTCTTTGGTTGTTATCCACCCCGTCTTAGCTTACTATCCATGAGTATTGTAAAGTCACCGTCACTACTCTAGATGAGTATCGTCATCACTATTTATCGCTACGGTTGCGTACTACTTGTTATCATGACTCGTTACTCTTTTCATACCTAAATACATATTGTCTGACTCGAACCACATTGACGTAAACAATCAACTATACACTTCCCTCGGGGAACGCATCTTCAGAGTTGCACCAATTCTTTCGATTTAATACGAGTCACGTTTGAGACGTCGTTACATTTTGTTTATTTTAGATTTTCGCGATGACACGAACTTGAATCTATAGAGTGATGTGGGAATGGAGGTATGAGTTAGCGTAATATAACGACACTCGATCAACGTGGTTATATTACGGTAAGACATACCAAAGTTCTAGTGACACGTGATGGTGGTTAGACTCGATCAACCTAAACACCACCATGTGCCATGTACATGACTTCATCTTTTCAGGTTTGGACATCCGAAAACTCCGAGAATATTTATAACAACCATACCGGGGACACACCTTCAATTATTGTCAAATTATATTTATGCTTCCGAATGAATTACCGATTCCATTCGACTTCAACCGTATGTCACACGGGTATACTAGCTCGTCCTCGCGCAGTCTTGTTGACTAACTACAATTTACTCGTTATGCTCACATCGGGGCGGAAACTTCTCTTGCATCACCCTCGTAATTCCGGTTCAGGAAATCTTTATTTTAAACTTTCAATGGAGGGAGGGACTCTCCACGTAATACTAGTATTCACCTCGAGGGTGAATAGTTCCGACGAACGTTTTTGGAAACCGATGAATCTTCCGCGACGCGAATTTTCTTGAGAAACTTTTCCTAGCTAACGTTTTCCATTCCTAGCAAACTTGTTCGATATGCCTTAAGGAAATGTACCTCGTTTCGGATCGAGATCCTCGTTTCATTTCTAGACTTACAAAAAGCCTCGGGACCGCGTTTAGACATGAGTACCGCGTACCATCCACAACCCGACGGACCGAACAAACATGCGATTTAAACCTTGGAAACCATAATACAAGTTTGTATTACCAACTTCAAACTTACTTGAGAAAAGTATTTTCCTTTAACCGAATCCTCGTACTACAATGATTTTCATTCGAGTTTTAACGTCACTCCTTTTGAAACCACATGTGACCGGAAACGTCGTTCTCCTTTGTCGAACCAAGTAAACGATGACCAATTCACCGGGACCGAGCTTATTCATGA
Source organism: Rutidosis leptorrhynchoides (assembly GCF_046630445.1). Lineage (NCBI taxonomy): Eukaryota > Viridiplantae > Streptophyta > Magnoliopsida > Asterales > Asteraceae > Rutidosis > Rutidosis leptorrhynchoides. The sequence goes on along the minus strand of NC_092336.1, from coordinate 16,762,248 downwards.
ACAACCGAGAAAATTTATTCATATTCAGGTAAAACCCTACGCGACTCGTAATCACCAAGAGTTACGCCGATGTTAGACGTAAACATTTCAAATTCCACGTGGGAAACTGTGTCACGTTAAGAGTCGCACCTTGGAAAGGTGCAATCCGTTTCGGGAAACGTAGGAAGCTAAATCCGCGATATTTTGATCCTTTAAATTCTTGGGGTGTTTTGGACCCGTCGCTAGCCGTTTAGACTTTTCCGACTCATTTTGGGTCTCCGTTTATCCTACATTCGATGTATCAACTCAAAGACGTGTTTTGCGAAACAAGAACTTGTTATCTCCTTTGATGAACTCACTATCGACGATAACCCTCACTTCCTAGGAGGACCGGTTGAAACCATGAATCATGGAAGCCAAACCTTAAAACAACATATGATCCCGACCGTCAAAATTCGTGGAAATACTCAAGGACGTACCTTCACTTATTCGTACAATTTACAACGCAAGATCTCGAGTAAGATTCAACAACTACTACTTCCAACTAAATTTCGGGACGAAATATCTTTTGAGGTGTGGATAATGTAACATCCCGCGTTTTTCCGTTAAATTTATTTTTAACACCGTTTTTTTTTAATAATAATCTTTCGTATTTAAATTCGTAGTTTCCGTTGACTAACGTTAATAATAATTCCGTCATTTAATTATAACATCTCTCGTTAACTTGCGTTTTAAAAATATTCGTTTGGTTAATTCCCGCACCCGCTCTGAAACTTGAGGGACTAGTTCCGCCACTTGACCAAAGAGGTGGCTAGTAGTTGACTAGTCAACCACTCACCACCTCCACCCCTCATTCATCCATTTCTTCTTCTTTCTTTCTTTCTTTTTTTCTCTCAAGAACACAAACATAAATCATCATCTAAATTCGGATCGGGAAGCAAACTTCAAAACAAATTACATATTTGGAATCCTCTCTTCATCCTCTACAATTTGATACCAACTTCATCTCGTTTGGGTAACATTTCTAAAACTCTAGATTTCTCTAAATTCGTGTTTTTGATTTGAAATGGTGTTAGTTAGTGTCTATGGCTCGTGTCTAGCATGAATATATGATTTACTTGCTCGATTTGTTGTTTTGAGTAACTAGTTGAACATTTGAAATGGGTTTGCTTAATCCTTGATTTTGGATGAGTTAATGTTGTTAGATTGTTAAAGTGCATGTTTTAATTGTGTTACTAGTATCATTAGCCACATTTGGATGTGTAGGTTGATTAAGAAAACTTCAAAAACCCGATTAATGATTTTGTGATGTTTGACTAGGGTTTGATAGTTCTTGACATGAACTTTTGATGCTTGAATGCCATGGAATGTTAATTGTTAGTGATTAGTTGTAATGTATGCTTAATTACCTTCGAAACGGCATATCATATGTGTAAATTGGATTCCCTGAACTTAAAATGCATATTGATGAACTTGAGGCTTTGAAATGAGCGTTTATTGATCACATGACGAGAATTCGATTGTTGTAAATGATGTTTTTGTTTGAGGATTTGTGTTTAGTTGTGTTCCTTGTCAAAAGAGCTTTCCAACGGTATAAGATACGTCTTCTAATTGTTTGCGGTTTGCGTTTTGCGTTTGTTTGAAGTTTTGACCAAGACTTGAACCTTGAAAACGACCTGACACCAGACCATGTGTTATGTCGCGGCGCGACACCCCTTGCCGCGGCGCGACATTTGCCTTGTCCAGATTCTGTCCAACTTTTCCATTTTATCAAAAATGTTTGCCATGTTCTAGACCTCCGATTCACATGAGACTTGTTCTAACATGCTTATATATGAATAAAAACCTCAGAAAAATAGTTCGGGACCCGACCCGAACGTGTTGACTTTCGTTGACTTTGACCGACCAAAGTTTGACTTTTTGTCAAACTTAACCAAATGATTATGCAACCTTCCTAACTTGTTTATATACTTGTATCTTGCATGAAACTTGGCAATTTGATTTCACATGCTAAATAATCGAGTCGTAACGAGCCATAGGACTAATTGAACACATTTCACCCGACCTTGTGTCGTAACCGGTTAATTGACACAACTTACTTGTTTAGGTCAAGGCTAAGCAACTTTCATGCATACGTTACTTTGTGAAGTACTTTTATACTCGTGCACTCGAGGTGAGATCATAGTCCCACCTTTTCAACAACTTTTTATACTTTTAAATTGTGGGCTGAGAAACATATACTTTGTTACATTTTGTACTACTTACTTTTATACTTTGAACACAAGAACAAGGAAAACAAACATTCTACAGCGAGTTTAGAACGAAAATCCTCAATTCGATTATCATTAGTTACACTTGCCGGGTGTAAGCGAGAACTTATGTTATATGGCCATATGGGTTGACAACCCTCATCCTTGACGGTTCGCTACCGTCTACGGATGAAATACATTTTCGAGAATCAGTGTTTGTTCTAGCACTAAGTGATGGGGTATACAATGGAAGGAATGTTAAGCTTTGATAATTGGGTGCTCGCGAACCAACTTTTGGAATGCAACTTTTGGATGATCAATTTATGGAAATACTAAATCTTGTGGTTCAAAATATAACGTTTACTAATACACCTATGATTTCACCAACGTTTTTCGTTGACAGTTTTCTATATGTTTCTCAGGTTCATACATGGCTATTTGATACATGCTTCCGCGTACATTCATACTTGCTTGGGGTCAAGCATACATGCATACACTCTGATTTCTTGCTTGGAGTCAAGCATACATACATGCATACGCTAGTGATAGCACCTTTGGATTCAAACATATTGTTTACATACTTACGCTATTTATAGCAACTGTGCTTTTAAACTAATTATGTCGCAAGATATTTCATTCGTACTTTACTACTTTTGTAAACTTAAACTCGTTGTCGATCCGTTTGGTGAACTAAACTTTGCAAGTCATGCACGTTTCAAATGAATGCGACATAATTTTGGTCAAACGAGTCTCATATAGGGACTACGACCACGCAACGGGACCTAAGTTAACGGCGCCGTCAATAACGGTTTTGGTCGGGTCGTTACACAAGGTACAAGTATAAAAACATGTTAGAACGATTGCACAATTATTTGGTTAAGTTTGATTAAAAGTCAACTTGGTCGGGTCAAAGTCAACAGAAAAGTCAACGGGGTCGGGTTGGATATCCGACAATTTTTCTAAGTTATATAATCATATATGAGCATGTTGGCCAAGTTTCATGTTAATCGGAGGTCCGTAGCATAGCAAACATTTTCATGTCAAATGACCAAAGCAAACAGCCAGTTTTAGCCAAATGGGACGGCGTCCCAAATGGCTAGACGGCGTCCCAGTTTTAAGGTTGGGACGGCGTCCCGAGAAGCTAGACGGCGTCCCGGTTCAAAAGGTGGGACGGCGTCCCAAGTATCTGGACGGCGTCCTGATCTTTTCCCAGGCCCTGTTTGCTGTATTCCTCAAATGGACGAACCAAAACACAAACAATCACATTTTATGATCCGCAAACAATTAGAACATGTATTTTATATCATCGGAAAGCTCTTTCGACAAGGAACGCAACTAAGCACTTTTCATCAAGCAAAAACATCATATACTATAACCGAAATCCCGTCAAGTGATCAATAGAGGTTTATTTTCAAGTTTCAAGTTTATCAATTGAAATTTAAGTTTCGGGAATCCAATTTATACATATGATATGCCGTTTTGAAGGTAATGAAACATGTAACACAACTAAACACTTATCAATAACATTAACAAGCATTCAATGCATCAAAAGTTCGTTTTAAGAGTTGTCAACCCTAACCAAAAGTTCACAAAATCAATAATCGCGTTTATGAAGTTTCTTAAATCAATCTATACATCAAAATGAAGCTAATGATACTAGGAACACAATTAGAACATGAACTTTTAACATCTAACAACATATGATCATCCAAAATTCAAGAACAACACACCAAAATTCAAGTTCATGCTAGTTACACTAAAACAACGAGATCGAGCATACAAATTATATACACGACATCACAATGAGCCATAGACACTAACTAACACCATTTCAAGTCAAAAACACGAATTTAGAGAAATCTAGAGTTTTAGAAATGTTACCCAAACGAGATGAAGTTAGTATCAAATTGTAGAGGATGAAGAGAGGATTCCAAATATGTAATTTGTTTTGTTGTAAGCCTCCTAGATCGAATTTAGATGATGAATGATTGAATTGGGTGTTTGTGTGTGTTCTTGCTAGAGAGAAAGAGAGAGAGAGGGAGATGGTTGAATGGTGGTGATTGGGGTGGACTAGGTGACCTAGTCAACTAGTTTGCCCCGTGTCAATTTTAGTCCCTCGAGTTTGTAGTCGGGTGCGGAAAATACCTAAACGGAATATTTTAAAACGCGTATTAAAATCCGATAACGAGAATATTTAGAATGTTAGCTAACGGAGGTTACGAATCTAGATACGAGGAATATTATCTAAAAAGAAAAAGACGGCGAAAAAAAAAAAATAATTTAACGGAAAAATGCGGGATGTTACATTATCCACACCTCAAAAGAAATTTCGTCCCGAAATTTAGTTGGAAGTAGTAGTCGATATCTCTTACTCGAGACTTAGAGTAGTAACTCTACGAATGAGTGAAGGTACTATCTTGGACATTCCACGAATTCGGACAGTCGGGGTGTTACGTTGTATTGAAGTTCGATTTCACGATCCATGATTTCAATCAGTTTTCCCATGAAGAGGAGTTTGTCATCAATAGTTGGTGCATCTAAAAGGATTGCACATTCCTGTTCCGCATGACACGTTTCTAAGTTTGTTACACGAAATGTAGGATAAACGGAAACTTAATTGAGTCGGCAGTTCTAAACGGTAGGGAGCGGTTCCAATACGCCCCAAAGTTTCAAAAGGTTAAATATTGCGAATATAACCCTCCTCGATTTCCCAAAATGGATTACAACTTTCCAAGGTGCGGTTTCTCAATATTACGCGGTTACACACTGGGATTTGTGAGGTTTTCATCTAAGTTTGGTATGACTCTTTTGGCGACTACGGGTCGTCTCGAGCCCTTCTCGGACTTGAATGATCTCAATTGTTGTTTCCTGATGTAGTTCAGATTTCGGTGTTTGTTTGCCACATGCGTTGGTCCAACGAATAGGGGTATGACATTTGCGGTCATATAGGGTTTCGGAAGTGCGGCGTTAGTACAAGAACGGTAACTATCGTAGTATGAGGGATCAACTAAAAGCGATAATGCGAGTTTGAAACATGTCCTTCCAGGATGTAAATCGTTCGTTTGCTCGGTTCGTCGGTTTGTGAGAGATACACGGTACATGTGTCTAAGCGGGTTCCCAAGGTCTCTTGTAACGCTAGAAGTGAAACGAGTATTTTGATACAGGATAAATGACGAAGATACACCGTGTTGGAATAGAATCTCTTAAGATATGTTTGAACAAGTCAGTTAGGGTTCGAAAAATGTTCGTTAGGACTATTCACCCTCGTGGCGAATACTAATATAATATGAGGAGTTTATCTATCCATGGAGAAATGTTACAAGGAGTTTCCTTAAAGGGAAATGCGAGCGATGAGGATAGGAGTGAAATGAGGACTTTGAATAGGATGAGCTTACATCTCGAGGTTGCCATAACGTGCCTCTAGTTGTCAAAAGTTGAAGTCTGAAAGAGAAACGAGATAGTACACGTAGTTGTATAGTTCGGGGTTGCATAATAGTTGGCCGATTATCAGAAACACAAGGGCGTTAAGTCAAAGAAGAGTGAAGTATCGTTGGATTGTGTGTTATCTTAAATTCCAGTAATATCAGACGGTAATGGTGAAATATCAGGGGTATGTAGTGTGGTACGTGATGACGAGAAAATGATCGGATCCACAATTTAGTATTCGACTTCTCCGTGCAAGATAACGAATTTAACTAGAAATGTTGGTGTGAAGAATCACGCTCAAGGTTCGATCGCGGAGAGATTAAAGTCGTGTAACACGAGAAAAGTCAGAAATGAATTTTCGGTAATAACAGACGAGGTCTAAGATTTTACGAATACAAGTCTGAGTGGGGAGAGTTTCCTGATTACATGTGGCTTGATTTTGAGATTGATTGAAATGCCTTGATCATTAACATTATGGTCTAGAAAATTGGACTTCGTTCAACAGAAATTCTCACTTGGAGAATTTGGTATAGAGTTGCTCTTTTCTCAAAAGTTCGAGCGTAAGATGGTGATGTTGTTCGTTTTCCTTCTTTACTCGAATAAGTTAAGATGTCATCTATAAATACGATAACAGATTTGTCTAGATAAGTTTGCATACGTGGTTTAGGAGGTTTATGGATACGGACGAGCTTTGGATAAATCGAATGGTACTAAGAGAGATTTACAACTAACGTTGCGAGTTCGGAAAAGACTCAGGAGACATTGTCTCCCTTAACCCCCAATTGATGATAACCGGAACGGAGGTCGTTTTGGAATACACACGGGATTCATGCAAGAAATCATGAGGTCATGGATGCGAGGGAGAGGGTATCGGTTTCCAACCGAAAATTACTCAGTTCACAATAATCTATACAAGACGATGGGGAAACATTATATATATTTTTTTTTTTAACGAATATGTTCCGAGCTCCCTAGTTCTATAGGTGTCAAGTCAAAAGTCTTAATGTATATCCTCCAATAAAATTTATAGGCACACAATATTTTTCCGTTGGTCACTTAAATCGTCTAAGTAGTATCTAGGGGAAAAAGTGGAATGTAAAGAGCACGAGTCAAAGACTTGTTTATGAAACGTCTAACGGTAACCGAATCGAATAAACATGAAACGTGAGAATTTCGAGAAGAAACATACCCGTGACTAGTCCATCGTCGTCTCGGGCATCCTAGGCGTTGATGTTGAAAGTTTAACGGCGTGCGTTGGGGTTGATTTTCTTATTTGGGCACGCACTCCTAAAATGACCCGGTTGGCCACATTCAAAACAAACACCCGTCTTGGGTGCATTGTGCTCCTTTTGGGCGACGGGAGCGGTATTCCTACAATCGTGGGCTACATGGCCACTTCTTTGACACTTCAAGCAAAATGGTTTGCCACATTCACCTAAATGATGTTTGTAGCACTCGTTACAATACGGTAGGTGTCCGGTATAACCTTTCTTGCCGTTGGGGATGAAGGGCTTCTTGGCGAGGTTGTTGTAATTGCTTGATTGGGGGGCTTCCCATTTTCTTTTGTTGTCACCCGACTCATCCTCGGCTTTAGGTGCCGGCACTTCAATCTCGTCTACCTTTTCGATCAATTGACGGGCCATATTCAGGGCCTCTTGGTGATTACTGGGTTTGGATGACATTACTCCTTGTTTGATGCTCTTGGGAAGACCATCCATGTAAAGTTCAACCCTTAGAGGTTCGGGGGTCACGAGGTTTGGACACATCAAGGATAGCTCAGAAAATCGTTGATTATATGCCTTTAGGTCATTCCCGACCGCTTTTAAAGTTCTTAGTTCGTGTTCGAGCTTACGGGTCTCTTCGCGCGGGAAGTATTCGGTGATCATCTTTTTCTTTAAGTCGGCCCATGAGAGAGTGTGAGCTTCATCGATACCCACCGACAGCACATACGTATTCCACCATGTGAGGGCGATACCGGCAAAAGTGTGGGTGGAATATTTGACTTTGTCTTGGTCCCGACAACCGCTTATGCTAAAAACGGCTTCTGTTTGCTCAAACCATCGGGTGAGCACAACCGGTCCTCCGGTCCCATCGAAGGTGTGAGGTTTGCACCCCATGAAAGTTTTGTAGGAGCAACCCTCGTTTGAATTACCGGTTCCATGGTTGTTGTGGTTGTGGTTGTTATTGATGTCGGAGGAGATACTAGCCATAGCCGCACCTATGGCGGTGGCTATCATACGTTGGAGGGCTTGTTCGGGAGTTTCGGGAGGAGCGCGTCGACGAGCCATTGTTCCTTCATGACACAAAAATATCGTTGGTTAGTATTCTAAATAATACTAACCGCGATATGGAATAAAGAATAAGAGAAAATTATCCTTGACTCGCCTTAAATTCTTTATGTCATAATGTCGGAACGTCCATGTGAATCACCGTAATATAATCCCGGAAATTATATTACCCTGATTCTCATGTGCATTTAACATTACTTCATAAAGTCAAGGTGGCGCGTCAACAAAATTTATTAACGTAAGATCAAGATCGAATACGAGTTAGACATGATAGAAGAGTTCGAGTATAAATGCACAAATAGTCAAGTAATTCCTACTTCAGTCTATATGCCGGTTGTAGTCTAGATTCACCTATGTACCCTATGACTCGGGGTGGACACAAATGAACTCTAAATCCCTACAACCAAGGCTCTGATACCACTTGTAACGACCCCGACAAATCGTCAAGTGACGGCGTCGGCTACGTGGGTCCCATTACCTGATTATAAGTCTTTAAGATAACGTTTGACCAAAATATGTCGCCTTCATTTCAAAATAAAGATTGTTTCAAAATTTACAAGAATTGTTCAACCAAAAGTTAAGTTACAACGTTATAAGTACGATTGAAATCCAGGCGACACAGTTTAAAGTAAAGTCAAAAGACGCTCCATGAAAAGCATGTATACTCGACATCCAATGCAAGTATCAAATAATGAGCGGAAGCATGTATCACATATCGTGCAAGACCTGAGAAAAACATAGAAATCTGTCAACGAAAACGTTGGTGAAATCATAGGTTTAGTAAGTAAATTGTATTGAACCACAAGGTTCTTTAAGAATTGCTCAACCAGAATCGTTCACATTCCAAAATAGTATTTGTATCACGAGCACCCAATTATCAAGGCTTAACCGAATCTTCCCTCTAAATTTTGAATTTAGTGTTAGAACTTACACTATACATTGTTGAAATTATATTTCATTCACTAACGGTAGCGAACCGTCTGAATGAGGGTTTGTTAAACCCGTATGGCCACACAACATAATTACACGCTTACACTTACACCCTGCAAGTGGAACTAATGATAATTGGATTGAGGACTTTTGTTCAAACTCGTATGCATCCTTGTATTCGTATTTGTTCACAATGTAAAAGCATGAAAAGTAAATAAGTGTGAAATGTATGTGTTTCTCAGCCCACGATGTAAAGAATAAAAGTGATTGAAAAAGTGGGACTATGATCTCACCTTGAATGCACGAGTAGTAAAGTACTTCAACAAGTAAATGTGTGCAAGAACAATGCTAGTCTTGACCTAAACAAATAGGTTGTATCAATAACGGTAAACACGATAGGTCAAAGATGTTCAATTAGTCCTATGGCTCGTTAAGACTCGATCCTAATAGCATGTGAATCAAATTGTCATGTTTCATGCAAGGTACAAGTATAAAAACATGTTAGAACGATTGCACAATTATTTGGTTAAGTTTGATTAAAAGTCAACTTGAACGGGTCAAAGTCAACAGAAAAGTCAACGGGGTCGGGTTGGATATCCGACAATTTTTCTAAGTTATATAATCATATATGAGCATGTTGGCCAAGTTTCATGTTAATCGGAGGTCCGTAGCATAGCAAACATTTTCATGTCAAATGACCAAAGCAAACAGCCAGTTTTAGCCAAATGGGACGGCGTCCCAAATGGCTAGACGGCGTCCCGGTTTTAAGGTTGGGACGGCCTCCCGAGAAGCTAGACGGCGTCCCGGTTCAAAAGGTGGGACGGCGTCCCAAGTATCTGGACGGCGTCCTGATCTTTTCCCAGGCCCTGTTTGCTGTATTCCTCAAATGGACGAACCAAAACACAAACAATCACATTTTATGATCCGCAAACAATTAGAACATGTATTTTATATCATCGGAAAGCTCTTTCGACAAGGAACGCAACTAAGCACTTTTCATCAAGCAAAAACATCATATACTATAACCGAAATCCCGTCAAGTGATCAATAGAGGTTTATTTTCAAGTTTCAAGTTTATCAATTGAAATTTAAGTTTCGGGAATCCAATTTATACATATGATATGCCGTTTTGAAGGTAATGAAACATGTAACACAACTAAACACTTATCAATAACATTAACAAGCATTCAACGCATCAAAAGTTCGTTTTAAGAGTTGTCAACCCTAACCAAAAGTTCACAAAATCAATAATCGCGTTTATGAAGTTTCTTAAATCAATCTATACATCAAAATGAAGCTAATGATACTAGGAACACAATTAGAACATGAACTTTTAACATCTAACAACATATGATCATCCAAAATTCAAGAACAACACACCAAAATTCAAGTTCATGCTAGTTACACTAAAACAACGAGATCGAGCATACAAATTATATACACGACATCACAATGAGCCATAGACACTAACTAACACCATTTCAAGTCAAAAACACGAATTTAGAGAAATCTAGAGTTTTAGAAATGTTACCCAAACGAGATGAAGTTAGTATCAAATTGTAGAGGATGAAGAGAGGATTCCAAATATGTAATTTGTTTTGTTGTAAGCCTCCTAGATCGAATTTAGATGATGAATGATTGAATTGGGTGTTTGTGTGTGTTCTTGCTAGAGAGAAAGAGAGAGAGAGGGAGATGGTTGAATGGTGGTGATTGGGGTGGACTAGGTGACCTAGTCAACTAGTTTGCCCCGTGTCAATTTTAGTCCCTCGAGTTTGTAGTCGGGTGCGGAAAATACCTAAACGGAATATTTTAAAACGCGTATTAAAATCCGATAACGAGAATATTTAGAATGTTAGCTAACGGAGGTTACGAATCTAGATACGAGGAATATTATCTAAAAAGAAAAAGACGGCGAAAAAAAAAAATAATTTAACGGAAAAATGCGGGATGTTACATAAGCTACCAAGAGGGGGTACTGTTTTAAATTTATATTTAGCGGGGCCTAAATCGTACTACTCCTTATTATGAGTAAGGGAAGTATGACCCAGGGTCGTATTTTTAAATTATCAGTAGAATCGAACCTATATCCAAAGCTTAAGATAGTTATAAAGGAGTAGTGGTTACCTAATTTTGGGATTTTATAGTTTATATAACAGATAAAGTAAATGCAATAAAATTCGTAATTCAGATAAGGTTAAAACAAGTGCATACTATGATTTCATCAGTTATTCTACCTAGATTATGGAATGTTGGCTCATGAATATGTAGAGGCCTTGTATTCATTACACTGGTCCTAAACGCCCCTGTCGTAAGACATGTCACTGGGTAATGTGATAGGTTTGAAGATTCCGAATAGACAACAACATCCCTTACCCCCGACGCCCGTGCAGTCTGACTACAGGCATACACGTTCAGACGGCTCATCCAATTGAGCGACTTGGTTGGGTGACGTATTAACATTCCACAAAGGTCTAAACTTTCTTAAGCATAATAGAATACAGGGTTTACCATATCCGAAAGACGCGATGTGTTTCAATGCTTTCGTTAATGATTGGTTTTAAAAGATAGTTAGGCCCTTAAAAAGAGTTTAACCATAAATAACACCATGGTCAAGTCAAGTTAACTTCCATGAACACGTTCGGTTATCCTAACGGTCCAATCCTTTATGTGTTTAAACAAACCGTTCCTTAATTGACCAAGAATCCCTCAAGCAGGGTGAAATGCTTGAGACCGCGTGCAGTGTACTGATCGATCAATACTGACCGGGTTCCATGACCTTACTTACCAGAGGTACAGCTTACAACAACTGCTGTGCTTCAGCATGCACGTACGAAGTTTACATGTTTGGTGACTACACTAGCATGGTCTAGTACCGACAATGTACTAAGGGTCTAATCAGATGTTTCACTACGAAAGAGTCCTCAGTCGGAATCTAAAGCTTGATAGACTTACTACAACCGGTGTACCTCAATCGATCTTACGTTGTATCCGATAGACTTCTCTTACCAAGGGGTGACACAGATAGTGTACTCTGAATCGGGGTTCGCGACTTCCCAATAACGGAGCCAATAACTATGTTCTATTAGTTGGAAAAGCAATTGAGTTTAAAGCATAATCGGAAAGCATTTCGACAACATACACAAACCATAACATTATTTCGGCATTATAACTGGTTACATCATAGCATATACTAAAGATAACTACTCGCTAATCATGGCAAGAACATCACAGAACATAATGATAGAAGACATTATATAAAGATAAAGGATAGAAGTACCAGTAGATTAAACGAGTTTCGAATACAAAAGTGACAACTTCAAACTCCAGACCGCTCCTAATACAATCTTCGGCATTCTTCTCCGGGTACTAGATTTCTCGCACGGAGTCGAAGACCTTAAAAGTATGACTAATATTGTACAAGAGAGAGAAAGAAGTGAATTGAAGTGTGTGTTGAAATGAATGACAAACACCCTTTAAATAAGCATGAAATTTGCCTGCAAACGGCTGGCAGGCCGTTTGGCAAGCCGTTTGGCAGGCCATTTGCAGGGGCTGTTTGCCAGGACAGTCCGTTTAATGTGCCTGTTTAATCTGGGTGTATGGCAGGCCGTTTGCCATACTGGAAAGCCGTTTGGCAGGCCATTTGGCTTGCTGATTCGCTGGATCGTAACTTGATTTCTTGTCTTTCACCGTTTTCGCTCTAGAATCTTCGTTTTAGCTCCGATTCTCTTAATTCTTTTTGCACCTTCTTCGTAATTACTTGATCTTCAATTCTAACCTGCGAAGCGGGTATTTTGCCGATAAATTTCGAAACTTTCTTGTTTTTGGGCCTTAATACCGGGGTGAAAACGTGACTTTTTAGCCGATATCAAATATCCCATACTTAGACTTTGCTTGTCCTCAAGAAAACTCTCATTTTTACCTTGAGAAATCTTTTCGGAGTTTCTTTTCTAATAGCCTAAGCGGTTTGCTTTTTATTATAAGAGCGAAAAGTAAGATGAGTCATCTATATTAGGATTGAAACTATCTCTGCAAGCATGCAAGGAGGTTACATGACTTAGGCTAGCTTTCACGGGTCACTCAAATCACACAAGTGTTTAGGGTTTCCCTATAGATCTAAGAAATGAATTCACTCATAGCCAGTCATGATGTACCCATCGTCATAGGCTTGATAAAGACTCAAATCCTTGCTACTAATGTGAGAACGGTAGTTACCATAGCTTCTAGGTCATTTGTCAATGATGGGAAGGAATTTTGGAGTGGTAGTGAAGTTATTTTTGAGGGGTGAGAAAAAGGGTAATATAGTCCTTATGCAGACTTTTATTCGGAATTTAAGATAGATAGGAGTGCTGATATTTTGAGAAGCACTTTCGAACTTTTCTTCATTTGATTTTTGGTCAAGTTCTTCTTCGGCGTTTCTCTTTATAAGTTCTGCTCCTTTTTTCAGAACTTTGAAATTTTTTATTTTTTTTTTCAAAGATTTCATCTCGAGAAACTTTTTGCCAGTAAATTTCAATATCTTTGCCATGATACTTGAGAGGTTTATCACATCGGGTTTTCGAAAGGAATCTCATTTTCTGGATTTTTCAAGTGATAGTAAAGAGGATGTGAATGTGGTGGTGAAGTAGAAGTAGTGGAGGTGCGAAAGGCTTATTTTTGATAAATGGCTAGCTTTTCTGATTATAACCAAATCACGTTTCGCTGCTTTGGAAATGTAAATCTAAAGCAAGTTCTGATTCTAAGCACAAACATCGGCACTCTCAACAGAAAACAGTGAAACATTAAAGATGAATGCTGGTCTTATTTGGGTGCCTCACCATAATCGATTTAGGTCGATAATGCCTAGTCATGCAATGCTCTATTAGAGATTTGGTTCAACCTAATCAAATTTCCACCCTACTTAAGTCATACTTTTATTTACAAACGTTCTAGGTTTTTAAAAATATTTTTTCGAAAAGGCTTTCTTTTGTTAAAATTTTTGAAATTTGGCTTAAGAACTTGGAATCTTCGTAATGGGTTATTTTAATATAGTGTAAAAAGATTATGCCAACATCTCACACTTAGACGAACATTGTCCTGAATGTTCCTAGTGTATCCCACACTTAGCAGTTTTAATTGAAGATTTGGAGGTATTTATCTAGCGTTTATTTGGGTTGAGATCTCACACTTAGTGATAAGCTAGGATGTGGCATAATTTAAAGTTTGAGCTAGTAACGGGAAGAAAGAAGTACCCCTAGCAGATGTTGCTTGTGAAGATACTAGTTGGCTTTCAATCCTTGCGTCCTTTGTTGATCAGCTCATTTGTCATCCTTTATTCTTCTACTCTACTTTATTGCACGGGTTGCCTCCCGAGAAGCGCTTTTGTTTATGGTCGTTGGCTTAACCGTAGTGATGTTTAGAAAGCAAACATTCCTCGTTGGTGGTTGTAATCTTGGTCTTCTCGAGGGAATGTGACTCTTGGTGGGTAAATCCTGAGAAAGTGTCCGACCAAAAGTGGTAGAAGATCCGGTACTTCTCTTAAAGATCTTCTGAAAGATAGGTAGTGTACAATTTCGGCTCGTGATAAATCTTGAAGTCCGATGAGAATATGATCCACGGCTCTGCTGGTTGACCCATGAATGTCAATCATAGAGGCAGTGCTGGTGGTCATTATCTCTCTGATGGGATGCTCATTTCAGAGGTCTTCAAACAGTGTTAGAAACTGTATCTTTAGTATCTCGAAATCTTCGAAATGGTGATCTCCACAGTAAGAGTCTGTAGCTTTGCACAGATTGGTAAAAAGGCGAAGCTGAAAAGAAGTGAAAAGCAATCCTGACCCGAGTATCAACGTCACCGTCTTTGAGTATGTTTCCCGACATCCGGCTTTAAATGTGAAACTTGGATCCGTGGATTCGTGGAAGATATGTGCTATCTGCTTTGTAACGTAGGTGGTGATGTTGACTCGGTCTGGTTCAAGATGAGAGAACGAATTGTTGTGTCTTACTTCTTCTGTGACTGCGTCTCGTAACTCTTTGATAATTAGATCAGCGTGGTGATCAACTGTTACATAAATCACTAGGATGTCTGGTGTGCTTTCGAAATTATCTCTTTCCAAGAGAGCGAAAAAGCTGTGAATATCCTCGATCATTTACAAATCGGAGTGATAATCGGGCGTTCGGTGGAAAGATCTATGTGCTTTCGGATGAGAGTCAGTAGTGCTCGTTGGTTTGCTGAGAAAGGAAGTGCAGATCCGGCTAAGGCGTTGTAAACCTTAGAGTAAATGATCTTCTGATCTCGATAGAATCTTGTCTTAAAAATAGTGCAAACCACTAAATTGTGCTCTCATTGCCTTTCTTCGCGGTAGATATGATCGTGAAGAGTATTGATAAAGTCTTGAATGCGTTCTTCTAGGATTTCTACATAATTGTCTTCTCTCTGGAGATAGAGGTTGTATTCTTCTCGGATAGCCATGATTCGTTCTGCTAAGCGTAGCGTGAAATCCATTGTTGATTTACGGATGGCTTCGAGAATATCTTCAAATTCATCGGTGTCATTGATGAAAGTTATCATGTCGGCGTGTGTAGATATGATCAGAATCCGATCTGAAGAAGAGTCCGGCTCCCCTTGATCTGGTTCGGTTGGAGAGTATGAGTTATCCAGAATGTCTTCATGTTGCTCTTCCTTGTCATCATCGATATAATGTTCTTCTGAGGGTTCGTCTAATGAACGGGCTTCTTCAGTACTCTGGTTCTCCACTTTGATACTTGCAGGATCAATTTCTATATCTTTAACCTCAACCTTGTCAGTCTTTTTCTTGAAACGAATGATTAAACTGTGATCTTCCGTCTCAAGCCTCATTAATTCTTCATGATGTTTAATGCTTAGAGAGGGTATTATCACAGTTTCTTTTACGTCTTCCATTTCCTCTTCCTCTTCAGATTCTTCCTCTTCCTCTATTTCTTCGCTGTGATCCTCTTCTTCCATTGCTGGGTCGTCTGCAGACTGTGATTCGACACCCATTTCGATATCATCGGCTGGTGGTGAAGACTCGTCATCGGAAGTGATCTGTCTGGTGGAAATAGCAAACATCTCTGCCTGTCCAGAAAGATCGGTTGGTCAATTTTGAAGGTAACGCTCTCCCCATGTGATCGCAAGATCAAGGTTTGATTGTACACATCAATGACAGTCCTAGCAGTATTTATGAAAGGTCTTCCTAACACTATTGGTGTGTGTAGGTCTTCCTTAATGTCCATCACTACGAAATCCGTAGGATACAAGAATTTGTCGACTTTCACCAAGACGTTCTCAACTATGCCCTTAGGATATCGAATTGTGTGATCGGCAAGTTGGATTGTCATTTTAGTTGGTGACAACTCTCCTAACTCTAATCTCTTGTAGGGAAAGTAGGAGATTAGGTTGATACTTGCTCCTAAATCTGCTAGCGCATGAATGGTTCCAGATTGGTAGATCGAACACGGGAAAATGAATCGGCATGTGTCTCCTAGCTTTGGTGGTAGAGAGTTTCTGAGTAATGCCGAGCATTCTTCACTCAGTGGAATTTTATTAGAATATGGTATCCTCTCCTTAGTAGAGAGAAGACTTCGAATGTATCTCTTCTGGTTGAGAACTTTGGACATGGTGTCCAGGAATCTTCCATAGAGTTTGAAGGAATCAAGCTTGGATGGTTCCTCCTGTAGCCTTCCAGGGTAGGGTACACGAACTGGAGTTGCAGGGGGCAGCTTCTGAGTATATGTTGACTTGTTCTTGAGCCTAGCTGACCTCCTCCGTGGTTCTTCCCCTGGGATTACGGAATCCATTTGCTTAGATTCCTCTATGTGGGGATTTTGGATAGTACTACTCGGTAACCTTCCTTATGGTCGGGTTTCAAGGCGTTGTGATAACTGTCTGAGCTGCGTCTCTAGAATTTTGAGCAGAGCCAAATGATTTCTCATTAGTATCTCCGTTTGGTCTTGTCTGGATGCAGTTCTCTGATTTAGCTGTTGTTGTCCTTGAATGAACTGAGTCAACTGATCATCAACTCCGAGAATGGGGTTGGTTACTTTTTGTAATTTGGGTGGTTGGGGAATTTTCCTCAACTGGTGGACCAGTAAGTGGAAGTGGTTGATCGTAGGAAAATTGAGATTGTTGGGCTGGATAAGGTGGGTAGCGATATCGAAAAGGCTGGTTGCTTCGTTGAAACTGGTTAACCCTAGTTTGTTGATTAAATCAAGGATTTGGTTGACGAGCTGGGTATTGAACGTAACAGACTGAACAGTCGGGGTTCTCGTACTCAACTTGATATTCTTCAGTGGGTTGCAGGTTGGTACAATTAACACAGGCCTGAGCCTAGTTAACCTGCTGCGGTTGCGTCTTCAATTCTCCGAGTTGTTTAGCGAGAGATTCCATCTTATCCTTGAGGGATTTGATGGCCTCCGTTTGATTGTTAAGTGCAGAGAGTGGGGCAGATGATGAAGTTGTTTCACAACTGTTCCAGTCATGATGATGCATTGTCATGTTCTCGAGCAATTCCCATGCTTCGTCTGCGGTTTGGTTCATCAGATTTCCTTAAGCTGATGCATCGATCGTCATCCTATGATTTACCGTAAGACCATTGTAGTAGGTACATATTTGAGCTGACCGTTCTAGCTGGTGATTATGGCACTTCTTCTGCAGGGTTTTGAATCGCTCCCATGCAGTGTAAAGAGATTCATCATAACTTTGTTTGAAGTTAATGATGTCATTCTTTAGTTTAGTTTGTTTAGAAGGAGGGAAATATTTAGTTAGGAATTTGGTAGCCATCTCCGTCCATGACGTGATGGAATCTTTTTCCAGTCCTTCGAACCATGTTTGAGCATGATGAGTGAGATAATAGGGAAACAAGTATATCCGGACTATATCTTGTCCTATCCCTGGCTGTTTGTAGGAGTTCGAAAGAGATATGAATTTATCAAGGCGAGAGTTAGGATCGTCATTCGGTAATCCATGAAATTGATAGCTATTTTGGATGAGCTGTATGATGTGATGTTTTAACTCAGACAAGTGTCCTTGAATCTCTGGAAATCTGATCGGTCCTCCTCGACCTTCAATCCAGGGTTTGTTGTTTTCTGCTAAAGTAACGCGTAACGCCATTTGATTTATGATTCGTGCTTCCTTGCGTGCTTTAGAAAATTGCATCTGGATCATGTACGAATAACAACGGCCCTAGTCTAGATCGGGTTTGGGTCATACACTGGGTATGCCTTTTTGTTTTTAATTTTAAACAGATAAACTAAATTTCTAAGGTAATCTAAGGTAATCTAAAATAATCTCAATATAAGGTAGTCTAATTTAAAGTAATCTAATTTAATCTAAGATAATCTAACTATCCTAAGGTTGAATATGTTTTTGGTTCTTGCTACTGATTCCCTGATATTTCGATAAAAGGGCTTCACACGAACTATTCAACAAACCAAGTGGCCAGGCCGATGACGGAGAGGCAGGATCCTTTTGGTTCCAATATAATTGGAGACTGTTTGGAAAATCCAACAACCAAGTCCGTGTATAATTGTCTTTCTTAGACACCACTAAATGCTTGTGAATGAGTTTGATAGAAAGCAGTATTATCTGATACCAGTTCCCCGGCAGCGGCGCCAAAAACTAGCTTCCCTCTTGATATGGCCAAAACGGACGGTTTTATTTGTGCGATGTCGTTAGGTCGCAACACGTCAGAATCAGCTACCAAGAGGGGGTACTGTTTTAAATTTATATTTAGCGGGGCCTAAATCGTACTACTCCTTATTATGAGTAAGGGAAATATGACCTAGAGTCGTATTTTTAAGATATCAGTAGAATCGAACCTATATTTAAAGCTTAAGATAGTTATAAAGGAGTAGTGGTTACCTAATTTTAGATTTTTCTAGTTTATATAATAGATACAGTAAATGCAATAAAATTCATAATTCAGATAAGGTTAAAACAAGTGCATACTATGATTTCATCAGTTATTCTGCCGAGATTATGGAATGCTGGCTCATGAATAGGTAGAGGCCTTGTATTCATTACACTGGTCCTAAACGCCCCTGTCATAAGACGTGTCACTGGGTAATGCGATAGGCTTGAAGATTCTAAATAGACAACAACGTCCCTTACCCCCGACGTCCGTGCAGTCTGACTACAGGCATACACGTTCAGATGGCTTATAACACCCCGCCAAAATACCATCTGACGGCGTGTTAATTTTCGGTCCCACAGTTAACAGTTACGCCCTCTATATGAGACGTTTAAAGCAATCGCATTTAATTTTATTTAAAATAATAACTTTCAAAAACAAAAGTCAAAAATCCCAAAATAGAGACACTGTTGTGATCGTAACCACAAGCCAACAGTATTTAAACAGTATAAAAGTTTTAAATGCGAAAGTAAATAATGTTATTTAAAATCAAATGCTGACTCCACGGCCAGTCATGCAGCAAACACAACGGAAGCATACCTCTTAAGGACCTGAGAATAACAACACGCAAAAACAGGTCAACAAATAATGTTGGTGAATCTACAGGTTTAAAGCAATGTAACAGTATCTGAAAAACAGTTATCAGAAAAATAGTTTAATTTCACTGACCACGAGATTCTATCGCTTGCATAAACCGAGCACCTGAATACTAGCATTAACCCGAGTATAGAAACCACTACACCCGACCTTACCTCGTAAAATATTATACACTTGTTCAAATGTATTTAATGTTCAAAATAAATGCACCACTGCTTTTATAGTGGGTGAGGTTGTCAACCTAACGGATCCGTCCATCTAAATTGTGCTTACACCGATGGTATTAAAAGTATTCAAGCTAGAGGCTTTTTGAACAAACTCATTATGCATATGTGTAGTACTCATGTCAATATAAAAGTAATTGAAAATGTAAATGTAACAGCGTGTATTCTCATCCCTGAAAACATGTAAAAAGCGGGACTGTAGACTCACCTTTGAATAAGCTCGGAATGAAAGATAAATGACTTGTACGGTTTAGACCCGAGTAATGTAACCTAAGTATACGTATGTAGGTTGGTCAATATATGTATCTTAAATAAGTGTGGTTTCATAGTGTACGTTGTCTTAGTGCTCGACTCGACGCGTTTCAAAGTAAAAGTCAACTATATCATGCAAGTCAAACAAAGTCAACCGAAGTCAAACCGAAACTCAAAATTGGTCAAAGTAGTCAACTAAAGTCAACATCAGTAGGTTCATGTCAAATATTGGTCAACACATCAAACTTAAGTCAAACAATACGTTTCAGGTCATGAATGATCATTTTCACAATTTCAGTTTATCGTTATGCACAAAGTTTATGAACACGTAGCATACTTAGCACATTATCTCATAGTACAAAATTCAAGTAAATATGACAAACTCCAGATCATAATTAGACTTAAAATAGATTCCAAAAAGTCCGGCCAGGGTCTCATACGATAATTAAAAGTCAGGAATCAGAAGGAATACATTTGGGGTTTGCCAAGTCAGTTTCTGACCGTGCACTGATTTCATTTTGGATATATCTGGAGTTAGGAACATGTAATTGATACAAGACCAGTGGACATAGTGCAAGGACAAATCAAAGTAACACATATAAAAAATCTAGCCACTTTTGTTTAGCCAATTTGTACAGTTTATTCGTGCAAGTTGATCATTCAGTTTTCAGCTCAAATCAGAATTCACATAAAGTATGGCTCTATTGTGCCCAATGCATAAGGTTTAAGAGATTTACATAAACCAACAATAAGTCACATATCATATTAAGTTTCATTTTCCAGAAGCATACATTCTCAAACAATTCACAAAATTCACAGAGTACAAAACCGTGTTCAATTTACAGATTCGATTCTCTTTTAGTTAGTCACATTCGCATACGATTATCCGAAGATCTAGATACAATTAACCTATGATATCTACATGAAATATGAATTACTTTTTGTCTATTTTTCAAATATACAAAGCTTTAATCACATAAGTTAACACATTTTATCACATAAGGTTATTTTCATGTAAGTGCTGTATAAATCTACATTTACACTAATTCTAGCATATCTCGGGCTATACATAAGAAAACGACATGATATCCTAGTCTAACTTGAGTATTTTTAAATTATATTTCCAGTGGTATAAGTCTCACATTCCAATTCATTGTCTATCAATACCATATTTCTGATCAAGCAACAAAAACACAACGATAATTCAAATTGACATAACTTAATCATACGGAAACGAAATCAAGCTAATCCAAAGCCTAAACTCAATAGTTTTTTGCAAGGAATCTGATTATAACATAATAATTAACATTTGAAAAACTTAATTTTTCTGATCAAACAAATACAAATTCGTTTTTAAACCTTAGCGCATCAAACAATCAAAATAACGATTACAATTAACACGTACGCGTATAGACTTGAGCAATTGACAACATAACTATGAAACTCACATGAAAATCAGATTTTTAATATTTAGGATTTATGCAATTATACCTTTGATCGCTAAATTAAATACACCAACGCGTAGAGGAGATCGGGAATTACAACTTTCGTGTTCAAGGTTTAATCTAAAAATCAAAAATTGATGGTATGGTGGTGGTGATGATGTCGACGGCCAAAGGGGAGGGAGGAGCCAAAAAAAAGTCGACTGGAATAATAGGGTTGGGATTATGGCAGTGTTTAATCCTCACAAATTAATTTATATTAAACCATAGTTTCACAAATTAGTACATAAGCCCCTAAACTTATCAAAAATTAAAATATAAGGGGGGTATGGAGAGGGGTCGGCCGAATGGGGCCCTCAGGGGGTTCCCGAGCTCTCGTTTTGTAATCCCGTGTATTCGTGGTCCGTTTTAAGTGCCGTTTAGTCATACCAAAGGCCCAGAACGCTAATCCGATCGTTAAACGCAACCAATCGCTTAATTTATTAAAAATCCAATAAATTAAATATTTTAAAAAGTTAATAATTAATAAAATTAATTATTAAAATAAACCCGAGCGTTTCGTTGCTCAAAAAGCTATTATCAAAATCGTATCGTTTTTATCGTATTTCATTATCCGAAATATTTATTTGAATCAATATCAACCCATATTAATTATTGAAACCCTCCAAAGGTCAAGTATGCATTTAATACACGTAAAAACATAAAAGATAAATAATTGCCGTTAAATAAACTAACGGAAGGTTAACGAAAGTAACGGAAAAATCAGGGTTGTTACATTACCCACCTGTTATTGAAAATTTTGTCCCGAAATTTTAGTGATCATCCGCTGAAGTAGTTTCCTCGGGAAACAATTGCGGATACTTCAGCCTCATCTGGTCTTCACGCTCCCACGTGAACTCTGGTCCTCTTCTCGCGTTCCACTTGACTTTAACGATAGGAATTCTGCTTTGCTTCAACTGTTTGACCTCACGGCCCAAGATTTCAAAAGGTTCCTCAATGAAATGAAGTTTGTCGTCGATACGTAGTTCCTCTAAAGGAATAATCAAATTATCATCGGCTAGGCACTTCTTTAGATTGGATACATGGAAAACGTCATGAATACCGCTGAGTGCTTGTGGTAGTTCCAATCTGTAAGCTACTGGTCCAACTCTTTCAGTTATCTCAAATGGTCCAACATATCTAGGACTCAGTTTACCTCGTTTCCCAAATCGTACAACCCCCTTCCAAGGTTATACTTTAAGCATAACTTTGTCCCCAACTTGTAACTCTATGTCCTTCCGTCTAACATCGACATAACTCTTTTGATGACTTCGAGCCATTCTCAATCGTTCCTGAATCTGTAGAACTTTCTCAGTTGTCTCCTGAATAATCTCAGGACCTGTCAACTGACTATCTCCCAACTCGCTCCAACAAACGGGAGATCTACACTTTCTTCCATACAATGCTTCAAATGGTGCAGCTTTAATGCTCGCATGGTAACTGTTATTGTATGAGAACTCAGCTAGTGGTAAATACTTATCCCATCCATTTCCGAAATCAATGACACATGCTCTCAACATGTCCTCAAAAGTCTGAATAGTTCGTTCGCTCTGGCCATCCGTCTGGGGGTGATATGCTGTACTCATATCTAAACGAGTCCCCATTGCTTTCTGCAATGATTGCCAAAACCTGGAAGTAAATCTGCTGTCGTGGTCAGATATAATAGATATAGGCACTCCATGCCTAGAGACGACTTCCTTAATGTAGATCTGAGCCAACTTCTCCATTTTATCAGTTTCCCTTATCGGTAAGAAGTGTGCGGACTTAATGAGACGATCCACGATAACCCAAATAGTATCGTGACCTCCCGCCATTCTCGGCAGTTTCGTAATGAAGTCCATGGAAATTCCTTCCCACTTCCACTGGGGAATCTCTGGTTGAATCAGTAATCCTGATGGCTTCTGATGCTCAGCCTTGACTTTGGCGCAAGTCAAGCATTTCCCGACATAAGTAGCAATGTCAGCTTTCAAGTTCGGCCACCAATAAAATGCCTTCAAATCTTGGTACATCTTATCTGATCCCGGATGAATTGAGTATCTCGACTTGTGTGCTTCCTCCAACACTAGTTCTCTCAATCCACCAAACTTTGGTACCCAAATTCGGTTAGCAAAGTACCGTGTTCCATCCTCCTTGATGTCAAACTTCTTATCCATCCCTTTGAGAAATTCAACATCAACATTCTCTTATTTCATGGCTTCTTGTTGTGCTTCGCGGATTTGTGATGTGAGATTCGTACGGACAACTATGTTAAGCGCTTTAACCCTAAGAGGTTTCTCTCGCTCTTTTCTGCTTAAAGCATCTGCCACAACATTCGCCTTGCCCGGATGGTATTGAAGTTCGCAGTTATAATCATTAAGTAGTTCCATCCAACGTCGTTGTCTCATGTTAAGCTGCTTCTGATCAAATATGTGCTGTAAACTCTTATGGTCGGTGAAGATAGTGAACTTGGTTCCAAACAGGTAGTGTCTCCACATTTTAAGTGCAAAGACAACAGCTCCTAACTCAAGGTCGTGCGTATTGTAGTTCTGCTCGTGAATCTTTAACTGACGCGATCCATAAGCAATAACCTTGTTTCGTTGCATAAGCACGCAACCCATTCCTTGACGTGAGGCATCACAATAAACAACAAAATTTTCACTTCCCTCGGGTAAAGACAATACTGGTGCAGTTGTTAACTTCTCTTTCAACAACTGAAATGCAGTCTCTTGCGGTTCTGACCACTCAAACTTCTTGCCCTTATGAGTCAACGCGGTTAATGGTCGGGCAATCTTAGAGAATCCTTCAATGAATCTCCGGTAGTAACCAGCTAGACCCAAAAATTTCCTAATCTGCGTTGGCATCTTTGGAGTTTCCCAATTCTTAACCGACTCAATCTTTGCTGGATCGACCTGTATTTCCTTGGCCCCTACAACAGGGCCAAGAAATTGTACCTCTGGTAACCAAAAGTCACACTTAGAGAACTTTGCATACAGCTGCTCTTCTCTAAGCATAGTCAATATAGAACGTAGATGCTGTTCGTGCTCTTCTCTGTTCTTGGAGTACACCAATATATCATCAATAAACACAATGACGAATTTATCAAGGTATGGCTTACACACACGGTTCATGGGGTTCATGAACACTGCTGGTGCGTTCGTCAAACCAAACGACATCACTGTAAACTCATAATGCCCATAACATGTTCTAAACGCTGTCTTCGGGACATCAGCTTCTTTGACTCTCAATTGATGATAGCCGGATCTCAAATCAATCTTCGAATAACAACTAGATCCTTGTAGCTGATCAAATAAGTCATCAATCCTCGGTAGCGGATACCGATTCTTGATTGTTAGCTTGTTCAATTCTCTGTAGTCGATACACAATCTCATCGACCCATCCTTCTTCTTAACGAACATGACCGGAGCTCCCCAAGGTGAAGAACTCGGTTGAATAAATCCCTTGTCTAACAACTCTTGCAATTGACTAGACAACTCTTGAAGTTCTGGGGGTGCAAGTCTGTACGGTGCGTGAGCCACCTGTGCCGCTCCTGGCACTAAGTCTATCTGAAACTCAATTTCTCGATGCGGTGGGAGACCAGGTAATTCCTCCGGAAAAACTTCAAGATATTCCTTAACTATAGGAACGTCTTCGGGTCTCCTTTCTTCTGGTACAATTTGGCTTACATGAGCCAAGAAGCGATACATCCCTTTCTCACATACTTTTGGACTTTCAAGCAGTTAATGAGATGTAATTGTGAGCCATTCTTTTCACCATAAATCATCATAGGTTCACTGTCAGCAATAGGAATACGAATAGCCTTTAGGTCACAGACCACCTCGGCTTTGTTATCAGCTAACCAGTCCATTCCAACCATAAGGTCAAAACTTCCCAGTTTAATAGGTATCACATCAATGCTAAAAGGCTTACTTTCTAACATCAAGGTACAATCACGATAAATCTTATCAGCTCTCATCAAGTTACCATTCCCTAGTTCTATGGAATACACGTTATCTAAGGAAGAAACAGGTTTCTTAACATTGTGACAAATATCCTTTGATATAAAACTTCTATCAGCGCCAGTATCAAATAAAACATAAACAAGTTGATCATCAAGTGAAAACGTACTCGTGACTAGCTTTGGATCATCACGAGCTTCTGCAGAATTGATGTTGAACGCCCTTCCTCGAGCATTCCCATTGTTGTTCTTAGGACAGTCCTTCTTGAAATGACCCGGCTGTCCACAACCATAACAGTTCTTGCCACCATTAGCATTGTTCGCGTTGCTTGCAGTGCTGTTGTTGTTGGTGTTGCCGTTGAGATTAACCTTGCAATCCTTTGACAAATGACCAAACTTCTTACAACGGTCACAATTTAGAACAGAACAATTTCCAGTATGATGCTTGCCACACTTCTGACATTGTGGCTTCTTGCCCTTATACCCGGAGTTAGTTCCTATGGTTCCAGTGTCGTTACGGTAAGATTCTTGCTTTTTGAACGACTGTTGATTGAAATTCTTGTCCTGACCACCGTTCCACTTCCTCTTACCATCGTTTGACTTATTCTCATTCATTGTAGTGCCCTTCCCTCTCTGGGTAATCTGATCCAACAGCAAACTAGCCATGTCAATAGCTTCCTGCACATTTACGGGTTTTGAAGTAGTGACCCCGCCTTGAATGTTCTCACTCAGACCTTCAATGTACAGTTCCACCTTACGCCTTTCTGGAGTAACCATTTCAGGACACATTAACGCCAGTTCAAAGAACCTCTTGTTATAGGCGGTGAGATCATTGCCTACTAACTTCAGCTCTCAGTACTCGCGTTCCATTTTCTTAACCTCGTTCCTTGAACAATACTCCTCGATTATTCTTTGCTTCAGAGTTTCCCAAGGTAGGGCATAAGCCTGATCATGACCTAGGGATTGAGCATAGTTGTTCCACCAGGTGAGCGCACTGTCTGCCAGTGTACCCGTTACAAAGCCTACCCTATCGTTGTCATTACAACCACTAATGCAGAAAATCGATTCGAGCTTCTCAAACCACCTAGTGACACCAACTGGTCCCTCAGTTCCGTTGAAAGAATGCGGGTTGCAACTAGTGAACATTTTGTAAGAACATCCATTACGGCCTTATGTGCCGTTTGCATTGGTGTTGCTGGAGCCACCACGATCATTACTGTTTTGAGTGTTGTTGAATTCTCTCAGTAGTTTAGCTCTTTCAGCCGCGATTCCTTCGGCGACCATTCTCCTGATTTGGGCGGTGGTTGATTCCTTCGGAGGCATCTTCAACACATAAAAACACACCAGGTCAGTGTCAAAACAACGTTATATATGAAAATATACTAGCAACGAGTGTTGAAGACTAGTAAATAATAGTACGAAAAGATTCGCTAGTAGTGAGAAGTAGTGTAAGTAGTGATAGTAGTGTTAGTAGTGTTAGTAGTAACACTAATGGTAGTAGTAGTGGTGCTAGTGTTATGTAGTGATAGTAGTGATAGTAGTAACACTATGTAGTAACATTAATGGCAATAGTAGTAGTATAACATAACACAAGTATTATGATCATAGAAGTTACTAAATACAGAATATTACCGCATGTAATAAAAGATAATAGTTACTAATAGCATAATCCACCATTAATATAAATAAAAATCCGGAAGTGATAAACCAAATTCCAAAGTAGTAAACCAAACAATAAACATAATGTGCTAATAGCCCGGTTTATAACACCCGGTAAGTCTTATATAAAGAAAGTATGGCGGATGGAAAAGGAAAAGAAGCTCATGGTCAACGACCCTTCACTTCCTCTTATGTCGGGTACGGAAGGCAGGTCCATCATTCCTCAACCTATTACGTTCCGCCTCTAACGCAACAACCCTGGCAGTTAAGGCTGATATCAATCTCGCCATCTCAATGAACCTCGCTTCAGCCTCGTACGTATAAGTATTTATACCCGTGACTCTTTCCTCCATTCTCTCAAGATCATCAGGGTGCGGATATGTCCTAGCAATATCGCTCAAGGCGTTAACACGATCAACAATATCCCTGTTACGGTTAGTATGAACCAAATCCAATGCATAAAGGTTCACGAGATGGTTAGGTATCTGATGCAGAGCAGGTGCTGGTGCTGGGGCTGGAGCATTCACCTCAGCCACACTGGAGTCGCTGTCACTGCTTCCTGAATCCTGTGACATCTAACTCATAGTACAAGGACACAAACAAAACAGATTAGTCAAGTAAATAACGTTAGTCACAAAGTACTCATGTAATGACGAAGTCCCGGTCGTAGTCTAGACTCATCAAGGCATCCTAATGACTAAATCAGACACACTAATGCAAGTCCTAGTTTCCCTACGAACCGTTAGCTCTGATACCAACTATAACACCCCGCCAAAATACCATCTGACGGCGTGTTAATTTCCGGTCCCACAGTTAACAGTTACGCCCTCTATATGAGACGTTTAAAGCAATCGCATTTAATTTTATTTAAAATAATAACTTTCAAAAACAAAAGTCAAAAATCCCAAAATAGAAACACTGTTGTGATCGTAACCACAAGCCAACAGTATTTAAACAGTATAAAATTTTTAAATGCGAAAGTAAATAATATTCTTTAAAATCAAATGCTGACTCCACGGCCAGTCATGCAGCAAACACAGCGGAAGCATACCTCTTAAGGACCTGAGAATAACAACACGCAAAAACAGGTCAACAAATAATGTTGGTGAATCTACAGGTTTAAAGCAATGTAACAGTATCTGAAAAACAGTTATCAGAAAAATAGTTTAATTTCATTGACCACGAGATTCTATCGCTTGCATAAACCGAGCACCTGAATACTAGCATTAACCCGAGTATAGAAACCACTACACCCGACCTTATCTCGTAAAATGTTATACACTTGTTCAAATGTATTTAATGTTCAAAATAAATGAACCACTGCTTTTATAGTGGGTGAGGTTGTCAACATAACGGATCCGTCCATCTAAATTGTGCTTACACCGATGGTATTAAAAGTATTCAAGCTAGAGGCTTTTTGAACAAACTCATTATGCATATGTGTAGTACTCATGTCAATATAAAAGTAATTGAAAATGTAAATGTAACAGCGTGTATTCTCATCCCTGAAAACATGTAAAAAGCGGGACTGTAGACTCACCTTTGAATAAGCTCGGAATGAAAGACAAATGACTTGTACGGTTTAGACCCAGTAATGTAACCTAAGTATACGTATGTAGGTTGGTCAATATATGTATCTTAAATAAGTGTGGTTTCATAGTATACGTTGTCTTATTGCTCGACTCGACGCGTTTCAAAGTAAAAGTCAACTATATCATGCAAGTCAAACAAAGTCAACCGAAGTCAAACTGAAAGTCAAACTTAGTCAAAGTAGTCAACTAAAGTCAACATCAGTAGGTTCATGTCAAATATTGGTCAACACATCAAACTTAAGTCAAACAATACGTTTCAGGTCATGAATGATCATTTTCACAATTTAAGTTTATCGTTATGCACAAAGTTTATGAACACGTAGCATACTTAGCACATTATCTCATAGTACAAAATTCAAGTAAATATTAAAAACTCCAGATCATAATTAGACTTAAAATCGATTCTAAAAAGTCCAGCCAGGGTCTCATACGATAATTAAAAGTCAGGAATCAGAAGGAATACATTTGGGGTTTGCAAGTCAGTTTCTGACCGCGCACTGATTTCATTTTGGCTATATCCAGAGTTAGGAACATGAAATTGATACAAGACCAGTGGCCATAGTTCAAGGACAAATCAAAGTAACACATATAAAAAATCTAGCCACTTTTGTTTAGCCAATTTGTACAGTTTATTCGTGCAAGTTGATCATTCAGTTTTCAGCTCAAATCAGAATTCACATAAAGTATGGCTCTATTGTGCCCAATGAATAAGGTTTAAGAGATTGACATAAACTAACAATAAGTCACATATCATATTAAGTTTCATTTTCCAGAAGAATACATGCTCAAACAATTCACAAAATTCACAGAGTACAAAACCGTGTTCAATTTACAGATTCGATTCTCTTTTAGTTAGTCACATTCGCATACGATTATCCGAAGATCTAGATACAATTAACCTATGATATCTACATGAAAGATGAAGTAATTTTTGTATATTTTTCAAATATACAAAGATTTAATCACAGAAGTTAACACATTTTATCACATAAGGTTATTTTCATGTAAGTGCTGTATAAAACTACATTTACACTAATTCTAGCATATCTCGGGCTATACATAAGCAAACGACATGATATCCTAGTCTAACTTGAGTGTTTTTAAATTATATTTCCAGTGGTATAAGTCTCACATGCCAATTCGTTGTCTATCAATACCAGATTTCTGATCAAGCAACAAAAACACAACGATAATTCAAATCGACATAACTTAATCATACGGAAACGAAATCAAGCGAATCCAAAGCCTAAACTCAATAGTTTTTCGCAAGGAATCTGATTATAACATAATAATTAACATTTGAAAAACTTAATTTTTCTAATCAAACAAATACAAATTCATTTTTAAACCCTAGCGCATCAAACAATCAAAATAACGATTACAATTAACACGTACGCGTATAGACTTGAGCAATTGACAACATAACTATGAAACTCACATGAAAATCAAAATTTTAAGATTTAGGGTTTATGAAATTATACCTTTGATCGCTAAATTAAATACACCAACGCGTAGAGGAGATCGGGAATTACAACTTTCGTGTTCAAGGTTTAATCTAAAAATCAAAAATTGATGGTATGGTGGTGGTGATGATGTCGACAGCCAAAGGGGAGGGAGGAGCCAAAAAAAAGTTGACTGGAATAATAGGGTTGGGATTATGGCAGTGTTTAATCCTCACAAATTAATTTATATTAAACCCTAGTTTCACAAATTAGCACATAAGCCCCTAAACTTATCAAAAATTAAAATATAAGGGGGGTATGGGGAGGGGTCGGCCGAATGGGGCCCTCAGGGGGTTCCCGGGCTCTCGTTTTGTAATCCCGTGTATTCGTGGTCCGTTTTAAGTGCCCTTTAGTCGTACCGAAGGCCCGAAACGCTAATTCGATCGTTAAACGCAACCAATCGCTTAATTTATTAAAAACCCAATAAATTAAATATTTTAAAAAATTAATAATTAATAAAATTAATTATTAAAATAAACCCGAGCGTTTCGTTGCTCAAAAAGCTATTATCAAAATCGTATTTTTTTTATCGTATTTCATTATCCGAAATATTTATTTGAATCAATATCAACCCATATTAATTATTGAAACCCTCCAAAGGTCAAATACGCATTTAATACACGTAAACACATAAAAGTTAAATAAACTAACGGAAGGTTAACGAAAGTAGCGGAAAAATCAGGGTTGTTACACGGCTCATCCAACTGAGCGACTCTGTTGGGTGACGTATTAACATTCCACAAAGGTCTAAACTTTTTTAAACATAATAGAATACAGGGTTTACCATATCCAAGAGATTTGATGTGTTTCAATGCTTTTGTTAATGATTGGTTTTAAAAGATAGTTAGGCCCTTAAAAAGAGTTTAACCATAAAGAACACCATGGTCAAGTCAAGTTGACTTCCATGAACACGTTCGGTTATCCTAACGGTCTAATCCTTTATGTGTTTAAACAAACAGTTCCTTAATTAACCAAGAATCCCTCAAGCATGGTGCAATGCTTGAGACCGCGTTATGGTGCAGTGTACTGATCAACACTGACCGGGTTCCATGGCCTTACTTAGCAGAGGTATAGCTTACAATAACCGTTGTGCCTCAGCATGCACATACGAAGTTTATATGCTTAGTGACTACACTAGCATGGTCTAGGACCGACAATGTACTAAGGGTCTAGTAAGATGTTTCACTATGAAAGAGTCCTCAGTCGGAATCCAAAGCTTGATAGACTTACTACAACCGGTGTGCCTCAGTCGATCTTACATTGTATCCGATAGACTTCTCTTACCAAGGGGTGACACAGATAGTGTACTCTGAATCGGGGTTCGTGACTTCCCAATAACAGTGCCAATAACTATGTTCTATTAGTTGGAAAAGCGATTGAGTTTAAAGCATAATAGGAAAGCATTTCGACAACATACACAAACCATAACATTATTTCGGCATTATAACTGGTTACATCATAGCATACACTAAAGATAACTACTCGCTAATCATGGCAAGAACATCACAGAACATAATGATAGAAGACATTATATAAAGATAAAGGATAGAAGTACCAGTAGATTAAATGAGTTCTGAATACAAAAGTGACAACTTCAAACTCCAGACCGCTCCTAATACAATCTTCGGCGTTCTTCTCCAGGTATTAGATTTCCCGCACAGAGTCGAAGACCTTGAAAGTATGACTAATATTGTACACGAGAGAGAAAGAAGTGAATTGAAGTGTATGTTGGAATAAATGACAAAGACCCTTTAAATAAGCATGAAATTTGCCTGCAAACAGCTGGCAGGCCATTTGGCAGGCCGTTTGCAGGGGCCGTTTGCCAGGCCAGCTCGTTTAACGTGCCCGTTTGATCTGGGCGTATGGCAGGCCATTTGCCATACTGAAGGATGTGATTGATGATGAAACATCGGGAGGATGTGATCATTCAATGTTAGGAAAAGAAAACTTGTCCTCAAGTATTACTGTGATGACCCAAAAATTTCTGACCAAATTTAAACTTAATCTATAACGTTTCCGACACGATAAGCAAAGTCTGTAAAACCGAATCTCAAAATTTTTGAACTATTCAAGTACCCTTCGGTTGTTCTCAACGATTTGCGAACCATTATATGTAAATAGATACATATATATACTATAACTTGAAAACGTAACAAAGTTTTAATTGCATGATACCGTACATTAAACTTATTGGTTTATATATCTATTTGAATATATATGATTTCAAGTTATTTAGTAAACGATAGTAACATTCGATTATTGATTCGATTGATATTTAGATAAGTTAACTAAAACGTTAAAGATGAACCAGTAAAACACTAATTTGCTACAGTATTTTCGAATTACTATAGTACCCGAAAAGCTACAGTGTTTTCAAAAATCACTATTTGCTACAGTAAAAAAACTTTGCTGCAGTAACTTTGCTACAGTGAATCACTATTTCAAAATGAAAATATATATATGTATATGTATACACTACGAGACGATGATTTATAGAAGTAAATGACCAAAACACTCGAAAGTTTAAGATATACTTTAAGTGGTGTAGTTTATGGATAATTTAAGGCTATATTTTGACAAAGGTACGTGTCACGAAACGTAAAATGCAAGTTTTCTAAGCGTACGAAAATGCGTTCAAGAAACCGGAACCGGGACATAAGTCGAGTGACAACGTACGACTTATCGGAACAAAAATTACAAGTTAACTAGGCACGAGAATATAATATAATATATAATTAACTAATATAAATTATATATATATATATATATATATATATATATATATATTTATTTATTTAATACGTCGACGAACTACAAAACAAAAGAATGTGGGCTGGAAAACAGAGCCATGCGATCGCATGACTATATGCCTTGAGTCCCATGCGATTGCATGGGAAGGCTGGACAATTCAGATGCTATAAAATGCGAAGTCTGGTACCAGTTTCATTTGCTAATCTCTCTCGATCTCATCTCTCAATTATATATTATTATTATTATTATTATTATTATTATTATTATTATTATTATTATTATTATTATTATTATTATTATTATTATTATTAAGATTAATATTATTATTATTAATTATTATTATTAGTAGTATTATTATACATAAAATACTACGACGAAGTCATGAGCGTGTCACTTTCAAAATGGGTTTTCAAACGTGATAGAGCTAAGGAAATTATGAGTTATAGCTATGGAGGTTATGGGTAATGTACGTGGGTATTATTGGCAAATCAAACCTAGTGTTTATCATCTCTGTTGCGTCTACGTACTTTCCTGCAATATTGAATCACAATATTGATACGTGAGCATTCATATCTTATCTTTTATATATTAATTGTGTATCCATGTCTAGTGCTCGAGTATATATATTTATACATGATTGTATGCTAAATTTCGTCGTTAAACAGTTTATAATGAATCACGAATTAAATACATATATTACTAGTAAAAGGTATATGATATACATGTTTTTGGAAAGCTGACGAAAAATCAATAACTTTTCATTTAGATATCGAATAATTTCGATGAACGAATTAAAAGATATGATCAACTGAATTATGATTGACGTTAATTGAAATTGCTTTTGAATCTGCAATTAAGATTTAAACAACTTGTCTACGAGATTGATAAAATGGATTTTTAAATATTACCAGCCGAGAAAATGAATTCTTATATAAGACACATATCGTTTTGTTGAACTATTGTCAAAATTGACTTTTTGAAACAACTTTGGATAACTTTTGTATGTCGATCTCGAGCATTAGGATTGTGATACACTATGACCTGACCTAGCTTGATAGACATTTATTGACCAACATATATTCTCTAGGTTAAGATCTACAGTTATTTGGTAATCCGAGTTTCGGTCACATTTTGGTGAACGACTTTATATGCTGCTAAGGTGAGTTTCATTTGCTCCCTTTTTAATTGCTTTTGCAATATATATTTTTGGGCTGAGAATACATGCACTTTATTTTAAACGCAATGGATACAAGTACATACTAAATTCTATACTGAGTTTGAACTGAAAATCCCTTAGCTTTGGTAACTAGTAACTGCCAGTTATAAGAACTGGTGGGCGCGAGTAGTAGTATATGGATCCATAGGGCTTGATATCCCCGTCCGAGCTAGAGCACTAGCCTTTTAACGAACGTATGCTATTTGAGAAGCGTATACGTTGGTTTGCGTGTATTATTAAGATGATTACACAAAGGGTATAAATTATATATACGTTAAGTTTAGTTACCAGGGTGCTCAATCTTGTAGAATATTTTGATAAACGTTTCTGGATGAAACAACTAAAATCTTGTGATCCACCTTTATGTACAGATTATGCAAAACATTAAAACTATGAACTTACCACCCTTTGTGTTGACACTTGTTAGCATGTTTATTCTCAGGTTCCCTAGAAGTCTTCCGCTGTTTGCTTATATGTTAGACAAGCTATGTGCATGGAGTCTTACATGGCATATTTTTCCAAGGAAATGTTGCATTCACCAAATCATCACCATGTATCCTATTTTGACTGCATTGTCAACGGAAGTACTATTGTAAACTATTATTTACGATGATTGTCTATATGTAGAAATTATCAGATGTCGAAAACCTTTGATTTAAATATTCATTTATGGTGTGCCTTTTCAAAAGAATGCAATGTTTACAAAACGTATCATATAGAGGTCAAATACCTCGCAATGAAATCGATGAATGACGTGTTTGTCCATATGGATTTGGAGTGATCGTCACAATTCTATAGAACCTAAGAATCGTCAAAACGCACTTAAAAGAAGAAGAAGTGAAGAAATGCTTCATCAGGAGATCTACGGCTGAAGCACGGCTGACTGCAGACACGACCGTAGATATCTGTTCCAGCCGTCTAGTAATCTTTCCTCCACGGCCAATGCCACGGTCGACCGTACTTCAATCGTGCGCGGCTTGACACTGTTTTAAATTGAATAAAGCCCTCACTTTTCATTTCACTCGAACTCAATTCAAACAAATACTCTCTGCACGGCTGAGGAGATCGACCGCACATCAAAGAACACGCATTCCTTCCATCTAAATTCCTACTTTCGGTATGATTAATCCTTGCTTTCCTAACATTCAATTGTGTTGGTATGATGAACTCTTTACTAATGTTGTGAAGAAACCCTATCTAGAATGTCCCCAAAACCCAAATTAATGCAAACAATCAAAATTGTTCTTGAGAACAACTTAGAAACGATTGTAAAGATGCCTATCTATGCACTAATTTAACTTTGGACAATTCTAGGGTTCATTATACATCTAGGTTAGATTTTCATAGAATCAATGTTCATATGATATAAACTACATTGTTGCAAATCGAGTGTGATAATGTTAGATGTCAAAACATGTGTTAATTAATGATAATCTTAAAAAATCTAGAACACATGTGAACTTTGTGAAAATCATAATCTAGTTGCAAACTCATTGACACTAATAAAGAGTGAAAATGTGAATAACATTAACATCAAAACATCTAAGTATTGATGATAATTAAAGTTTGTAAAACTTGTTGCCTACAATTTAATTACACATACTTTGAATTAATTTGAAGTATTATTGTGCAGAAAATGGCTAATCGAGGAGAAAGCTCATCAAACTTTACTCCGCACCGATCACCACTCAATAGAGAAAGAGTGAGTAATCGAAGAATAGCAGAAGGAAGAAGAGTCGAAGTGGAAGACTTTCCTGAAATGGTTGCAGTCTTCTCAGATTTAAACTGGAATGTATTTCTTGATCTAAATGGACCAATATATCGATCACTCGTTCAAAGCTTTTACTCTAGTTTCATCTATGTTGATGGATCAGTTTCTGTTAGGTTAAAAGCAGCAAGAACAACAATACCCCTTTACGAATTCGGAAAACTGTTGGGAGTTCCGACAAATGGATGAAGGTTCTTCCACACAGGACATAGTCTTACCTATCTCTCAGACTTCATTAATAGAGATGCAGATATTCGAACACTATGTGAAGACAATGCTCCAAGAGAAGAAATCATCAATCGGGGTATACTAGGCAAACACTTGTGAAAGAAGTTCCGCATATGGAACACAGTGATCGACTGCAATATTTATTGTAAAATGGGAAATCGCTCACATATTCATGTTATACAAATGACTCTCCATTGGTGTCTGGAAATGCAAGAACCAGTTGATATGGCTTATTTTATGGCTATACGAATGAGCAATATACCAAAGAACTCAATAAGAGCTCTTCCTTATGGAATGCATCTTACTAGGTTGTTTGACAAACTAAAAGTAATGGATGACATTCACATAAATCCAACCAGTCAAATATTCAATCGTCATACATTAACGTTGATGGGATGCGAAGATGAAGATGACTCTGATGAGATTGAAAGAGTTTATGAAGCTATGACCAACTCACAAATCAATCTGGAAGAAATATCTAACATTGATGAAGAACTGTTTCCAGATGAAGCTGATGATCCTTTTTATGGTTTGGATCGTGAATCAAAAGCAGAACGAATCTACCTGAACCAAGCTAAGATAAAGAAGTATCAATCCAAGATTCAACTGCTATTAAAGAAAGCGAAAAGGGCATTCTCATGCTGAAGAAGCAGCGATGTGAGAAGTAGAGGTGAAGGAAGTAGTGGAAGAAGATGAATTTACAATGTGGTTTGAATGTTTTCTTTTGTAATACATTGTGTGATTGAATGATTGTTCTCATGACTATTTGAATATTTCTTGAATAATACTTGCTTGAATGGGTTAAATAAAAACAAATATTTTCAGAACTCATGCGGTCAACTACACGGTCGACCGTAGGATCGACCGTACAGCAGTATGACATTCTACCTTTTCTCTTTCCTTGAAAAATTAATGCACTTTGAATCTTTCAAACCTAAATGGATCTGTTTTCAAAGTGTCCTACACAAACTAGCACAATTCATCATACTTAAATATGATTCAATTCCTCAAAAGATTTAATAACTCCAAAAGGAAATGGAAAATTAAATGAAGACTCATCTTCTTCCCTTTAAATTGAGAAGATCATGATGCAAGACTCACTACATCACTTCACTCAAAATGAGTCAAACAAACAAGTCCCCTAACAACCCTTTCGTGATCGACTTTTCTTCTTTCATTTCCGACTTCTTTGATAATCACTTTCCTAGCTCCAAGGAAGAAAGTGATATGATCAATCATAACCGACAAATGGTTAGCACTAGACCAATCATCGAAGGTTGTGTGGTCACTATTGAGCACTTTCCCAAGGACCTTCTAGAGAATTTTGCTCACATAAAATGGGACGCATTCTTAACCTTAAGAGGTCCCATTCACTCCACTCTATTTTGAGAATTCTATGCGAACTATGAATTCACTCCCCCAAACAACATCAAATTCCGGTTGTTTGATAATGGGTTTTCCATGTCTCTCAAAGACTTTGGAAAATTCATGCATGTACCTGATGAAGGTGTGGAATTCTTCACCTACAGTCCATATCTCTATTGTCTTCCCGAGTTTGTCACAAAAGGTGACATTATCAACATCTTTTTTCAAAGTCCCATCAATCACATTGAAATCCAAAACGATGGATTTAAGGCAAATCATCTTGCACCTAAGTTTGACCTTTGGCTCAAGGTCATAAACCAAAATATCTACTGCAAGGTGGAAAAACTCTCCACAAAGGTCCATGCCTGTGAAGCCTCTTTACTTTGGTGTCTCCAACACCGAATTCAAGTCCACATGGCACTTTTCATGGCAAAGAGGATGAGTGGGTTGGTGTATAATGAATCACTCTCCCTTTCTTATAGAGCACACCTAACAAAACTCTTCACGCAAGTGTGTGTTCAAGATGTCCATCCTGTTGGTCTAACCACCTTCCCAATCAATTATGATTCGGTTAGACCTTTTAATGAAGAAACAGAAGGTGAAAACACACCTGCCTGGAGTGTTACGGGATCCGGTGATAGTGTTGAAGATGACCAGTTCATTGCACTATTATCCTCCACTCAAATGTCAATTCTTTACCGTAAGAATCGTTGAACCCACAAGCTCTTACGATAATTTCTGAACAACCTTGTTTGTGGAAGGTGCTCCTCACAACCAAGCACCTCTCGCCCCATGTAGAACAAATCTATGGATGACTTGTTGTAATATCCATGCATAATTCCATGTATGCATATCTATCTTTCGTATTTGCTATGAATAAAATGTGTGCTCGTTATGTTTTTAATAATTATCTTCCATCGTGCACAATTTAAGGGGGAGCTTTGCTCTAAGGGCGAGCATATTTCTAGGGGAAGCTAACCTTTTTTCTTCGACAAAAAGGAGAGAAATATGGATACAAGTGATGTTAACACTTGCGTATTTATAGCAAAATGTCCCTCATCAATTGTATGTTTATCATCATCAAAAAGGAGGAGAATGTTGGTTAATGGAGTAACGGACAAAGTTAAGTATGATGCTTAACCAAAGAATATGTTTTGATGATGACACATACATATGCATAAGTGATGATCGACATCTTAACATAAAACACACAAGTTCACTAATCCATACTTGATCTTGCAAATGACCAAGTCAAACAAAACTTATAAAATGAAAATAAAGATCATTGAAGTACACGATCAAAGTATGGTCGACCGTATACTTAGCCGTAGAAGCCCAGACTGAATTGCAATGCAGTTTTTTGAAAACAAGTTGCACGGTCGCCACCACGGTCAACCGTAGTGCGATCGCAAAATTCTCTGTCACCATTTTTGATCAAATTTAGTTTGACTACTTCCCGACATCTATAATTCATGAAACTTTTCTCAACACGCTTAGAATAGATGCCCCCTCCATACTCAATTGAGTTTTGGTCATAAAAACACTAATCTTGGTTAATTACGCTTAATTATATCTTAATGACAAATTAACCATGATTAGGTATAACACATAAGTGTTAATCAACAACTTATGATCTTAAAACTTGTCTAGACATTCTTAGGATGATCACCGAGTACCAACACACATAAGCTAATGTCACTAGAACACTAATTACATTTAAAGATTACTTAGTGACAAATTAAGGCTAAATGAAGAAAAATACTTTTAAGTATAACCAGTAAAGACTTGTAGTCCTAAAATACACTTAGATACGTTTAGGATGGTCACCAAATCCCAACTAGAGATTGCTCTTCCCTTGTGCATGTGTTGAACATTAATGCGTGCTTACACATTAATCATGCAATATGTTATATTGCGAGTGAGCTTGCTAAAGCTTGAATCATAGTGTTGTGCAAATATCTATATGATTGATCTTAGAATAACTATATCTTTCTAT
The DNA here is from genome assembly GCF_046630445.1 of Rutidosis leptorrhynchoides. NCBI lineage: Eukaryota > Viridiplantae > Streptophyta > Magnoliopsida > Asterales > Asteraceae > Rutidosis > Rutidosis leptorrhynchoides. The sequence goes on along the minus strand of NC_092336.1, from coordinate 16,722,907 downwards.
GTGTGAGTATTACTTGCTACTTGCTAATATGTTTGATACTCATTAATTTGCCAACTTGATTAATATGCTTGCTATGTGTTTACTAGTTAGAATGCTAGGATTCAAGTAACTAGTTTACTTCAATGAATTAAGTGTAAAATGGTTCATAAAGGAATAATGGTCAATAATCTATTTGGTATTGTCTAAGTAACACATCGTGTTACTTGTCCAAGTATGACTTAACATTGATATCTTTACACACTTAATGTTTATTTTAGAAAGACATCATTTAATTAATCTCTACTTAATCTTAAAATGAATATGACTTGTGATTAATTGAAACTAGGAAGTTAATGACATGTTGACTAGTCTTTAGGATTGAGCCAAATGCATTAATAAACCTAACTAAGTCTTGACCAAACTGAGATTACCCAAAATGTTAATCAAGATACTTCTTCAAGAATGTTGGGTTTACCACATTTGGAGTGTTATGTCATTTTCACTCAATAAGACCAAATCTCACACACTTAATGCATATAGTACTTGTATAGGATACTGTGTTTCTTTTGCAGGTGCTAGATGGAGTAAAGATTCCAAAATGTGATGTTCAAATCTGAGTCAAACGGCTACACAACAGATACATATTTTTGGACTGGAGCACGCACGGGCGAACCACGGCCGACCGTGCCTGTGTGACTATGTGACAACGGCTAGTTTTGGAATCTCGCTATAAATAGCAAGCATTGAAGAGCATTTGAAGCTGACCCTATTGCATATTTTAAAGGCTTATTTCCAGATATCACAAGGGCTTTAATTACTACTCAAATGTGATCAAGCAATAAAAGATTCTATGATCTTATAGATATAGAATTTGGTTGTTGTAAACTTACTAATCAAAATTGTTTATCTTGTGAGTTTACTTAGTGTGATGTATGTCCTAGTATTGTCTTAGGATCATCATTGTAAATTATGTAAGTCTTGTAACTTCAATTAGTAGAAGCATAGGCTAGCTTAGTGATCTACTTCCTTAAAGGGACTTAGGAAGTTGATTAATCTTATTTGAAGATTAATACTTGTCCAAGTTGAAGACAAGTTGAGCTAAGTTGGACTTGGTCTTTCAAAGGGATAAAAAGATTAGGTTTGTTGTCTACCAAATAAGTTGAAGACTTGTAAATCGAATCTCCACCGGGTTTGAAGAAAAATGCTTAGTGAAACAAGAAATCCCGATTAGTGTAATTGGGGAGTGGATTAAGGTGGATTAGTTAACATCCACCCGAATCACTATAAATCCTTGTGTCTATATTCTTTATATTACTTTGCTTATCATTTTGAACATAAACACCACACATCAAGTTTGAGTTGAATTGATTGATCATAGTTAATCAAATTTAGTAATCAATCGAAAAAACATTAAAAACGTATTAAGTAACTATTCATCCCCCTATAGTTACTTACACTTTTTATAGTAAAACAGTGTGTTCTCGAGTTTATTATTATTATTATTATTATTATTATTATTATTATTATTATTATTATTATTATTATTATTATTATTATTATTATTATTATTATTTTGGCATATTACCCAAAAAGGTAACATAAAAGTTAATATTTCCCAATAAAGGGTATATCATTTTTTTTTCTTTACTCAAAATGGTTTCTGATTTGAATTTAATGAGTAAAAAAGATTCTTATATGAAAAAATACCAATAAAGGTAATATTGTTCCACATAGACGCCACCTCATCAAATCTGATGTAGTTGCGCCACGTCATTATCTTCTCCCGGGTGTTGTTATCTTTTTTAATCAAATACAATAGGCTCATGTCAACGTTGATAAAGAAAGACTTGAAAAGTCAAACGGGAACTATTAAGATGAGACAGAGGGAGCATATACTACAAATATGCATGGGGCCTCCCCGAACACACCAAATACAAATAATCATGTAAACATAGTTTTTTTTATAATGAAATCGAAACTATCTACAGTTAATATTAAAATGCTATAATGATGATGTCATTATTAGGCTAATTCTTTTGTTAAAAAAAATTAAAAAGAAAAAGAAAAAAATCTAAGCATAGTGGGTGATGTCATTAATCTAAATAATTTTGAATTAAAATTAAATCTTATTAATTATTTATTATTATTAAATCTTATTAATAATTATTTTAATTATTAAAATTAAATAATTTAGAATTATTTTAATTAATTATTTTGAATTGAGTACGAGAAGGTATAAAAGCTAGACAGAAGGAAACCGATTCTAAATTTATATTTTAATTTACACTTGTAAAATAAAATGACAACCAATATTATCTCTTATGATTGAATGTGGATTGTTTAATATGTATTTTAGGTGTTTGATGACATGTTCAACTGACGAGTTTCTTAGTCGGACCTTGTGATTCCACAGGTCATTAAACTAAATAACTTTAGCATTGACGTTCCTTTAATACCTAAAACATATCATTAAACTGTTTCGTTTAAACAAACCCGTGATTCCACGGGTCATTTTACTAGTAGTATATTTACATTGACGATATTATTGATCTACTCATATGCACTAACGAGGGAAGACATTCATATTTTATTATTAATTGATATTTACCTTCATTACAAACTTTTTTCCGTCTTATTTTTAAATGAAATACTTTCTAATTCGTTTTTCAAAATCTTAGAGTCGTTTGTAATTTTGGACCATTTCGGTTGCACATTTTACACACTCTTAAAGAAACCTCTCTTGGCCACAACCATAATGGCATAATACATGTCAGGCCGAGCACCGCAACGCACGACCATCCTATTGCTTGTCATATTAACACGATATTTTGTGTTTCCATAAAATTATTAATTATCATTATATATTAATAATTATTAATTATTAATTAACAATAATTAAAAATATACTGAGTAATTGGAAATACTTTATTAAGTATAAATACAGAGAAAACGCACGATCAGACTGGATCTTCCCATATCGAAATCTAATATCAAAGTGACATTGAACCAGATGGATGAATGAGCTAATTTGTGGCATATTTGAAAAAATAGCTAGTAGCTCGTAGCTTTTAGCTGATAACTGTTAACTTGTGACTGTTAGCTGGTAGTTAATAGTTATTAACTTGTAGTTTTTTAGCATTTTATTGTTTGACAGAGTAGTTAAAACTGAAAATAAAGTTTAAAATTGAGAGAAATTAAGAATTTTTTTTAAACGTTAGTTCTATTAGCTTCTTTTTTCTTCCATCAAAGAACTCGAACTCTTGTAATCGAACATAACTTTTTACTTGATAAAAACTTTTCATAAAATCTTTAAGCTAAAAACCCCTATAAACTTGATGCCAAACATGCTCCATTGGTGGAGCCTAAGTACTGTAGTTTCCTTTGGCCCCAAGTTACATTTAATTGGTACTGATTTTAATTTCTTTTTAGTTTAATTGTTTCCTTTTCTGAATTGGGCTTATTGCCTATATATATACCCTCGTGTTATATCTCATAATTATCGCTTATTCATTATTGAATAAAGTTTTTTACATATCTCGTCCTTATTGAGTCATTTCAAAGAGAGTTTTTTTTTTTCCCTTCGATCGAATTTGGGAAAAAAAATCAGGTGAAGGGTTCGGTAGACCAGCTAATTTGAGGTATGAATTCCGTCTATAAAGTGCTCTGTAAAAAATTGTTATTACTGCACTTATTTGTGAAGATTATTTGCCTGATGATCAATGTTTTTATTTAACAGTTTCTTTTATACTCTTACTAGTTTGTTCCAGTTAATTTGTACGTGGTCTGATTTATGCACCTCAAACAATATGAAACAAACGAGTTTAATTATCATTATTATTATTATTATTATATTAATCGTTATTAATTGTTGTTGATCAGACAATAGTCTTTTTGAGTGTTGGTTCAAAAGATTTACAGATACTAATTTTTCTTCTTCTAAAAACCAAGCTTATCTAAGAGATAAAATTGTACTGTGGGTCTATTAACTTTGTATCAAACAACCCAAGTAACCATTTTCTATTATTTTAAACCTGGATGACCCTCATTTATCAATATTTGACATGGATGACCCAGTTGCACGTGAGTGTAACTTTGTCAATTTTACGTTTTTCTTGTTCATCCCCGAATTAAAAACCTTCATTCGACGCTCAATTCTTAATTCATCCTCAAAATCAAAATTAATAACAAGCATATAAATCTCACAATAGAAAACAAAAAAAAAAAAAAAACGGAAACAACATGAACTACATAAAGATTGAGGCATCACACTTTGTTGGACCGAATCGATGAACGTAATTTGCACAGGATATCATGCTGTCATGACCATATGTTTGTTTTCGAATAGAAAAAGCTTCAAGATTCTTTCCTTCAATTCCATTTTATCTTACTCTTCTTTAATTTTGTTCCCCCATTTCAAATCATTTCTTCTTAAGGCTATCCAAATTAATACTGTTATACTATCATATATAAATTAAATAATTTTCAGCTATTCAACATTGGTGTTTGTATCCTTTTTACAAATTTCATAAATTTGTAGTACTTACCCTTTGTATTTGATTTGATGACTTAAATTTTGACCCAGTTGATTAAAAAGATTAATTTATTAATCAATTATGGAATCATTATCCACTAAAGTTGCTTGCTTTCTATGATCTTTTATTCTGATTCTGCTTGGTGGTATCATCTGAATTGATAAAGATTGAAACTTTATGCATTTATGATTTGTAACTAAATTGATTTTATTAAATGTTGAACCGAAATTGTATATGTGTGACTTGATAAATTGTAGATTGAGAATTTCACTTAAATGAATTAGGAATTTCAGCATGATATCCTGTGCAATATACGTTCATCATTCGATTGGGCTCAGACAAAGTGTGATGCCCCAATCTTTATTTAGTTCATGTTGTTTCCGTCTTTGTTTTGGATTGTGGGATTTATATGTTTGTTCTTGATTTTGATGAGGAATTATGGATTGGGTGTTGAAGAAAATGAAAGCAAGTTGAGGATGAATGTTTTCAATTTGGGGATGAAAAAAACGTAAAATTGACAAAATTACCGCAACGCACATGAGTAAACTTAACGAACATAATCTAACAGAAGTTAGTGACAGGGTTATCCGTGTCAAATATTGATAAATGAGGGTCATTAGGTCAAAATAGTTAAAAAAAAAATGTTACCAGTATTGTTTGATACAAAGTTGAGGAATGAACGGTGCAATTATATTATATTATATTATACCTATATTTTAAAAGAGATAGTGGAAATGAATAGTAACGGCATTATTGCCTTTCAATATTTTTTTTCATTTGCACAACAAAGCTCCCCAAACTTTTCTCAAAAAAAACAAATCGACCCCCATAAAGGGGGTTAAAGTGTCAAATTATCATTTTAATAAAAAATCTTAAATAAACTCCACTCAAATATTCAACGAGCCATATCTTCTCGCTCGCATCGAGTCAAATTTTTCCGACACCATCGTTAAACTCGAAATAATTTTAGGAACACAATGCCACTAGCTATACGCAAAACGGACGCTTTTTAAAAAACGCTAAATATTTGTGGTACTTTTCACACACGTGTATTTTGCGTTATATTTTTAAAAATTGACAATTCCATAGCGAAACGCGAAAATGCACATATCTTGTTAATTTAAAATAACATTTAAATTTTTCACGGGTTATACCTTTTAGTTCAACTCGAGTTGCGCTTCAACGACATCATCGTTCGCCACGAAATAATTTTACAAACTAAACACAATAAAATACATTGAAAACCGAACCCCCGGCGCGAAGCGAGGGTTCGCACACTAGTTTTATCTATTTAAGATAATAATATTCAAGTCTTCCATCACACCTAGTTTGTAGACTGAATTCGGGTAGTGATGAATTTACAGTTTTATTTAAGCAGATTTGATAACATTATTAGTCTTTAACATTGATTGATTTGTAGATGATTGTCTTTGGCAAGTATTGTATTGAATTCAAACTGAAATATATTATTGTTATGTTGTTAGATGGAGCATGATCAACAGGTTTCTAAATTGCCTCCTTTATCTTCAAAATATCCTTGGTTTATTGTTCAAAACCTCAAAGATAAACACGGCATTAAAACAGAGTTTATGTCTACACTACACGACCCGTTAATTAAATATGAATGTCAAATCCCCGAATTTTACGGAAGATGGATCCGAGGTTATTTCCATGGCTGGTTTATAATATCAGACCATGCGCATAATGTTATGTGGTTTCTTTGGAACCCAGTAACTTCGAAGATTCTATCTCTCCCCCCGCTAAGTTTGAAAGATGGAGACGGTGAATCTATCAATGAATGTTTGTTGACGGCCCCACCCGATGATCCCACTTCAGTCCTCTTGTTAAAGAGATCAGATGAATCTACATTTGTCTTTTGCCAGATAAATTGTAAAAGAATCAGGATGATGAAATGGACTGAAATTTCATACACTAAACAACTCAAGAAAATAACAAGTGACGGTGAATTACTTCATAGCCTAACTTGTTGCAACGGTAAATTATATGCCTTAAATTCGGACAGCGTTATCGGTCCTGTCGTCATACGGGTTGAGATTGTTGCAAAAAATAGACGAGTTAAAATTCACCTACTGATGTTTGGGGATTTACCTTCGTTTGATTCTGACCGCTGTTTGGTGCGGAAAGCTTTTATAAAAGGATATGATGCGGAATTGTTCTGCGTTAGTGTCGGTGTTGATGAGACAACTAAGGAAATTGGTGATGTGTATTTGTTTCGATTAGACACGAGTATTATAAAGTGGGAAGAATTGGAGGGCAAACTCAAGAAATGGGACTTGACTGGTACGGTGGTTGATAAAGTGGAAGATGATGACCTTCGATACTTGCAAATTACTCGAGTTATGTGGGAAGAAATGAATGAATTGAATGACGCTATGTTTTATGTGGATTTCGGTCGTGATCGGTCCATATTTTATAACCCCCTGGTTGCCTCCGAGTTAGGGGGTTATATACAAATTCGGGACAAAACGGACGGCATATTATACTTGTACCATGTTGAAGATAGAACCATCATCGCATCTCCTATGCCTTCTCATGTGGTCTCAACAACCCATGTGTTGATGTGGGAAGGAAGGTAATGTTTTTTGTTTTTTTTAATATCTATAGCATATTAGACCACTCCTAACGGGGCGTGAGTTTTTTTAGTCACATGAGGTGACATCACATGTGACCAAAACTGACACCAACTGACACTTCTAATGGGGCGTCAGTTTTGATATTATAGGAGCGTTAGTCAGTTTTGTGACAGATTTGTTTTGTTTATATCCGTGAGTTTTGCATGGTCCAATCACAAAATTTTCAATTTTAATTATTTTATTTTTTCTCACCCCATTTCCAATCAGATTTTACCACATCAACCTACCTTATATTTAACACAAAAAACTGACACAAAGGTTAAAAAATGTCAGAAACTGACATTGCCAAATCACAATCGAATTGCACTCTTTGGCCAAACTGCCTGTGATATCTATCGCCACGGTTAGGAATGGTCTTATATATTGCAATGAGAATAATAGTTGAAATAATACTTTGTAATGTAGGTTAGAAGATGATCATGTCGATGTGGTATCATTAGTTGCAGAAGTTGTCGAGGTCGAGCAAAATGGATCATGGCTGCACAAGATCCCATTTGAGGTTTTGGATATGATTATGAAACTTTGTGTCGGTTTGGAGTACCTGAACTTTCGTGCTACATGCAAACTCTGTCATCTTGCAGCACCTGTAGTACGGTGGAGCAACGAGTCATCGTTAAGAAAATTGCATAATTATTCATTAAATTCACCATGGCTAATGGTTGTAGATACAAATCGAGGGATTGTTACTTATACAGATCCGTTGTCAGGTGATAACTACTTTATGAAGAAGAATTCACATATATCGTTTGTGGACGACATTATATATTGTTCGAGGTATGGTTGGTTGTTGTGTGAGAGCACCGAATTTGAATGCCCGGTGTTCTATAACCCGTTCACAAATCGTCTTCGCAAGCTTCCAATATTTGATGGTGTCATAAAAAGCTTATGGTTCTCAGAGCCACCTACTTCCGTTAATTGTATAGTTGCCGGTTATGCTATTTCCGATGATGCGGTTACTTGGATCTACATTTCGAAGCGGAAACGGTCATGGTGTGTGATCGAACAAATTTATGCTAGTGAGTTCCCTATGTTGTCTTCGACATTTATTGGCGGAAAACTTTATGGAATGTATAAATACGGAGATTATACTTCAAACACAAACGCATATTCTATTAGTGCATCATCAAATTGCCCGATTGACAAAATTGTTTTGATAAAAGCCCCGAAAAGTAGTTACGAATCTGCGACACAATATTTCTTGATGAATTGTGATGAACAGCTTTTATTAGTTATGGTGAGTAAGTTAGGAGAAATTGAGGTATTCGAGTGGGTTGATACTACATATCATGGATGGAATAAAATAGAAAGTATAGGGAAGCACACGATTTATATTTGTGGCACGACATCGATTTGTGTTGATGCCGAAACGCCAGATATGGAGAACAAGATCTATTTCCCGAAGCAAGTGTGGTACTCACTCGATACACAGACGTATCACACATTTGATGGGGAAGTTGTCGAAAAAGGTTTTGGAGGTTTTATGGGAATCAAAACTGATTTCAACTGTCATGCATGGATTGAACCAAGTTGGTGTTAGCATTATTGTCTTTGCATTATTAAGTATTTGAATTTGTTATTCTTCTTTTTCATTTTTTGTAAGGCATAAACTTAACTATTTTAATAAAGATTTTGTGGTTAGAGTTGAATGTTTGAGGATTGTAGTATTCAGTTTGACTCGTTGACTGTTTATTTTTACTTTATTGTTAATGGTAAGCTATCATCTCAGATGATGCCTGTTTTTATAAATTTTTTCTGGATCTCTTCTCCATTGTCATGTTTGAGTTAATTTGTTCTGTTTGTATGTATAGTTGCATGCTCTGCAACTTGCTATGTATGCAGCTTTATGTTATATGATCTAAAAACTGCTTTTGAGTTTTGTAATGGGTCGGGCCCCCCTTTTTGCGACCCTTCGTGTTTTATATATATATTTTTTTTCGAAATAAATATAAATTTCTTACGTACTCCTTTAAGATATTGATGTTATATTGTTGTGGGCATTTTGAAACCTCTAACTGTTATGGCTGTGGCAAACATAGAAGTTGAAATTATCATTTATTTTCAACAGTGTATTGCTTCTAGTTTTTTACTTACTTCACAGTGTTGTTTTTTTTTTAAACATGAGTATCTGAACAGAAGTGGAAGACCTTGACTTTTAAGTTGACTTTTATATATACACAGTGTCTGCTTGTGCTTGCTTTGGTTTCTAAATGAATTATGATTAGTTTGGTGCTTAAGTGATAATGATTATCAATTTTGTGTTTTATGTCTTCTGTGTACACCTTTTGACTTTTATGGTGACTTTTTGTCAATCAAATTGATATAAATTATGTTTAGTTTGGTGCTTAAGGGATGTATTTACTTATAAAATCAATCGTTTAATCATTGGCAAATTGTTTTATAACTTCTTTATTTTGTTTAGTGAACCGATTGGTTTGTGAGTAACATTGTGTTTTGTTTTCCAGTTAATATGTCCAACTTTGAGTTTGAACATATGACGATATGTACCTTTTGGTATTCAGCTTTCTTTCTCATTTGGTAAAACGGGTCATACGTCTAATAGATAACTGTAAAAGATATATAGTTACTGCTTGTTTCTTATTTCTAAATTAAGAGTATAACACCCTTTAACCTGTTTAATGACTTCAACCCGTTTCCTTGATAGTTATTAATTTCATATATTACAGGTTTAATCTGTTATCAAGGAAGTACAACCCAAATTAACCTAACGATACTTCTTTTGTTAGTTTATTTTTCCCTCCATCAAAAAAATCTAAACTCTTGTAACTAAATGGAATTTTTTTACTTGACGAGACCTGTTGTGATTTAACGCACATTCAAGCCCGAGAAATTAATAGAACAATTAAGTAATAAATAAAGACACAAGATTTTACGTGGTTCGGCGTGAGGCCTAGTCCACGGGCGGAAGCAGAGATGAATTTTACTAGCAAATATGGCAAACCCGAGGTAACAATGTATCACTCTAATCTAGGCTCCGAAAAATACTAACAAAGTATTTGGACTACTCACTAGATCATAACACTTTCCTCGTAACTCACTCGTATAGAATTTTATTTAACAATTCTATACACTCTCTATTTTCTACAATACTCTTCACAAGAGTTATTAGTAAACTCTTTCAAGTATGTGTTTTTAGATATGAGATTGGATGTGAAGAATGGGATGATACAAATGAGGCAAATCTCATTTCCTTATATAGGAGAAAATGGTTGTTGAGTCTTGGTGTGAATCATAGACATTTTAGTCATCTTTGTACAATTCCTATGTGTTGAATAAACAAGTTTCAACCACTGCCATCTTTGAATTGAATACCATCAATTGTTGAATGAGATTTTAAGCATGTGATTGATAGGTGGCCAACTTCACAAACACATTGGAATTGAGTTACTGCCAACAAATCTCCACCTTAACGAACATTCCAATCCTTTGCTATCCGTTATCAATCTCTGCTTCCTGTCAGCCCTCCCGGGCTCATCACTTTCTTCGAACGCCAACCAAGTCCAAACAATGTTCGAACTTGTTTGTAGTAACGAGCTTAGTCAACATATCTGCTGGATTATCTGTCGTACCAATCTTCTTGACCATTATAACTCCTTTAGATATGACTTCTCGAATAAAGTGATACCGTACATCAATATGTTTGGTTCTCTCATGATACACTTGGTTTTTAGTCAAATGTATGGCACTCTGGCTATCACAATGCACTACAGTTTCGTCCTGTTGCAAACCCAGATCACCAACCAAACCTCTCAGCCACTTTGCTTCTTTCACACCCTCAGTCAGAGCCATGTATTCCGCTTCAGTTGTCGACAAAGCAACCATCGATTGTAATGTTGCTTTCCAACTAATAGCACATCTTCCGAGAGTAAAAACATACCCTGTCTGAGACCTTCTCCGATTCAAATCACCAGCATAGTCTGAATCAACGTATCCGGTAACATTAGTATTACCACCACTATCAAATACTAAGCCAATATCAGTTGTCCCTCTGAGGTACCGAAGAATCCATTGCACCGCTTTCCAATGAGCTTTCCCTGGACAATCCATATATCTACTCACTACGCTTACCGCCTGTGCAATATCCGGTCTAGTACATACCATGGCATACATGATGCTACCCACAGCACTAGCATATGGAACATGTGACATATGCTCTACCTCCTCCTCAGTTTTCGGTGACAACGCCGATGAAAGTTTGAAATGTGCAGCAAGTGGAGTACTAACCGGTTTGGAGTTATCCATCCCAAAACGCTGAAGAACCTTCTCAATATATTTCTTTTGTGACAAATACAATTTTCCTTCACGTCTATCTCTGATAATCTCCATTCCCAATATCTTCTTAGCTGCACCCAAATCTTTCATCTCAAACTCACTTTTGAGTTGAGATTTTAACTGATCGATCTCAGACATGTTTTTCGAAGCAATCAACATATCATCCACATATAACAGCAAATAAACGTACGAGCCATCTGGAAGCTTCTTGTGATATACACAACTATCATAATCACTCTGCGAGTAACATTTACTAGTCATGAATACGTCAAACCGCTTATACCATTGTCGAGGTGATTGCTTCAAGCCATATAATGACTTTTTCAGCAAACAAGCATAATCTTCCTTTCCTTTGACCACAAATCCCTCTGGCTGGCGCATAAAGATCCGTTCCTCCAACTCACCATGTAAGAATGCCGTCTTGACATCTAGTTGCTGCAGCTCCATATCAAGTAAAGCAACCATGGCAAGTAACACGCGAATAGATGTATGCTTTACGACTGGTGAGAAAACTTCATTAAAGTCAACTCCCTCTCTCTGAGTAAAGCCTTTTGCTACAAGGCGTGCTTTGAACCTTTCATCTTCTACACCCGGAATTCCGTCCTTCTTTTTGAAGATCCATTTGCATCCAACAATCTTCTGACCTTTTGGCGGTTTCACCAGCTCCCACGTATGATTCTTATAAAGAGACTCCATCTCTTCATTCATAGCTACAGACCACTTTGCAGATTCTGGGCCACTAATAGCTTCACGATATGTAGCAGGTTCTTGGACCTGTATATCTTCTGCCATACTCAGGGCATAAGCTACCAAATCTGCATGCCCGAACCGTTGTGGTTGTTTTATTGCTCGTCGTTCTCTATCTCTTGCTAGATTATAATTCTGTAGATCATGTTGCTCATCTGACTGATCTTCTGGTGTCATTTGATCAACACCAGAGTCATGTACGTCTTCTACAACGGGCTCGACAGGAGTATCTTGTACTACTCCTTGTGGAACTTCTATTTCTTGCTCCACCTGCTCTTCAACTTCGCGATCTTTTTCAGCAACTACTTGTTCCTCCTTTGTCTTTTTCAACATAGCAGACTCATCAAATGTCACATCCCTGCTGATGAGAAATCGGGATGATTTACCATCAGGGCACCACAATCTATAACCCTTCACCCCGTCTGCATACCCTAGAAATATGCATCTCTTTGCCCTTGGCTCAAGCTTACCATCTTTCACATGAGCATAAGCAGGACAACCAAAAATCTTCAAATCACTATAACTTGCAGGGGAACCTGACCATTTCTCCAAAGGAGTTTGACAATCAATTGCCGTTGATGGAGATCGATTTACCAAATAACAAGCTGTGTTTACAGCTTCAGCCCAAAATATATTTGATAATTTTGCGTTCGAGAGCATACACCTTGCTCGCTCAAGGAGCGTTCTATTCATCCGTTCTGCAACGCCATTCTGTTGTGGTGTAAACCGCACTGTGTGGTGTCTCACAATGCCTTCATTCTTGCAGAACTCATTGAATTCGCCTTTGCAGAATTCCAGTCCATTGTCCGTTCTCAAGCGCTTGATGAACTTTCCAGTCTGCTTCTCTATCATCATCATCTTCCATTGCTTGAAATTGACAAAGACTTCATCCTTACGTTTAAGGATATAAACCCACACTCTTCTCGAATAGTCATCAATAAAGGTTAACATGTATCTCGCACCACCTTTTGAAGGAACAGGAGATGGACCCCAAAGATCTGAATGGATATAATCCAAAGTACCTTTCGTCCTGTGAACGGCTGTGCCAAACTTTATTCGGCTCTGTTTTCCGAATACACAATGCTCGCAGAATTCCAATCTTCTGATATTCTGACCGCACAACAAACCTCGTTTACTAAGCTCCATCATTCCTCTCTCGCTCATGTGCCCAAGGCGCATGTGCCATAACTTGGTGGTATCTACATCTTTAGCCGATGAAGAAACTCCAGCCGCTCCAGTAACCGTGCTACCCTTTAACAGGTAAAGGCCATTACACCTTTCACCTTTCATCACGACAAGTGCACCTCTAGAAACTTTTAATACTCCACCTCGAGCTCGATACTCGCAACCGATGGAGTCCAGCGTACCCAAGGAAATAAGATTCTTCTTTAATTCTGGAACATGCCTGACATCTGTCAACGTCCTCACCGTGCCATCATACATCTTGATTTGGATCGTTCCTATGCCAACAACCTTACAAGCTACATCATTTCCCATAAGGACTTTACCACCATTTATTTGTTGATAGGTAGTAAACCAGTCCCTAATAGGACATATATGATAAGAACAACCCGAGTCAAGAATCCACTCATTACTTGAGAGGCCATCGGTAACACTAAGAACATTTGCACCATCAGAATCATTTTCTGCAACCGCGGCAACTTTATCGGCTCCCGCTGCATTCCAAGTCTCTCTTTTTCCTTTTAAGTATGGACAATCTCTACGCATGTGACCTTCCTTGTGACAATTGTAACACTTGATCTTTCTAGATCTTGGTTTCGATCTAGAACGACCTTTGTTGTTACTACTTGATGCTCTATCGTTACGTCTTCCTCTTGCCACCAAACCTTCTGCACTTTCTTCCAGATAATCCGCCGAGGATTTCTTCCTTAACTCGCTAGAGTTCAAGGTAGATTTGACATCCTCCATGGAAATAGTTTTTCTACTATATAGTAGAGTTGTAACCAAATGCTCGTACGATTTTGGCAAGGAACATAAGAAAATTAATGATTGATCTTCATCATCAATTTTCACACCAATATTATTCAAGTCCAAAATTATTTTATTGAACTCATCGATGTGATCATTTAGTGAACCTTCTTTCATTCGAAGAGTATACAACCGTTGTTTCATATACAACCGGTTCGTGAGACTCTTAGTCATATATAGAGTTTCTAGTTGTTTCCAAAGTCCAGCCGGTGTGGTTTCTGCCGCAACTTCTCTAAGCACACAATCGGCAAGATTTAGAATAATCATGCCGTGTGCCTTTTCCAGAAGTTCATCCTTCTCTTCATCTGTCAACTTTTCGGGTAGATGTTCTCTCCCTTTCAAAGCTAACAAATAACCTTGTTGGCTCAGTAGAGCCCGCATCTTCATTCGCCAAAGACCAAAATCGTTCTGGCCATTAAATTTCTCTACGTCGGACCTTATTATCGTCATCTTGTATATTTAATCACAGCTATAGCTCTGATACCAGTTTGTTGTGATTTAGCGCACATTCAAGCCCGAGAAATTAATAGAACAATTAAGTAATAAATAAAGACACAAGATTTTACGTGGTTCGGCGTGAGGCCTAGTCCACGGGCGGAAGCAGAGATGAATTTTACTAGCAAATATGGCAAACCCGAGGTAACAATGTATCACTCTAATCTAGGCTCCGAAAAATACTAACAAAGTATTTGGACTACTCACTAGATCATAACACTTTCCTCGTAACTCACTCGTATAGAATTTTATTTAACAATTCTATACACTCTCTATTTTCTACAATACTCTTCACAAGAGTTATTAGTAAACTCTTTCAAGTATGTGTTTTTAGATATGAGATTGGATGTGAAGAATGGGATGATACAAATGAGGCAAATCTCATTTCCTTATATAGGAGAAAATGGTTGTTGAGTCTTGGTGTGAATCATAGACATTTTAGTCATCTTTGTACAATTCCTATGTGTTGAATAAACAAGTTTCAACCACTGCCATCTTTGAATTGAATACCATCAATTGTTGAATGAGATTTTAAGCATGTGATTGGTAGGTGGCCAACTTCACAAACACATGTTGGAAGCTTCGACGAGCCCAACACACCCACTATAGAGGATCTAGACTATACAAGACTCACTACACCAACACTTTGGCGTTGTTTAGCCTTTAATTTTATAAATCCTTAGTGCACAATATACTTAGGCGACAGTGTCGACCATATATCTTTAGGCGGTATAACCGACCATGTATTACTTAGGCGGCAGAGCCGACCATATAATAAGAACAACAAAAGTGCACTAAGAACTTAAACACAAACTAAGGCTTGATCGGAAAACTTAACAAAAACACTTATATTAAATTACAATTACAATATTACTTACAAGCTTTCTCTTCTCTACTTTCGCTAACTCACACTCTTCTTCTCTTCTTCACAACTCACTTCTTATTTCACTCTTACTCACAACTCTCACAACTTACTTCCCATATTTATACTACTCCATGGAACATTCTAGAACCTAGATATTTCCATGGATATATAAATATCTAGATATTTCTACAACCTATAAATATCTAGATTTTTCTTTTACATTTCAATTTCTAGATTTTTCTCTCATATTCTAATATCTAGATATTTTCTTATACATATTAATATCTAGATATTTTACCCATATACATTTACTAATTCCATATTATTCTAAATTTGCATTGTATTTTAACACTCCCCCTCAATGCAAATTTTCTTCCAACGATGTCTTGCAGACCATTCCAAGTGCTTCTCTGAATTTTTCAAACTTTGATTTACTTAGGCTCTTGGTGAATATATCTGCAACATGTTCATCTGTCTTTGTTGGCACCATCTTGATTTTTCCTTCAAGGACCTTCTCACGAACATAGTGATAGTGCACTTCTATATGTTTTGTTCTTGCATGAAAGACTGGATTTTCTGCTAGTCGTATAGCTGATAGGTTATCGCAAAGAAGATTTACTTGATAATCTGTTGATTGATGAAGATCTTCCATTAGTTGTTTCAACCATGTAATTTCTTGTGTTGCTGATGATGCCGATCGATATTCTGCTTCAGTGCTTGATAAGGATACAGTTGGTTGTCTCTTGCTGCACCATGATATTACTCCCGATCCAAGACTAAACATGTATCCAGTTGTTGACCGTCGTGTATCATAGTCTCCAGCGTAATCAGCGTCACAATATCCAGTCACGTGACATTCTTTTGTTTTCTTGTACAAAATGCCAAAATTAATAGTGCCTTTAACATACCTTAAGATGCGTCGTACAACATCAAGGTGAGGCTTCTTCGGATTGCTCATGTATCGACTAACCACTCCAACTGCATAAGATATGTCTGGCCGGCTTAGTGTGAGATAAATAATACTTCCGACCATCTTTCGATACATGGTAACATCTTGAAGACTTTTTCCTTCATCTGCTCGTAGTTTTGTATTCGGATCCATCGGAGTTGAGATAGGTTTGCAATTAAGCATTCCGTACTTTTGTAAAAGATCTCGCGCATATTTCTGTTGTCCCAGAAATAATCCTTCTCTTTTCTTCTCTATTTCGAGTCCAAGAAAATGTTTGAGTTCTCCAAGCTCCTTCATATGAAATCTGATAGACAGATTCTCTCTTGTTCTTTGGATCTCCTCATAGTGATCTCTCGTGATGATTAAGTCATCCACATATACTAGCACTATGGCTAGTTTTCCTTGATCTTGTTTCACAAATAAACTAGAATCTGAAGGAGCAACTGTGAAACCACTTTGTACTAAGAACTCGCCAATCTTCCCGTACCAAGCTCTTGGAGCCTGCTTCAAACCGTATAGTGCTTTCTTTAATTTGCAGACATGCTCAGGATGGATCTTGTTCTCAAAGCCTCTTGGTTGCTCCATATAAATGTCTTTGTCAAGTTCTCCATGTAAGAAAGCGTTCTTGACATCCATCTGCCATAACTTCCAAGATTTGCTAGCAGCTAAAGCTAGTAGAGCTCGAATTGTTGTGATCTTCGCCACTGGACTAAACGTTTCTTCATAATCCAGCCCATATTGTTGAGAAAAACCTCTAGCAACAAGTCGAGCTTTATACCTTTCAATGGAGCCATCTGATCGAGTCTTCACCTTGTAAACCCATTTACAAGATATTGTTTTTACATCTTTTGGCTTTGGAACTAAACTCCATGTCTGGTTTTCTTTTAGTGCATTAATTTCTTCTTCCATCGCTTTCTGCCATTCTTGACTTTGTGCTGCTTCTTCATAAGTGGAAGGCTCAATATGTATTAATTCATCCACATGAGCAGCATTGGCATACCTCGGATTAGGTTGCCTCGGCCTTGTTGATCTCCGTAATTCTTGCACATGCTCCTCGGCATCCATTTGGCTTGGACGAACCTCTTCGAATGTAGATTGATGTACCCCAGTTTTCCATGGACTCGTTTCCTTAGAGTACGATACATCTCCTTCTTTAATTGGATCCGATATGTGCTCTTTATGTTCTTCTTTTTCTTCTGGACCTTCTTCTAATCCATGAGATTCTGGAAGCTCTATCTTTTGAGGTGACCACCATGAAGACGCTTCATCAAATACCACATTTCTTGAAGTATGGCACTTTTCGGTATTTGGATCACAACATCTCCATCCTTTTCTTGATTCATCATAACCGACAAAAATGCACCGAATTGCCTTCTTCTCAAATTTGCTTCGTAGATGATCTGGCACGAAGACGTAGCATACACATCCAAAAACCTTGAGATGGTTGACGGTTGGCTTGATCTTCCATAATTTTTCATAAGGTGAAATATACCCCAACTTTGTTTGTGGGAGTCTGTTAATCACGTACGACGCCGTCCTCATACATTCAGCCCAAAATCTACCTGGTACATTCTTACCATGAAGCATACTTCGACAAGTTTCGGCAAGGTGGCGATTCTTGCGTTCTGCCACTCCATTCTGTTGTGGAGTATTAGGGCAAGTTAATTGCCTTCTGATCTTGTGCTTCTCAAGATACATATTGAACTCAGTCGATAAATATTCTCTTCCATTATCTGTGCGTAAGCACCGGATCTTAGTATTGAGCTCACTTTCTACCTTGTTCTTGAACTCTTTAAACTTCAGAAAAGTCTCCGACTTCTCCTTCATGAAGTAAACCCACACATATCTTGAGAAGTCATCAATGAATGTCACCATATATTTCATACCTCCAAGTGATGTTTGTTTCACTGGGCCGAAGACATCTGAGTGTATGAGCTCTAGTGGTGTCTTGGACTGATGCTCTGACTCCTTGAATGGCAATTGGTGAGCTTTGCCAAATTGACATCCAGCACATATTGTATCTGTTCGGATATCAATTTGAGGAAGGCCATTTACTATGTGTTTCACCATTATCTCCTTTAACTTGTTGTAGCCCACATGCCCAAGACGTTCATGCCAAAGATCAGCCGTCTCATTCTTTCGAGTCTTATCGACATATGCCGTTTCAGCAGATAGTACATAGACCGACTCTATTCTTCTTCCTTGCATAATTGGATTGCCAACCACCTTCACTCTCTTGAATACGGACACATCTTCTGGTCCAAAGAGCACATAGTTCCCTTCTGCTGTCAATTGTGGTACTGACAGTAAATTCTTCTTTAGGCCAGGGACAAGATACACCTTCTCGAGTTGGAGCTTTTGAGAGTCGCCTTCATTTGGAATTATTATCTTTCCAATGTGAGAAATAGACAACCTTGAATTGTTGGCTGTCAACACGACTCTCTTTCCTTTGTAATCCTCCATTTCTTGTAGCTTTGTCCCATCGTTGGTCATATGATTTGAGCACCCAGAATCGATGATCCAATCATCTTTGTAGTTTATTTTTGACTTTAAAGTTGTTGTAAGAGCTTGATCATCTATGTCAGCTTCAACAGAGAGTTCAGCTTCTGCATCCCATGTTTCTTCATTAATGGTTGCTTCGGATGTGACCTCTTTCTTCTCATCTCTTGCGGCGGCCACATTTCCTTCGAAAGTTCGCCTTCTGGGGAATCTACATTCTCGAGCAAAATGACCCTTCTTGCCACAATTGAAGCATTCACCATTCTTTCTCTTATCATTTTCCCCGTATTGTTGGCGATGATCTCTTCTTCCTTGTTGAGCTCCCCCTGAAGCGTTGCCTTTTGATTTTGGGTGACCCTTCCACCCATATGTCTTACTTTCTTTCATCGCCTCTTGTCTTCGAGATGTTGCTTTCTTTTTTATTGGTGAAGAGTGCATCTTCTCCGTCTTTTACGGTTACTTCATTCATCTGCTTGGCTAATGCCTCTTGATTTGCCAATAGATTCTCCAGCTCTATTAATGATGGTTGAGTAGGCCATCCTCTCACAGCGGCTATAAATCCATTATACTCGGATCTTAAGCCGTGGATGATAATTCTCTTCATCCTTGCATCACTCACTTTCTCTTCAGGAGCAAGTTGAGATATCTCACGGCAAATTGATTTCACCTTGGTGAAATACTGAGAAATAGACAGACTTCCTTGTGAGATACCCGCGAGCTCATTTTCCAAGAGCTGGAGGCGTGCTTCATTCTTCTTTGAAAATAATTTTTCAAAAGTTTCCCAAGCTGCCTTTGGTGTTTTCTCGTCACGGATGTGCTCCAATAGATCCTCCTCGATTGTAGTCTTCAATATAAATAAAGCCTTCCCGGCCTTGATGTTCCATTTTCTCAAGGCTTCAGCATTTTCTTTCGGTGGAGGCGTTGTGTCACTGCCAGCAACTATTTGTAGCGACCCCGACAAATCGTCAAGTGACGGCGTCGGCTACGTGGGTCCCATTACCTGATTATAAGTCTTTAAGATAACGTTTGACCAAAATATGTCGCCTTCATTTCAAAATAAAGATTGTTTCAAAGTTTACAAGAATTGTTCAACCAAAAGTTAAGTTACAACGTTATAAGTACGATTGAAATCTAGGCGACACGGTTTAAAGTAAAGTCAAAAGACGCTCCATGAAAAGCATGTATGCTCGACATCCAATGCAAGTATCAAATAATGAGCGGAAGCATGTATCACATATCGTGCAAGACCTGAGAAAAACATAGAAATCTGTCAACGAAAAACGTTGGTGAAATCATAGGTTTAGTAAGTAAATTGCATTGAACCACAAGGTTCTTTAAGAATTGCTCAACCAGAATCATTCACATTCCAAAATAGTATTTGTATCACGAGCACCCAATTATCAAGGCTTAACCGAATCTTCCCTCTGAATTTTGAATTTAGTGTTAGAACTTACACTATACATTGTTGAAATTATATTTCATTCACTAACGGTAGCGAACCGTCTGAATGAGGGTTTGTTAAACCCGTATGGCCACACAACATAATTACACGCTTACACTTACACCCTGCAAGTGGAACTAATGATAATTGGATTGAGGACTTTTGTTCAAACTCGTATGCATCTTTGTATTCGTATTTGTTCACAATGTAAAAGCATGAAAAGTAAATAAGTATGAAATGTATGTGTTTCTCAGCCCACGATGTAAAGAATAAAAGTGATTGAAAAAGTGGGACTATGATCTCACCTTGAGTGCAAGAGTTAATAAAGTACTTCACAAAGTAACGTATGCATGAAAGTTGCTTAGCCTTGACCTAAACAAGTAAGTTGTATCAATTAACCGGTTACGACACAAGGTCGGGTGAAATGTGTTCAATTAGTCCTATGGCTCGTTACGACTCGATTAAGTATAGCATGTGAATCACGTTGTCAAGTTTCATACAAGAAACAAGTATAAAAGCATGTTAGAATGATTGCATAAAAGTTTGGTTAAGTTTGACTAAAAGTCAAACTTGGTCAAAGTCAACGAAAAGTCAACGCGTTCGGGTCGGGTCCCGAACTATTTTTCTATGCTAAATATTCATATACAAGTATATTAAAACAAGTTTCATGTGAATCGGAGGTCGGTAGCTA
The DNA here is from genome assembly GCF_046630445.1 of Rutidosis leptorrhynchoides. Taxonomy (NCBI): domain Eukaryota; kingdom Viridiplantae; phylum Streptophyta; class Magnoliopsida; order Asterales; family Asteraceae; genus Rutidosis; species Rutidosis leptorrhynchoides. The sequence goes on along the minus strand of NC_092336.1, from coordinate 16,701,776 downwards.
GTCAAACATTTCGCGTGAAATGTGACAAAGTGAGCAGAATCTGGCCAGGCCAATCCGCGCGCCGCGCGGGGATGGGGCGCGCCGCGCCACCATCTGGGCAGAGATTTCTGGTCAGTTTTCAAAGTATGCACGAACCAAACATCAAACATTCACCATTTATGATCCGCAAACAACCAAAACATGTATCTTATATCCTTGGAAAGGTATTTTGACGAGCAATACAACTAACCACATATCATCAAACAAAAACATCAATTACAATAACCGAAAACTCGTCAATTGATCAAGAAAGGTTTATTTTCAAAGTTTCAAGTTCGTAAAACGTATTTTATGATTCGGGAATCCAATTTACACATACGATATGCCGTTTCGAAGGTAATGAAGCATACATTACTACTAAACACTAACAATTAACATTTCATGGCATTCAAGCATCAAAAGTTCATGTCAAGAACTATCAAACCCTAGTCAAACATCACAAAATCATTAATCGGGTTTTTTGAAGTTTTCTTAATCAACCTACGCATCAAAACGAAGCTAGTGATACTAGTAACACAATTAAAACATGAACTTTAACAATCAAACAACATTTAATCTTCCAAAATGCAAGATTAAGCAAACCCATTTCAAAGTTCATATTAGTTACTCCAAATCGACAAATCGAGCAAACAAAACATATATTCATGTTATACACGAGCCATAGACACTAACTAACACAATTTCAAGTATATAAAACGAATTTAGAGAAATTTAGTGATTTTAGAAAGTTACCCAAAATGGATGAAATTGGTACCAAATCGAAGAGGATGATGAGAGGATCACGAATATGTTGTCGGATTTGTTGTGAGCTTCCAAGATTGAATTTAGATGATGAATGATTGAATTGGGTGTTTGTGTGTGTGTTCTTGCTAGAGAGAAAGAGAGAGAGATGGAGGGATTGAATGGTGGTGATTGGGGTGGACTAGTTGACCTAGTCAACTAGTTTGCCCCGTGTCAATTTTAGTCCCTCGAGTTTAGAAGCGGGTGCGGAAAATACCTAAACGGAATATTTTAAAACGCGTATTAAAATCCGATAACGAGAATATTTAGAATGTTAGCTAACGGAGGTTACGAATCTAGATACGAGGAATATTATCTAAAAAGAAAAAGACGGCGTAAAAAAAAAAAATAATTTAACGGAAAAATGCGGGATGTTACATTATCCACACCTCAAAAGAAATTTCGTCCCGAAATTTAGTTGGAAGTAGTAGTCGATATCTCTTACTCGAGACTTAGAGTAGTAACTCTACGAATGAGTGAAGGTACTTTCTTGGACATTCCACGAATCCGGATAGTCGGGGTGTTACGTTGTATTGAGGTTCGATTTCACGATCCATGATTTCAACCAGTTTTCCCATGAAGAGGAGTTTGTCATCAATAGTTGGTGCATCTAAAAGGATTGCACATTCCTGTTCCGCATGACACGTTTCTAAGTTTGTTACACGAAATGTAGGATAAATGGAAACTTAATTGAGTCGGAAGTTCTAAACGGTAGGAAGCGGTTCTAATACGCCCCAAGGTTTCAAAAGGTTCAATATTGCGGTTATAACCTTCCTCGATTTCCCAAAATGGATTACACCTTTCCAAGGTGCGGGTTCTCAATATTACGCGATTACACACTGGGATTTGTGAGGTTTTCATCTAAGTTTGGTATAACTCTTCTGGCGACCATGGGTTGTCTCTAGCCCGCCTCGGACTTGAACGATCTCAATTGTTGTTTCTTGATGGAGTTCAGATTTGGCGATTTGCTTGCCGCATGCTTTGGTTAAATGAACAGGGGTATGACATTTGCGGTCATATAGGGTTTCGGAAGTTCTGCGTTAATATACGAGTGACAGCTGTCGTAGTAAGGGGAACTACTAAAGGTGACAATACCAGTCTGTAACATGTCTTTCCAAGATTGAATCGTACGTTTGCTCGGTTCGTCGGTTGTGGGAGATACGCGGTACATATGTCTAAGCGGGTTCCCAAGGTCTCTTGCAACGCTAGAGGTGAAACGAGTATTTCAATACAGGATAAATGACGAAGATACATCGTGTTGGAATAGAATTTCTTAAGATATGTTTGAACAAGTCAGTTAGGGTTCGAAAAATGTTCGTTAGGACTATTCACCCTCGTGGCGAATACTAATGTAATATGAGGAGTTTCTCTATCCATGGAGAAATGTTACAAGGAGTTTCCTTAACGGAAATGCGAGCGATGAGGATAGGAGTGAAATGAGGACTTTGAATAGGATGAGCTTACATCTCGAGGTTGCCATAACGTGCCTCTAGTTGTAAAAAAAAAAAAAAAATGAAGCCTGAAAGAGAAACGAGATAGTACACGTAATTGTATAGTTCGGGGTTGAATAATGGTTGGACGATTATCAGCAATGCAAGGGCGTTAAGTCAAAGAAGAGTGAAGTATCGTTGGATTGTGTGCTATCTTAAATTCCAGTAATATCAGACGGTGACGGTGAAATAACAGAGGTATGTAGTGTGGTACGTGATGACGAGAAAATTGATCGGATCCACAATTTAGTATTCGAATTCTTCGTGTAAAATAACGAATTTTAGTTATGTTGATTTTTGAGTCGAGAGAGTATGTCTTTCGGCGTCCAAGTAGAAATATTTCCCTATTTGAGTCCCACCTGGTGCTATACGAATTAAGCTAGCAAGGTTGGTGTGAATAATCACGTTCAAGATTCGGGCACGTAAAGGTTTAGATTTCTACCTTAATGAGTTATCGAGGGTAAAGAACGGGCATCACGAGAAAAAGTCGAAAATGAATCTGCGGTAAGTCTGAGTCATGAGAGTTTCCTGATTACATGTGGCTTGATTTGGAGATTGATTGTAATGCCTCGACCATTAACATCATGGTCTAGAAAATTGGACTTCGTTCAACAGAAATTCTCACTCGGAGAATTTGGTATAAAGTTGCTCTTTTCTCAAAAGTTCGAGCGTAAGATGGTGATGTTGTTCGTTTTCCTTCTTTACTTAAATAAGTTAAGACGTCATCTATAAATACGATAACAGATTTGTCTAGATAAGTTTGCATACGTGGTTTAGGAGGTTTATGGATACGGACGAGCCTTGGATAAATCGAATGGTACTAAGAGAGATTTACAACTAACGTTGCGAGTTCGGAAAAGACTCAGGAGACATCGTCTCCCTTAACCCCCAATTGATGATAACCGGAACGGAGGTCGATTTGGAACCTACGGGATTCGTGCAAATAATCATGAGGTAATGGATACGAGGGAGAGGGTATCGGTTTCCAACCGAAAATTACTCAGTTCACAACAATCTATACAAGATGATGAGGCCACATTCACATTCAAGTGGGATTGAGGATTTTTTTTTTTTTTTTTTTTTTTTTTTTTTTTAACGAATAGGTTTCGAGCTCCCTAGTTCTATAGGTGTCAAGTCAAAAGTCTTAACGTATATCCTCCAATAAAATTTATAGGCACACAATATTTTCCGTTGGTCACTTAAATCGTCTAAGTAATATCTAGGGAAAAAAAAATGGAATGTAAAGAGCACGAGTCAAAGACTTGGTTAACAAAAATCTAGCGGTAATCGAATCGAATAAGTATGAAATATACTGTTTGTTGTGAAGAAACGTACCCGTGACTAGTCCATCGTCGTCTCGGGCATCCTAGGTGTCGATGTTGAAAGTTCAACAGCGTGCGTTGGGGTTGATTTTCTTGTTTGGGCACGCACTCCTAAAATGACCCGGTTGGCCACATTCAAAACAAACACCCGTCTTGGGTGCATTGTGCTCCTTTTGGGGGACGGGAGCGGTATTCCTACAATCGTGGGCTACATGGCCACTTCTTTGACACTTCAAGCAAAATGGTTTGCCACATTCACCTAAATGATGTTTGTAGCACTCGTTACAATACGGTAGGTGTCCGGTATAACCTTTCTTGCCGTTGGGGATGAAGGGCTTCTTGGCGGGGTTGTTGTAATTGCTTGATTGGGGGGCTTCCCATTTTCTTTTGTTGTCACCCGACTTATCCTCGGCTTTACGTGCCGGCACTTCAATCTCGTCCACTGTTTCAATCAATTGGCGGGCCATATTCAAAGCCTCTTGGTGGTTAGCGGGTTTGGATGACATTACTCCTTGTTTGATGCTCTTGGGGAGACCATCCATGTAAAGTTCAACCCTTAAAGATTCGGGGTTCACAAGATTTGGGCACATCAAAGCAAGTTCGGAGAATCGTTGATTATAGGCCTTAAGGTTGTTCCCGACCGCTTTCAGAGCTCTTAGTTCTTGTTCGAGCCTTCGGGTTTCTTCGCGAGGAAAATATTCGGTGATCATCTTTCCTCTTAAGTCGGCCCAAGAGAGAGCGTGGGCTTCGTGGATACCCACCGATTGTACATACGAATTCCACCATGTGAGAGCGATACCGGCGAAGGTGTGAGTGGAATATCTAACCTTGTCTTGGTCTCGACAACCGCTTATGCTAAAGACGGCTTCCGTTTGCTCAAACCATCGGGTGAGCACAACCGGTCCCCCGGTTCCATCGAAAGTGTGAGGTTTGCACCCTATGAAATTCTTATAGGAGCATCCTTCGTTGGAATTTCCGGCTCCATTGTTGTTGTTATGATGATTGTTGTTATTGTTGTTGTTGGAGGAGTGACCGGCCATGGCCGCATCCACGGCAGTGGCTATCATACGTTGGAGGGCTTGTTCGGGAGTTTCGGGAGGAGCGCGTCGACGAGCCATTGTTCCTTCATGACACAAGAATATCGTTGGTTAGTATTTTCAACAATACTAACCGGAGTATGGATTAAGGATAGAGAGAAAATTTTCCTTGACTCGCCCTAAATTCTTTATGTCATAATGTCAGAACGTCCATGTGAATCACCGTAATATAATCCCGGAAATTATATTACCCTGATTCTCATGTGCATTTAACATTACTTCATAAAGTCAAGGTGGCGCATCAACAAAATTTATCAACGTAAGATCAAGATCGAATACGAGTTAGATATGATAGAAGAGTTCGAGTATAAATGCACAAATAGTCAAGTAATTCCTACTTCAGTCTATATGCCGGTTGTAGTCTAGATTCACCTATGTACCTTATGACTCGGGGTGGACACAAATGAACTCTAAATCCCTACAACCAAGGCTCTGATACCACTTGTAGCGACCCCGACAAATCGTCAAGTGACGGCGTCGGATACGTGGGTCCCATTACCTGATTATAAGTCTTTAAGATAACGTTTGACCAAAATATGTCGCCTTCATTTCAAAATAAAGATTGTTTCAAAGTTTACAAGAATTGTTCAACCAAAAGTTAAGTTACAACGTTATAAGTACGATTGAAATCTAGGCGACACGGTTTAAAGTAAAGTCAAAAGACGCTTCATGAAAAGCATGTATGCTCGACATCCAATGCAAGTATCAAATAATGAGCGGAAGCATGTATCACATATCGTGCAAGACCTGAGAAAAACATAGAAATCTGTCAACGAAAAACGTTGGTGAAATCATAGGTTTAGTAAGTAAATTGCATTGAACCACAAGGTTCTTTAAGAATTGCTCAACCAGAATCATTCACATTCCAAAATAGTATTTGTATCACTAGCACCCAATTATCAAGGCTTAACCGAATCTTCCCTCTGAATTTTGAATTTAGTGTTAGAACTTACACTATACATTGTTGAAATTATATTTCATTCACTAACGGTAGTGAACCGTCTGAATGAGGGTTTGTTAAACCCGTATGGCCACACAACATAATTACACGCTTACACTTACACCCTGCAAGTGGAACTAATGATAATTGGATTGAGGACTTTTGTTCAAACTCGTATGCATCTTTGTATTCGTATTTGTTCACAATGTAAAAGCATGAAAAGTAAATAAGTATGAAATGTATGTGTTTCTCAGCCCACGATGTAAAGAATAAAAGTGATTGAAAAAGTGGGACTATGATCTCACCTTGAGTGCAAGAGTTAATAAAGTACTTCACAAAGTAACGTATGCATGAAAGTTGCTTAGCCTTGACCTAAACAAGTAAGTTGTATCAATTAACCGGTTACGACACAAGGTCGGGTGAAATGTGTTCAATTAGTCCTATGGCTCGTTACGACTCGATTAAGTATAGCATGTGAATCACGTTGTCAAGTTTCATACAAGAAACAAGTATAAAAGCATGTTAGAACGATTGCATAAAAGTTTGGTTAAGTTTGACTAAAAGTCAAACTTGGTCAAAGTCAACGAAAAGTCAACGCGTTCGGGTCGGGTCCCGAACTATTTTTCTATGCTAAATATTCATATACAAGTATATTAAAACAAGTTTCATGTGAATCGGAGGTCGGTAGCTAGTCAAACATTTCGCGTGAAATGTGACAAAGTGAGCAGAATCTGGCCAGGCCAATCCGCGCGCCGCGCGGGGATGGGGCGCGCCGCGCCACCATCTGGGCAGAGATTTCTGGTCAGTTTTCAAAGTATGCACGAACCAAACATCAAACATTCACCATTTATGATCCGCAAACAACCAAAACATGTATCTTATATCCTTGGAAAGGTATTTTGACGAGCAATACAACTAACCACATATCATCAAACAAAAACATCAATTACAATAACCGAAAACTCGTCAATTGATCAAGAAAGGTTTATTTTCAAAGTTTCAAGTTCGTAAAACGTATTTTATGATTCGGGAATCCAATTTACACATACGATATGCCGTTTCGAAGGTAATGAAGCATACATTACTACTAAACACTAACAATTAACATTTCATGGCATTCAAGCATCAAAAGTTCATGTCAAGAACTATCAAACCCTAGTCAAACATCACAAAATCATTAATCGGGTTTTTTGAAGTTTTCTTAATCAACCTACGCATCAAAACGAAGCTAGTGATACTAGTAACACAATTAAAACATGAACTTTAACAATCAAACAACATTTAATCTTCCAAAATGCAAGATTAAGCAAACCCATTTCAAAGTTCATATTAGTTACTCCAAATCGACAAATCGAGCAAACAAAACATATATTCATGTTATACACGAGCCATAGACACTAACTAACACAATTTCAAGTATATAAAACTAATTTAGAGAAATTTAGTGATTTTAGAAAGTTACCCAAAATGGATGAAATTGGTACCAAATCGAAGAGGATGATGAGAGGATCACGAATATGTTGTCGGATTTGTTGTGAGCTTCCAAGATTGAATTTAGATGATGAATGATTGAATTGGGTGTTTGTGTGTGTGTTCTTGCTAGAGAGAAAGAGAGAGAGATGGAGGGATTGAATGGTGGTGATTGGGGTGGACTAGTTGACCTAGTCAACTAGTTTGCCCCGTGTCAATTTTAGTCCCTCGAGTTTAGAAGCGGGTGCGGAAAATACCTAAACGGAATATTTTAAAACGCGTATTAAAATCCGATAACGAGAATATTTAGAATGTTAGCTAACGGAGGTTACGAATCTAGATACGAGGAATATTATCTAAAAAGAAAAAGACGGCGTAAAAAAAAAAATAATTTAACGGAAAAATGCGGGATGTTACACTATTTCCCATAAATCCTGTCCTTGTAGGTAGGATTCTATGCAAGTCCGCCAATAACCATAGTTGTGGTTATTGAGACTCTTGATTCCACTGCTCGTACTTGCAAGATCTGCCATCATGACGTCCAACGTCCAATAAGCTTGGTCCCAGACCGATGAGCTTTCACAGTTCCTAACTGTGCTCCGACAGAATCTCCCTTAGAGCCTTGGTGAAAACAAGTCAATGTAAACGTCCAACGTTTACCGATGAGTACCTCCACTAGAAATGGTCCCGAACGACCCGCTCTAATACCAATTGTTGGAAGCTTCGACGAGCCCAACACACCCACTATAGAGGATCTAGACTATACAAGACTCACTACACCAACACTTTGGCGTTGTTTAGCCTTTAATTTTATAAATCCTTAGTGCACAATATACTTAGGCGACAGTGTCGACCATATATCTTTAGGCGGTATAACCGACCATGTATTACTTAGGCGGCAGAGCCGACCATATAATAAGAACAACAAAAGTGCACTAAGAACTTAAACACAAACTAAGGCTTGATCGGGAAACTTAACAAAAACACTTATATTAAATTACAATTACAATATTACTTACAAGCTTTCTCTTCTCTACTTTCGCTAACTCACACTCTTCTTCTCTTCTTCACAACTCACTTCTTATTTCACTCTTACTCACAACTCTCACAACTTACTTCCCATATTTATACTACTCCATGGAACATTCTAGAACCTAGATATTTCCATGGATATATAAATATCTAGATATTTCTACAACCTATAAATATCTAGATTTTTCTTTTACATTTCAATTTCTAGATTTTTCTCTCATATTCTAATATCTAGATATTTTCTTATACATATTAATATCTAGATATTTTACCCATATACATTTACTAATTCCATATTATTCTAAATTTGCATTGTATTTTAACAACACATTGGAATTGAGTTACTGCCAACAAGACCTTTTCCTAAAATTTAAGCTTGTGCCAAACATGCTGCATTGGTGGAGCCTAAAGATTTTCCTTGGCCCCCAAGTTATGTTTAATTGTGGCTGATTTTAATTCCTTTTTAGTTTATTTGTTTCCTTGTCTGAATTTGGCTTATATTACCTATATATATATATATATATATATACTCTACTGTTTTAACTCATAACTATCTTTTATTAATTATTGAATAAAGTTTTTTTTATATATCTCGTCCTCATTTCAAAGAGTTTTTTTTTTCTTTTATCGAATTTGGGGAGAAAAAAATCAGGCGAAGGGTTCGATAGACCAACAAATTTGAGGTATGAATTCCGTCTATAAAGTACTCTGTAAAAAATGTGTTTATTGCACCTATTTGTAAAGATCAGTTGCCTGATGATCATTGTTTCTATTTAACAAATTATTTTATACTCGTACTAGTTTGTTCCAATTAATTTGTACGTGGTCTGTTTTGTGCACCTCAAACAATATGAAAAGAACGAGTATTATTATTTTTATAATTTATTATAATTAAATTTTTTTATTAATCATTATTAGTGTTTGGTGGTGTTGTTGATCAGACAATAGTCTTATTGAGTGGTAGTTATTTAAGATGATAATATTCAAGCCTTTTATCACAGCTAGTTTGTAGACTACATTCGGCTAGTGATGAATTTTGAGCCGTAAATCGTATATTTTAACTACGGAGTATTATTTAAGCAGCTTTGATAGCATATTAACATTATTAGTCTTTAACATTGATTGATTTGTAGATGATTGTTTTTGGCAAGTACTGTATTGAATTCAAACTGAAATATATTATTGTTATGTTATTAGATGGAGCATGATCAACAGGTTTCTAAATTGCCTCCTTTATCTTCAAAATATCCATGGTTCATTGTTCAAAACCTCAAAGATAAACACGGCATTAAAACAGAGTTTTTGTCTACACTACACGACCCGTTGATTAAATATGAATGTCAAATCCCCGAGTTTTACGGAAGATGTATCCTAGGTTATTTCCATGGCTGGTTTATTATATCAGACTATACGCATAATGTTATGTGGTTTCTTTGGAACCCAGTAACTTCGAAGATTGTATGTCTCCCCCCGCTAAGTTTTAAAGACGGAGATGGTGCATCTTTCGATGAATGTTTGTTGACGGCCCCACCCGATGATCCCACTTCAGTCCTCCTGTTAAAGAGATCAGATGAATCTACATTTGTCTTTTGCCAGATAAATTGTAAAAGAATCAGGATGATGAAATGGACTGAAATTTCATACGCTAAACAGCTCAAGAAAATAACAAGTGACGGTGAATTACTACATAGCCTAACTTGTTGCAATGGTAAAATATATGCCTTAAATTCGGACAGCTTTATTGGTCCTATCGTCGTACGGGTTGAGATTGTTGCAAAAAACAGACGAGTTAAAATTCAACTACTGATGTTTGGGGGTTTCCCTTCGTTTGATCCCGACCGTTGTTTGGTGCGGAAAGCTTTTATAAAAGGATATAATACGGAATTGTTCTGCGTTAGTGTCGGTGTTGATGAGAAAACTAAGGAAATTGGTGATGTGTATTTGTTTCGATTAGACACGAGTATTATAAAGTGGGAAGAATTGGAGTGCAAACTCAAGAAATGGGACTTGAATAGTAAGATAGTTGAAAAAGTGGAAGATGATGACCTTCGAGACTTGCAAATTACTCGAGTTATGTGGGAAGAAATTAATGAATTGAATGACGCTGTCTTTTATGTGGATCTTGGTCGTGATCGGTCCATATTTTATAACCCCGTGGTTGCCTCCGAGTTAAGGGGTTATATACAAATTCGAGACGAAACGGACGACATGTTTTACTTATACCATGTTGAAGACAGAACCGTGATCGCATCTCCTATGCCTTCTCATGTGGTCTCAACAACCCATGTGATGATGTGGGAAGGAGGGTAATGTTTATAGGTTTTTTTTTTTTTTTTTTTTTTTTTTTTTTTTTTTTTTTTTTATATCTATAGCATATTATATATTGCAATGAGAATAATAGCTGAAATAAAAAAATATTACTTTCTAATGTAGGTTAGAAGAAGACGATCATGTCGATGTGGTAACATCAGTTGCAGTTATCGAGGTTGAGCAAAATGGATCGTGTCTGTACAAGATCCCATTTGAAGTTTTGGAGATGATAATGAAACTTTGTGTCGGTTTGGAGTACCTGAACTTTCGTGCTACATGCAAACTTTGTCATCATGCAGCGCACCTGTAATACGGTGGAGCAATGAGTCATCGTTAAGAAAATTGCATAATTATTCATTAAATTCACCCTGGCTAATGGTTGTATATAATTATCGAGGGATTGTTACTTATACAGATCCGTTGTCAGGTGATAACTACTTTATGAAGAAGAATTCACATATATCGTTTGTGGACGACATAATATATTGTTCGAGGTATGGTTGGTTGTTGTGTGAGAGCACCGAATTTGAATGCCCGGTGTTCTATAACCCGTTCACAAATCGTCTTCGCAAGCTTCCAAAATTTGATGGTGTCATAAAAAGCTTATGTTTCTCAGAGCCACCTACTTCCGTTAATTGTATAGTTGCTGGTTATGCTATTTGCGATGATGTGATTACTTGGATCTACATTTCAAAGCGGAAACGGTCATGGTGTTTGATCGAAGGACATTATGTTAATGAGTTCCCTATATTTTCTTCGACATTTATTGGCGAAAAACTTTATGGTGTGTATAAAGATGGAAAAACTTTTCCTTCAAGCGCAAGCGCATCTATTAGTTCAGCAAATTGCCCGATTGAGAAAATTGTTTTGGTAAAAGCCCCGAAAAGTAGTTACAGCTCTGCGACACAATATTTCTTGATGAATTGTGATGATGAACATCTTTTATTAGTCATGGTGAGTAAGTTAGGAGAAATTGAGGTATTCGAGTGGGTTGATAGTACATATCATGGGTGGAATAAAATAGAAAGCATAGAGAAGCACACAATTTATATTTGTGGCACGACATCGATTTGCATTGATGCCAAAAAGCCTGATATGGAGAACAAGATCTATTTCCCGAAGCAAGTGTGGTACTCACTCGATACACATACGTATCACACATTTGATGGAGAAGTTGTCGAAAAAGGTTTTGGAGGTTTTCTGGGAATGAAAACTGATTTCAACTGTCATGCATGGATCGAACCAAGTTGGTGTTAGCGTTATTGTCTTTGCATTATTAAGTTCCAGCCCAGGCTGAGCCGAATGTTTCTGTCATGGGTCCTGTTGATCAAAATCTAGCAAACGACTGTAATGGGGGTTCCAATAGGACCGGTTCAATTAATTCTGAGAAGGAATGTAAGGTTTCAAGGATCAGAGCTCCAAACAATCCTACTTCTAGTAACGAACAATCGCTATCGAATTGTAGCTTGGGCTTAAAAGATTTTGGCCACTACATTGGACTTGAGTGGATCGGGGCTCCGTCAGGGAAGTAACTTTACCCTTCTTTCGTTTTCTCTTTATTTATGTGTTTAAAATGAAGATAATATCGTTAAACGTACGTGGGCTCGGGAAACTTGAAAAAGAAAAATTTAATTGGATTAAAAAATTAATTCGTTTTCATAATCCGGACATTTTTGCAATTCAAGAATCCAAAAGAAAACGTGTTACTGATTTTATGATTGAGTTGTTATGGGGTAATAAAAATTTTGAATATATCTTTAAACCATCGGTGGGGTTATCGGGCGGGTCAATTTTAATTTAGAACCCTACTAGATTTTGTGTGTCCGGGGCGGTTGAAAGAGAATTTTTCTTGGGTATACGAGGTCGATGGGTGGGCAAAATGGCGGACTCCATTATATTAAATGTTTATGGGCCACATAATGATCAATTGAAACATAAATTTTGGGATAGTCTTGACAATATTATGCAGGTGGATATTGATGATTGGGTTTTCTGTGGCGATTTTAATGAAGTAAGGCGAAAAGCGGAAAGGAAAAATTGCGAATTTATCGAAAGTAGAGCAAAGATGTTCAACGATTTCATTGACAAGGCTAATCTCATTGAAATTCCATTGGGAGGAATGAAGTTTACTAGGATTAGTGACGACGGTTTGAAATATAGTAAACTTGACAGGTTCTTAGTCTCGGAAGCGTGTTATGCATCATGGGATGGAATTTCTGCATGTATTCTCGATAGGGATTACTCCGACCATTGCCCCATCGTTTTGAAGGATATGAACAATGACTTCGGGCCGAAACCTATTAGGATTTTCAACAACTGGTTCGAAGATGATAAATGTGATGATTTGATAAAAGATGCATGGAAAGTTACCATTTGCAATCCAAGGGCTTATTGTGTATTTCGTGATAAACTTAAGAGCGTAAAAGGGGTGTTGAAGGAAAAATGTAATCCTAAATATAATAGTCTAAATGCCGAAATTGACTTACTTCATAAAGAAATCTCTGAGTGGGAAAACATCATCGGTACTCGTGACCTTTCGGAAGTTGAAATTGCATCTTGGTTAGATTCGAAAAAAAAGTGGCTTAAAAAAGATAAGGAGAAAGTCGATATATTGAAACAAAAGGCAAGGATTAAATGGGTTACGGAAGGGGATGAAAATAGCAAATTTTTTCATTCGTGTATTAAAAGGAGGCAAAACAAAAACAACATAAGGGGTATAAATTCAAATGGCTTATGGATCGAGAACCCAGAGGACATCAAAATGGCGGCATTCACATACTTCAAAAATCGTTTTAGTGAACATAACTCTCGTACCTTCAAAATTCGTGGCCCTCTGAGCAAACGACTTAATGATGAGGAGGCGTCGAACCTTGAATCTCCTTTTACACTCTCTGAAATCCATGTTGCTATATTAGAATGTGGGGGTGAAAAGGCCCCCGGACCCGATGGTTTTAACATGAAATTTTTCTCAAAATATTGGGACGTTGTCAAAGAAGACCTTCTCGCGGTATTCACTCGTTTTTGGGAGGTTGGTGAGATCTCTAAAGGTTGTAATTCCTCTTTTGTTGCATTACTCCCGAAAAAAATGACCCACAGGGATTTGGTGATTTTCGTCCAATCAGTTTAATCGGGAGCCTTTATAAAGTTCTCTCTAAGGTTTTGACCAAAAGGCTACAAAGGGTTATTTCTTCGGTTATCGGTTTCGAACAAAGTGCTTACATTAAAAATCGTTATATTCTTGATGGCGTGTTAATTGCGAATGAAGTCCTTCATGATATCAAAGTAACCAAAAGAAAAGGCTTCTTTTTTAAAGTTGACTTTGAGAAGGCTTTTGATAGCATTAGTTGGGACTTTCTAATGGAAATCATGGAGTTAATGGGATTCGGTCTTCGATGGAGACAATGGATCTTCGCAAGCCTTTCTTCCGCTTCCATTTCGATTTTGGTCAACGGTTCCCCAACTAAAGAATTTTCTCTTCAGAAAGGCGTGAGGCAAGGGGATCCCCTCTCCCCTTATCTTTTTATCATGGTAGCCGAAGGTTTGAACCATCTAATTAAATCTGCTGCACTTCATAGCCGATTTTCTGGGATCCCAATTGGGCGGAGGGACTTACGGGTCACGCATTTGCAATACGCGGGCGACACTATATTTTTTGGTGAATGGGATAGGCGTAATGTGCAAAATCTTACTAAAATTCTTAAGTGTTTTGAATTGACATCGGGACTAAAAATCAATTTTCATAAGAGCTGTGTTTATGGACTCGGGGTCTCAAAAGTAGAAACGGAAAATATGGCGGCCTGGCTTGGGTGCGCAGCAGGTACACTCCCTATTACCTACCTTGGGCTTCCACTTGGATCGTCGATGAAACTCTTGAAGTCATGGGATCCGGTATTTGACAAGTTTGGTAAGAGGCTGGCGGATTGGAAAGCTAGATCCCTCTCGTATGGTGGTAGACTTACATTAATTAAATCGGTATTATCTAGTCTACCTCTTTATTTCTTTTCGCTTTACATATCCCCGTCTTGTGTTATTGATAAACTTGAGGGGTTGAGACGTCGGTTTTTTTGGGGCGGATCTTCCGAGGTCTCAAAAATGGCATGGGTTAAATGGGATACTTGTCTTAAGCCTCGTGAATTTGGTGGGTTAGATATTGCCCCTCTTGCGTTTAAAAATCGTGCCTTACTTGCAAAATGGTGGTGGCGGTTTAAACATGAGAATGACTCACTTTGGGTGTCTATTATTAAAAATATTTACGGGGAGGACGGGGGCCTTAGCACTTCTTTTTCTCCCCCTTCCTCACGAGCTTCTTCTACTTGGGCGGGTATCCTTAAGGTGGGTAAAAATATCTTTAATGCAAACTACGCTTTTGCTAATTCTTTCAAAAAAAGAGTCGTAAATGGGTCTAGTACACGTTTTTGGGAGGATTTATGGCTCGGGGATATGGTTCTTAAAGACAAATTTAATAGGCTTTATAGACTTGACACAAATAAATTTGCCACAATTCTAGACCGGGCGAGATGGGAGGGCGGGAACTTTCATGCCACGTGGTGTTGGTCCCGCGATATCTCGGGGAGGGTGGCTGGGGACCTCACCACTCTTACTAATCTTTTATCTAGTTTTGTCCCGTGTAGCTCAGGTAAAGAAGAATGGTCATGGTCTTGGAGTAAGGATGGCTCGTTTTCGGTTCACAAGCTTACGGATATTCTGGTCCGGAGCAGCCCTGACATCGCAACCGTGAGCATAAAGTCGCTCCGCAACAAACTGGTCCCCCTCAAAGTTGAGTTGTTTATTTGGCGTACTCGACACAAAAGGTTACCTACAAGAGTTGAACTCGACAAGAGAGGTATGGACTTGGGTACGGTACGTTGTCCGGTTTGTGACAATGGTTTGGAATCAGTAGAGCACTCCATCATCTTATGCACGTTCGCTTTTGACATTTGGAATCGTGTCTATGATTGGTGGAAGCTCGGCCCTTTTACAAACTTGGGTATAAGTGAATCTTTTCTTGGAAATGGATATAACTTCACCTCCGACTTGGGAAAACTGTTGTGGCAAGCTACGGAATGGGTTACGGGATACATGATTTGGAAAAGTAGGAACGCTTTCACTTTCACTAAGATAAAACCGACATGCGCAATGGTATTTAAAGACATCCAACTTAAATGCTTCGAATGGTTCTCTAATAGGATCAAAGGTACCAATATTGAATGGGATGTCTGGCTTGCAAATCCACGAGGTTATGATTCGCTAGCTTTATCGTCTAGGAGATCCGGGATAGGTTAATTAATTGTTCTCCACGCAGGTTTTTTGCCCCACTCCTGGAGTAGTCGTTTTGGTCGAGAGAATTTGAGGTGGATCAGGGGGCTTTGTCGTTGAATTGCCAACACTGTGCTCTGTCCCCACTCCAGCTTGTTTAGTTAATTCTTCTCAAGTCCAATCTCGATCTTAATGATAATGAACGGACTACGGCGTTTTCCTGCACACTTGTGGAGTCTTACTATCTCGGTTATATATTTGTCGTTTTGTTTTCCTATATGTAGTTCCGTTTTTGTAAGCGTGACATTATTGTAATTATTTCGTGTTGATATATATAATACATACTTTCTTTGCCGTTAAAAAAAAAAAAAAATTATTAAGTATTTGATTTGATTATTCTTCTTTTTTAATTTATTGGAAGGCATAAACTTAACTATTTCAATGAATATTTTGTGGTTAGACTTGATGTTTGAGGATTGTAGTATTAAGTTTGACCTTTTGACTTTTTTTTTTTTTTTTTTTACTTTATTGTTAATAAAGCTATCATCTGAGAAGATGCTTGTTTATATAAATTTCTTACGTACTCGTTTAAGATATTGAAGTTATATTCTTGTGCACGTTTTGCCACCTCTAACTGTTATGGCTGTGGCAATTTTGAACGTTATAGTTGCTTCTATGTTTTTTTCTGATCACACTGTAGGGGAGATTGGGTAACAGGTCAAATTGGGTTAAGGTTGCCTAAATAAACATTTAGGAAGTTGTATGCATCAAGAGTTCACGTGTTGTTACTTTGAACCCTGTTGACTCATCCACCTATTTAACCAGCTACTGTTCAATAGCTAATTATTTATTTTATTTTGTACTTTTTTAATAGCTAATTTGTTATTGATTTTCTCTTTGATATAAGAAAACCCAAATGACCCATTCATATGGTAAATTGTCCCTTTGTTGAAGGTTACAATGATGACTTGTGACCACTTTACCATTTTCATGTTATAACCATTTAAGCTAATTTTTATAGTGAGTATCTTTTGCACTGAATAGTGCTGAAGGTCAAGTTGTTTTGTTAGCTGCTGTTTTTGAAAAAGATGCTCATGCTTGGAGGATAAATTGCTTGCAAATTGATCGAGATCCGGGTTGTTTAGTTTCACTGGTTTTGGAAAAACTTACTCCTACATATATCGGTTATCTACCTATTGAGCATTTGTGTCATTTTGTGGCATTGCCTTTTAAGTTGTGTACCTGGAACTGATATCATTGTTTTTAAAAGTTAAGATATGCAGGTTTTGAACAATATGAAATTAGGTTTCATTTTAATTTTGTTTTGTACCTTATTATAATAATTTTGTCTACCTAAGCTTTTTGTTTATACATTCTTGCAGCTTTGTCCCATTTGCATAACTGACCGAAAGGATATGGCCTTCGGCTGTGTGCATATCAGTTACCTTTTACACAGTTTGACTTACAAATATATGTTCAAAAAAGTTGACTTTTTATTTTTATTTTCTTCTCTTGTGTGTTTTCAGACAGGTTACGGATGTAGCACAGACCTTCAAATATGCCCTATTTGTAGCAGGTACATACAGACCAGAATCAAGCTTTATTAACGCTAGCCGTGTAACATCATCTATCTTATGACCTTGTAAATTTGTAATGTTTATATGTTGCAGACAGTTTGCAAAGGGGTGTTTGGTCTAAAACATGTTCGAAATCTTAGGAAAAGCTTTTGTTGTGATCTTGTAAAGTAGGTGTACAAACATTCAGGATGTGTCATATGCATTTCTTTATCAAACCAGTTGAATCGAATCTATAGATTTGCATGTAGTTTTCTTATACTTAACCCATCTACAAATACCTTACACTCGTACTATTATACCGTCTTATTCACTCATGAATACTACACTAATAACACGAGCCTCGTGCTGGTCGCTCGAGTACTTCCTACTTATTCTTTTACTGTTCAATCGAGTCGTAACTAGCCAATGGAACTGGAAACTTCTCTTGAACAACACGGGTGTCGTAGCTATGCACATGGCGGTCACGCACCACAACAACGTTGTCATATTCGATCAGACAAGGGCGGGCCCATCTCAATACCGTCTCCGTAGGTGCTACTCTCACAGTTCTGATGACTCATCATGTTACGCGCATTCTGTTGAGTATAATGTGTTGACGAACAAAGTTCGGGCTCTACATCTTGCAACTGATACTTGGTGCTCATCTGGGTCGTTTTTAAGCAACGGAAGCCTCCTTCAAACGGGCGGTAACGGGTCGGGTTCAAGAAAGATCAGATATTATGAACCTTGTACTGATA
Organism: Rutidosis leptorrhynchoides; assembly: GCF_046630445.1. NCBI lineage: Eukaryota > Viridiplantae > Streptophyta > Magnoliopsida > Asterales > Asteraceae > Rutidosis > Rutidosis leptorrhynchoides. The sequence continues at coordinate 16,683,726 of NC_092336.1, read as the reverse complement.
GCCACTGTGATTGGACGGAAATGAGGAAGCAGTTATCAGTTAGAAGATGGTACGCGTCGAGTTTATATTTACCAGACGTGGACGGTGTTATAGTTGTCGGCGGACAAAACGGTTTTAGTTACGAATTCGTGCCAACATCCGGATCGAGTGAATCTTACGATCTTCCATTTTTGCATAGTACGTTTGAACGAAACTCGAAAGGGAACAATCTATACCCTTTCTTACACTTATCGTCTGATGGAAATTTATTCATTTTTGCTAACCGGGATTCGATTCTTTTCGATTATAAAAACTCGAAAGTTGTTAAAAATTTTCCGACAATTCCGGGATACGGGGGTCGTAGTTACCCTAGCAGCGGGTCTTCCGTTATTCTTCCGTTAAACTATAACGATAACTTCTCGAAAGTTGAGGTTATGGTTTGTGGCGGTGCAGCCCGTGGGGCCTACAGTGCGACTCAGCGGGATAGATACTATCCCGCTTTAAGATCATGCGGGAGAATGGTGATAACCGGGGACCGCCACAAGTGGCGGATGGAAAATATGCCGGGCCCACGCCTAATGAGCGACATGTTGGTTTTACCAACCGGTGACGTCTTAATCATCAACGGTGCAAAACGAGGTTGTGCTGGATGGAATCGGGCATCGTATCCGGCTCTTGAACCGTACCTTTACCAGCCCGAACAACCTTCGGGGCAACGGTTTCAGGTTCTAACATCAACTAAAATCGCCCGTTTGTATCATTCATCCGCGGTTATTTTACCGGATGGTAGGATTTTGGTTGCTGGTGGAAACCCGAATAGTCGATACGTCTCACACGGGGTGGCCCACCCAACCGAATTGAGACTACAAGCGCTAATCCCGGACTACATGAGCAACCAATACGACCATCTTCGGCCAAGTAACGTGTCCATTATTTACCCAGAACAGTCAAATTCTGGCGTCAAAAATGGACACGAGTTTAGTGTTAGTTTCATATTGGGGACCGAGTTGAATAATTTAAGTGTGGTGGCTTATGCATCACCATTTGCGACTCACTCGCTATCAATGAATCAAAGATTGCTGAGACTTGAGTGTACGAGCTCGGGTATAGGTGGCGAGGGTCAGGTTGAGCTAACGGTGGTAGCTCCTCCATCCATCTACGTTGCACCACCAGGTTATTATATGTTAACGGTGGGGAACGGTGGGATCCCGAGTAGATCGTCATGGTTTAAGATCATCCCGAGTAAATAAATTACAATGTTTTAACTGTGGTAAATATAGCAAAAATGGAGGAGTTTATATGATCATGTTTGATATAGTAACTTAATTAACATACTAATTTTGTTTTTTGTTTTTTTTTTTTTTTATCAAAGTTATTTGTATTAATTATCTTAAATAATACTCAATGGAATGGAATAAAATCAATATAATTGCTTAAGTTTCTATTGCTTTTAATTTGTATTTATTGAGTCCCGCAGTCCTGGTAAACTATTGTTGTTTACACCGATAATGTTCCGTTAAACGTGCTAATCGCAAAGTCGCAAGTACGGAGTAATAAATAAAAGGCATTGACTTTGAAAGTCATGATAAACATCTAATTGAATTTATTTTTCTAATATAATGAAAGTTGGAATTTTGATTACCTCATCAACATGCCCAAAACTGTTAAAAAAAAAATAATAATAAAAAATAAATTAAAAAAAATTTGAAAGGCAAGTATATAATACATCAAAAACAAAATATGACAACCCGGAAATTTCCTACCAAATTTAAACTTTATCTTTATATTATTCCGACACGATAAGCAAAGTTTGTTAAGTTAAATCTCAAGAATTTTAAATCGTGTTCATACATTCATTATAACCTCGATCAAATTCCGACGATTCACGAACCGTTATATATAAATAAATATGTATATATATGTATATATATATATTATAACTTGAGAATATTAATAAAGTATTAAACGTATAATACTTTACATGAACGTATTTGTTTCAATATGTTTATCGATGGAATTAGAAGATAATATCAAATGATTGATTTATCAGATACATTGTGATATGATTACGGGTCTATGTTATGAGGTCCACTGTGATTTAAGAAATCTATTCTTTTTGACAACATTCGGAAAATGGTAAAGTGATTTATAAGTAAGAACGTGGAGTGTAAATAACTTAGATGTTGGATATCGACAAGTTAAGTAACTCGACATTTTTCATTAAGATGATTTCATACGTTTATTTAACCTTTGAACTTTATCTCATGCTTCACCAACAGACTGTAATTTAAAAACTTGAAACATATTATGAATATATATGATTCTACTTTTCTAAAACGTTTTATGATATAACGATTTACATATATATATTTACTCCGTATTATTTCAAGATATTATTAGTATAAATAAAATATTACGACGGAGTGCTGTCCGAGTAATTTCGAAATTGTTTTTTGAGCGGGATAAGGCTAAGGAAATTATGGGTTATAGCTATGAAGGTTATGGGTATGGTTCGGGAGTATTGCTCGTGAGTCAAACTAGTGTTTATCATCTCCGTTGCGTCTACGTATTTTTCCTGCAATATTGAATCTCAATATTGATACGTGAGCACTCATAACTTAACTTTTATATATTATTAGTATATCCCTGACTAGTGCTCGAGTATATAGGATTATGCATGCTTATACGTTCGTTATTGTCGTTAGATAGGTTATGTCGAATCTTGAATTAAATACATATGCTATTAAGATAAGGTATATGATATGCATGTCGTTGGAAAGCTAGCGAAAAATTGAGAACTTTTCATTTAGATATCAAATGGTTTCGATGAACGGTTTAGAAGTTATAATCAATTAAATTTTTGTATTATTATTAAAAATGATTATTATTATCATCGTTATTATCGTCGTTATAATCTAATTATTATTATTATTATTATTATTATTATTATTATTATTATTATTATTATTATTATTATTATTATTATTATTATCGTTATTAATAAAAGATATTATTGTTATTTTTATTATTATTACTATCGGTATTATCGTTAAGGTTATAATTAGTAGTATTATTATTATTATTATTATTATTATTATTATTATTATTATTATTATTATTATCATCATCATCATTCAAATAGTTATTAGTATTATCATTAATATTATTATAATTAGTATTATTATAATTAAAATTAATATTAGTAACATCTAATTATTATGATTACTATTATTATTATTATTATTATTAATATGAACGCGATATAAAAGATGACTAAAAGCTATTAAACGAAACGATTAGGAAATAATGAATATGAGTATCATGATGAAATTAATATATTGTAAGATATTGATTTAAAGGAAAAATATCGTTTTCATTATTTTACTATTATTATTATTAAAAGTATTATTAATATTAAAACTATCATTTTTACTAAAATTATTATTTTTAATAAAAATATCATTGTTAATATGAAACATCATTATTATTATCATTTTAGTACTATTGTTAATAAAAATTATCATTTTATCATTTTTAGAAAATATAATTATTGTTATTTTTAATAGTAGAATAATAATAATTATTACAAAATAATACAACTTTTACTTATTATTATTATTATCAATATTATTTTATCAAATAAATATGTGATACAAAGATATTTTACTACGTATAATATAATTACATTAATAATACCTATTATATTATTTTTATGATATTAAATGAACTTTATAAATTTTATTACTTAAGATATATAAAAGTATATTTTTATTATATAAATTTTAATATAAAATTTTATTTATTAATAAAAGAACTATATTATTTACTTTAATAAAATCTATTAAAAATATTTAAATAAATAAAATGACTATATTTAAACTATATAATAATCATGTATAAATTTTGGAAGACATTTTAGTCAATATGACTTTTGTTGACTTTTGCATATTTAGTCTCGAGCATTAGGATTGTGATACACTACGACTTGACCTAAATTGTTAGACAGATATTGATCAAACATATATATATATATATATAAATTAATATAGGTTCGTGAATCCAAGGCCAACATTGCACTTGTTCAATGACGTCATATGTATTTTTACTACAAAATACAGTATTGTGAGTTTCATTTGCTCCCTTTTAAATGCTTTTGCAATATATATTTTTGAGACTGAGAATACATGCGCTGTTTTATAAATGTTTGACGAAATAGACACAAGTACTCAAAAATTACATTCTATGGTTGGATTATCGAAATTGAATATCACCCCTTTTAGCTTGGTAGCCTAAGAATTAGGGAACAGTACCCCTAATTGACGCGAATCCTAAAGATAGATCTATGGGCCTAACAAACCCCATCCGAGGTTCGGATACTTTAGTACTTCGATTTTTATACAGACGAGAGGATTCTGTTATACAGACGAGAGGATTCTGTTTTGGGGATATTCTATATGCATCTTGTTAATGTCGGTTACCAGGTGTTCACCATATGAATGATTTTACCTTAATGCAGACGAGAGGATTCTGCTTGAGGATTATGTTTATGAAAAATGAAAATCTTGTGGTCTATTATATTATTGGAAATGATTTTACCTTTATGCAGACGAGAGGATTCTGCTATTGGAATTATGTTTAATAAAAATATTGTGGTTTATTAAGATAATGGAAATGAATGATTATGATAAACTAATGAACTCACCAACCTTTTGGTTGACACTTGAAAGCATGTTTATTCTCAAGTTTGAAAGAAATCTTCCGCTGTGCATTAGCTCATTTTAAGGATATTACTTGGAGTCATTCATGGCATATTTCGAAAGACGTTGCATTCGAGTCATTGAGTTCATTAAGATTATTATTAAGTCAATTATAATTGGATGTATTATGAAATGGTATGCATGCCGTCAACTTTAGATATGAATAAAGTTTGTCTTTTAAAAATGAATGCAATGTTTGTAAAATGTATAATATAGAGGTCAAATACCTCGCGATGTAATCAACTATTGTGAATCGTTTATAATGCATATGAACGGGTCTTTTCACAAAAATAGCAAGAAGCTAGCCAACACATAGGGCTACGAGCAAATACACAAACAATAAAAAACACGAACAAACCTAAACAACACGAGAAAATCTACGCCTCAAACCCCTAACCAAGCTACAAAAGACCCAAACGAAAACCATACACGAAAATCTCAAACATAAACAAACCCGAAACATCAGACACCACGACCAAGGTTGCAAAATTCGCTATTCGGGGATTAATCGGTCGGGACTTTGAAAAGATTATCGGCAATTCGGGAATTAATCGGAGATTAATCAGATTGTACTGTACACATTAAAATATTAAAATTTAAAAATTATATGTGTAAATATAAAAAAAAAATCATAAATATAAAAATAAATTTTAACATAATTATCTAAAATTGTTTATTTTGCTCCAAAACTATAAAGTTCTAAATTATATTAATGTTAAAATGGTAACGATTTTTTACTTTGACCGATTTTGGTTACCAAATTCGATTTTAACCTATCAATTGACGTTGGCCATTTAATTAAACGGATTTTTGGAAAACGGAACGGATTACTCTTAAAATGATTAATCGGAGATTAATCGGCGAGTAATCGGGTTTTTTACAACACTGACCACGACTAATCAATCAAAACTATACTTCCGAATCCGAGGAACACGAGCAGCACGAGCAGCAATCGATTTCATCATCGACGTCCTCCGAATTTTTCATCACATCATTGATATAATACCTTTCATGCCATCGATGTTTATCCCGACATCTACTACGCTTCAACTTTGTTCTTTCCCAAAAAAAAAAAATTACTATGTATCATATATATATATATATATATATATATATATATATATATATATATATATATATATATATATATATATATATATATATATTTGGCGAAAAACGTAATATATAATAAATAAATAAAAAGAGATCCGATGATCTACGGCGTTACATGAGGTGTTACAGACACAGATATACATCTGTTATTGATAAAACTAATGTTCTACATGAACTTTAAATGACATAATCCTATAACAATCAACTACAAAACCCGGAAAAACCCCGAAAAAGCCAACCCGGACAAACTTTAAATGACATACTCCGTATCATTGTGACGATCCTTCCAAATCCCTTTGGACGAATACATCATTCATTGATTTCACAGTGAGGTTTTGACCTCTATATGATACGTTTTGTAAACATTGCATTCTTTTCAAAAGGTACACAATAAATGAATATCAATTTCTAAGGTTTTCAACGTTTGATGATTTCTACATATAGACAATCACCATAAATAATAGTTTACCATAATACATCCGTTGACAATGTAGTCAAAATAAGATACACGGTGATGATTTTGTGAATGCAAAGTTTTCTTGAATAAAGCATGTATGACTCCATGCACATAGCTTGTATCACATATAGGCAAACAGCGGAAGACTTCTAGAAACCTGAGAATAAACATGCTTAAAAGTGTCAACACAAAGGTTGGTGAATTCATAGTTTTAAATGTTGCGCATAATCTGTATATAATGGTGAATCACAAGTTTTCAGTTGTTTCATCCAGAAAAGTTTATCAAAATATTCTACGAAATTGAGCACCCTGGTAACTAAACTTAACGTATATATAATTTATACCCTTTGTATAATCATCTTAATAATACACGCAAACCAACGTGTACGCTTCTCAAATAGCATACGTCCGTTAAAAGGCTAGTGCTCTAGCTCAGACGGGGATATCAAGCCCTATGGATCCATATACTACTACTCGCGCCCACCAGTTCTTATAACCGGCAGTTACTAGTTACCAAAGCTAAGGGATTTTCGGTTCAAACTCGGTGTAGAATTTGGTATGTACTTATATTCATTGCGTATAAAATAAAGTGCATGTATTCTCAGCCCAAAAATATAGATTGCAAAAGCAATTAAAACGGGAGCAAATGAAACTCACCTTAGCAGCATATAAAGTCGTTCACCAAAATGTGATCGAAACTCGGATTACCAAATAACCGTAGATCTCAACCTAGAGAACATATGTTGGTCAATAAATGTCTATCAAGCTAGGTCAGGTCATAGTGTATCACAATCCTAATGCTCGATATCGACATACAAAAGTTATCCAAAGTCGTTTCAAAAAGTCAATTTTGACAATAGTTCATCACAACGAGATGTACCTTATATAAGGATTCATTTACTCGGTTGGTAACATTCAAAAATCCAATTTATCAATCTTACAAACAAGTTGTTTAAATATCAATTGCAGATTCAAAAGCAATTTCAATTAATATTAATCATAATTCAGTTGTCCATATCTTTTAATTCGTTCATCGAAATTACGCGATTTCTAAATGAAAAATTATTGATTTTTCGCCAGCTTTTCAAAAACATGCATATCATATACCTTTTACCAGTAATATATGTATTTAATTAGTGATTCATCATAAACTGTTTAACGAAGAAATTTAGCATACAAGCATGCATAAATATATATACTCGAGCACTAGACATGGATACACAATTAATATACAAAAGATAAGATATGAATGCTCACGTATCAATATTGTGATTCAATATTGTAGGAAAGTACGTAGACGCAGCAAAGATGATAAACACTAGGTCTGACTTAGAAGCAATACTCCCGAACAATACCCATAACCTCTATAGCTATAACCCATAATTTCTTTAGCTTTAACCCGTTCAAAACTCGTTTTGAAAGTGACCTTCTCATGACCTCGTCGTAGTATTTTATGTATATATACTACTAATAATAATAAGATTAATAATAATAATATTAATCTTAATAATAATAATAATAATAATAATAATAATAATAATAATAATAATAATAATAAATAATATAATTATAATATATATAAATATAGAGTGAGTAGAGATGGATATAGATAAGTGTGTGTGCTGTAAACCAAATTCGTCGAGCTTTATAATGTTGGCTAGCCCAAGGGTGCCATGCGATCGCATGGCTTCCCTAGCCATTTACCATGTGATCGCATGGAATGATTTTTCAGCTCACATTGTCTTGTTTTGTAGTGTGTCGACATAATTTTTAATTATATATATAATATATAATATTTAATATAATTATATATATATTATATTATATTCTCGTGCAACGTTGACTTGTAATATTAGTTCCGATGACTTGTACGTTTACGCTCGACTTAAGCCCCGATTTCGGTTTCTTGAACGTTATTTCGTACGCTTAATAAATTAGCATTTTACGTTTTATGATGTGTACCATTATTAAAAATATAGACTTAATTCACCAAAAATTATATTATAATAAATGTAACTTATAAATTTGAGTATTATGGTCATTTGCTTCTATAAATTATCGTCTCGTAGTATATACATATACATATATACATTTTCATTTTAAAATAGTGTTTTACTGTAGCAAAGTTACTGCAGCAAAGTTTTTTCTACTGTAGCAAATAGTGATTTTCGAAACACTGTACCTTTTCGGGTACTGTAGCAATTCGAAAATACTGTAGCAAATTAGTGTTTTACTGGTTCATCTTAAACGTTTTAGTTAACTTATCTAAATATTTATCGAATCAATAATCGAATGTTACTATCGTTTATTAAATAACTTGAAATCATATATATATATATATATATATATATATATATATATATATATATATATATATATATACATATATATATATATATATATATGCACATTATATATATATATATATATAAATATATATATATATATATATATATATATATATGCACATTATATATATATATATATATATATATATATATATATGCACATTATATATATATATATATATATATATATATATATATATATATATATATATATATATATATGCACATTATATATATATATATATATATATATATATATATATATATATATATATATATATATGCACATTAAGTTATATATATATATATATATATATATATATATATATATATATATATATATATATATATATATTGTTCGTGAATCGTCGAGAACAGTCAAAGAATAATTGATTACATTAATATAGTTCCAAAACTTTCGTGACTCAACATTACAGACTTTGCTTATCGTGTCGAAAATATTAAATCATTTAAAGATAAAGTTTAAATTTGGTCAAAAATTTTCGGGTTGTCACAATCATATATATTCAAACACCTTAATTCAGTCTAAAGTGAGGTGTATATAATAATAAATATATACTCCGTATTAGAGAACTAATATAACATAATCCGTAGTATTATTCTTATTCTTACTATACATTATAATTAATAATTATAATTATAATTATAATTATATTACTGTATTTCTTATATAATTAATAAAAATTCTATGGTTTAAAAATTCTCTCTCAACACAGAAAAAACCTACCTTAAACCTAGTCGCCGCCACCACAATTCCTCCTCCTCCGGCCGTCGGTTTTCGCCGGCGGTCCGGAGGGCCTCCTTTCCTTCTTCTTTTGTTTTCTATTTTTTAGCTTCTATCTTATTCGTGCTAGGTATCTTCCTTCAATTCGTGTTAGGTATCATCCTTCAATTCGTGTGTTTCGTTGTCGGCCGCTGTTTCTGGTGGTTAGATCATGGTAAGATCGACTTTTAAGTTGCAAAAAAGGTTGCATTGGTGAGTTTTTTCTGGCGTTACTGCCGGATCTTGCCTTCTCGCTTTTTTCGGAGCAGATCTACAGGTGATATGCACTTGGTATTATGTGAATCTTTGCGATTTGCCGGAGCTTCGTGGTTGCCGGTGGTCTCGTTTTCCTTCTCCGCCGCCGGCCGGTTCGGGTTCCTCTTGCTCCATCGCCTTCCTTTGCTATTGACTTCAGGTATTTCGTAGCTTAGGTTCGTGGTTTTGAACTTCACGGTTGGGGTTTCGTGGCTGTGGGTTTCGATAGTGGGTTCGTGGTTGTCCATTCGTGATTGTCGATTAGTGCTTTTCGATTCGTGATTGTCGGTTATGCGTATGAAATTTGAATATTGTCGGGTGACCCAATTTTGGAGGTCTTTGATGGGTGGTTTCAAGTACTTCATATGTTGCAGGTGACCTCCGCATCTTGGTCCTTTGTCGTGGGTAGTGTTTGATTCCTGCCTTCCTGATCGTTGAGTTTCTGATTCGTGGTGTGGTGCTCATTCTATTACGGGTTATTTCTTTGTTAATCATTTTGACATACTACAATATCACCACTCAATTTGATTATGTGATCGGATTCTGGTTTAGATTTTCGTGGGTTTCTTGGTGTGATTTTCGGGTCGGTCGTAGTCGATGTGCCCCGCTTACATACTTTCAGTTGGGTGTTGCCCTGAAGTGATATTGTGATATGTTTTTGGTTAACAAGGTGGTTTCCTTCAATGGGATTGTTCGAGTTGTTTTTTGATTCGTTGATGATGTATGTTTTTAGTTGAGCTTGTCGCGTTTAGATTGTGTGTTAGTCGTTTCGTGTTGAAGTCATTGCATTGTAGAATGATAGGTGGAGGTCGTGTGATATGTAATTCTGTTTTGTATTCCTAGCATCTTGCTAGTTTTTATCATTATTAATATAATCTATTGCCTTTTAAAAAAAAAAAAATATTCTTATATGATTAATGTTTTTTGTTATTATAATCATAATTAGATAATTAGATAATTAGATTAGATGTTCAAGAATCATAAACGAATCCAGGTTATAAATACTAAATGTAGAAGTCAACTGTCAACATGACAATTTTTTATTTTTTATGGTAATAATTTGTATAACGTATACCATTAAATATACTTAAAAATAGTATATTATAAATATTAAAAATATATTTTCATATACTTGGTATTTTTTAATTTTTTATATAACTTCTTCGTTTTTATGAAGAAAAAAAAACGCAACAAACTCAATTTTTTTTAGCTATGAGGGAATTGAGATACAGATGATCTTCCCTCTGTGGTACAATAATACACATTACACATGAAAGTATTATTCAACATTCAACGATAATTTTGACTCAACTTTTTTTCCACACGCTAATTAGAAAAAAAAAAAAAATCTTTTCAAATAATCCACGTATACACAAATAAAAAAAGACATCAACCCCGCTTATAAAAACACAAATCCACATTGTGTTTTATTTATTCTCCTCCCTTAACCACCACAAATGGCCACCATCACCCACCTCACACTACTCATGTTCCTCACCTTAACACTCACAATTCAAGCTAAAATAAATCTCAATATCGCCGACCACCGCGCTCTTTCCACAGTTCTGGACAGTCTGGGCGTCTCCGGCAACCTCCGGCGACCGGAAAATCTTTGCAACACCGCCGGAATTTCATGTGAACGGAGGGTTGTAAACAATTCATACACCCTCAAAGTCACCAGATTAGTGTTTAATTCTCAACGGTTAAGCGGGTTTATCTCGCCGGCGATCGGGCACTTACCGGAACTTAAAGAACTATCTTTACCGAACAATTATCTTGACAATCATATCCCAACACAAATCGTCAAATGTCGAAAACTCGAAGTTTTCGACATTAGTAACAACAGTTTTTCGGGTAAAGTTCCCGACGAAATATCGTCCTTAATTCGTCTTCGAGTCCTCGATCTCTCTTTTAATGAATTTTCCGGCGAATTACGGTTTCTGAAATCCTTCCCCAACCTCGAAAAACTATCACTCGAGAACAACTTGTTTTCGGGTAGAGTACCGGTGTCTTTACGTTCATTTCGCAACCTTCGGTTTTTTAACGTCTCGGGCAATAGTTTGTTAGAAGGCCCGTTGCCCATTTTGAAGCAGTTTGAATCTCCTATTAAATCGAAAAGTAAAAATGTTCCCAAACGTTATATATTCGCTGAAGTCACAAATTCTTCAGCGAATGAAACGAATACTGGTGTTGGTTTAAGTAATGTACAAGCCCCAGCCCTGGCCCCGGGCCCCGTTGAGGCCCTGGCCCCAGGACCTGCTCAGGCCCCAATCCATAAGCATAAAAAGAGTACTAGAAGGAAAATTATGGGGTGGGTTCTTGGATTTTTGGTAGGAACATTTGCTGGGCTTATTACTTCTATGATATTTTCGCTTTTGTTTAAGTTGGTGATGATAATGATTAAAGGTGGTGATAACAATTCGGGCCGGGCCATTTTTAGTCAATCGATAAAGGCAAAAGACCTCGAGTTTCTTGAAGATGATGATGCGGTTGCTCAGTTACAAGTAATCGGAAGAGGTGGTTGTGGAGAGGTGTATAAAACCGATATACCCGATGGAAAGATCAAAACGATCGCGATTAAGAAGATCATACAACCTTCGAAAGGCGCGGTCGAGCTCACTGCAGAGGACACCAAAACTCTCAACAAAAAGATGAGGCAAATTCGGTCTGAAATTCAAACGGTCGGGCAAATTCGACACCGAAATTTAGTACCATTACTAGCCCATGTTTCTCGTCCTACTTGTCATTACTTAGTTTACGAGTTTATGAAAAACGGAAGCTTACAAGACATTTTACAACAAGTTCAAGACGGTACACGAGAATTAGAGTGGCTCACGAGGCATAAGATTGCAATAGGTGTTGTATCCGGGCTCGAGTATCTACATTTTAACCATACGCCTCGTATAGTCCATCGAGACTTAAAACCGGGTAACGTACTCCTTGATGATGATATGGAGGCCCGAATTGCTGATTTCGGGCTTGCTAAATCGATCCCTGAAGCTGATACACATATGACAAGTTCTAATGTTGCGGGTACTCTAGGGTACATTGCACCCGAATATCATCAAACGATGAAATTTACGGATAAATGTGACATCTATAGTTTTGGGGTGTTATTAGGTGTTTTGGTCATGGGTAAGTTTCCGTCCGACGAGTTTTTCCAGCATACGCATGAGGTAAACTTGGTGAAATGGATGAGGAACGTAATGACATCCGATGATCCACAGCAAGCGATTGATTCGAGTCTTAGGGGAAACGGGTACGAGGAACAAATGCTTCTTGTTCTTAAGATTGCTTGTTTTTGTACACTTGATAATCCTAAAGAGAGGCCTAATAGTAAAGATTGTAGGATGATGTTGGCTCAAATTGAGCATTGATACATGTATGATCAAGAAGGAACCTCAACCAAGTTTGTGTTATGTTATATTTTGGACTTGTATCATGTTTAGGTTTGACTGTTTCAATATGTTCTAAGTTATTGTATGGTGTCAATTTATGATATGAAATACTATGAAATATCTCTACTAGAAATTTGACTAAATCTAGCCATCTTTTTACTACAGTAGTAAAGAAAGCCTCTAAGCGATTACATAAAAAATAAAAAGTAAATGAAATCGGTTCTCTAGTGATCTCTACTGACCGATTCTATATCGAGAGAAATATTGCTCAAGTAATATTTAGAGTGACATTTTTTTTTTTTTTTTTTTTTTTTTTTTTTTTTTTTTTAGAGTGACAATTAGTAACTTCCATTTTGTATTAATCTACTATTGAATTGAATATAGGCTAAGGCCGCCACTGGAGGAGCCTATTAAGCGGTGATTATCAAATATAGTTATGGAATATTTTTTTATTTTATTTTATTTTTATGTTACTATCACTACCATAATTTTCAATTAAATTTTGTTATTCATATTTTTTAATTTAATTCATTGTGGCAAAGAACAAATAAAGAGGAGACTTGACTTACGAGTCGTGGTCGTCGATTACGACCAAACTACAAGGCAAACACCAATATAATTTTGTGCGTCGTAAAAGAAGATAGGATTCACATGAAATATCAAGAGAAACAATAATTAATTTGCTTTTGTAATTCGAAGATAGGTGGTTGATGATATAACAAATTAACAATGAAAGTTGGTACTGTTTTTGTTTTACACCATGATTTGTTCCAATAAGATTAATAATATATATAGACTCGGAGAAAAAGAAACGTTATTAGTAGTACTTTACATGTGTCTCATTTTTTTTATTTTTTTTACTTTTTGAAATTTTGCTAGTATTTGTGAATGAACATTACACGTGAGATATATTTCAGTTTGGGTAACAATATTTTTAGAGTTGATTTTATTAAACTCGTGAGAGCAATTATATAACAAGTAGTTGGCATGGTGATGATGACTTTACTTTTCATATAGATTAGTGATTTGACTTTTACTTGCTGCAAAATTTTTCTTGTTTGTTATCCGTTCATTTCATAGACTTCGGTGGTTGCGGACGTCTTGCGTTCGTACCTCATCCGATGGGTTTTTTCACACGCGATGCTTATATTGATTCGTCGTGGGGTTTAGTAGGACTATTATAGTTCAATCAAGGAAATGATCGGGTGAGTGGATTCTGACTTTGCGTTTGGACCCAGTCAGCGAGTTTCTTTAAACCGCCGTTAAAAAGATAAAAAAAAAATAAAAATACAATACACTGAATTTATGAAATCCAATAGTGAAAATATTAACTCTACTTTTATTTTATTTGTTAAGGTATTCATCCATGTAAATCTTCATCTTGTGATGGGATTATCACCAAAAAGCTCATTTTTTGAACTTATTTGCGTGAGAGCCCATAAAAAAAAGTTTGACAATTTGCCCTCGCAAGGAGCAAGATGCATCTTGCTCCCTTGCGCCTTGCGTCCTTGCGACCTTAGTCACACTTGAGAGCAAGGAGCAAGGTGCATCTTGCTCCCTTGCTCCCAGGTAGAAGCAAGGACGCAAGGTGCATCTTGCTCCCTTGCTTCCACCCGGGAGCAAGGTGCCTCTTGCTCCCTTGCTCCCAGGTGGAAGCAAGAGAGCAAGATGCACCTTGCGTCCTTGCTTCCACCTGGGAGCAAGGGAGCAAGAGGCACCTTGCGTCCTTGCTTCCACCTGGGAGCAAGGGAGCAAGATGCACCTTGCTTCCACCTGGGAGCAAGGGAGCAAGAGGCACCTTGCGTCCTTGCTTCCACCTGGGAGCAAGAGGCATCTTGCTCCTTGCTCCTTTCTCTCAAGTGTGACTAAGGTCGCAAGGACGCAAGGCGCAAGGGAGCAAGAAGCATCTGGCTCCTTGCGAGGGCAAATTGTCAAACTTTTTTTTATGAGCTCTCACGCAAACAATTTCAAAAAAAATGAGTTTTTTGGTGATAATCCCTCTTGTGATTGGGTATAACCTTGAGACAAGTATGTGGGCTTCTGTTGGGCCAGTTAGTTTTTGCACCTTCTAGCCCATCTATCTCTTTATTGTCTTTGTACACTTGATTGCTATGTTTCCTTGGATACAATCTTACGTTTAGATTGAAATTGGCGAAAATGCTCTTATTTCGGAACTCAAAAACTCAATTTTAAAAATGCCCTTGTCCACGCATCACACACCACGCATGATGCGTGCAGGTCCCTGCGTGATGCGTGTTGCCGATATAATCATCGAGACAACCAATTTTCATCATAACACGCACGAAACATGAGCGCGATGCATGGTGCAGGGGTGAATTGCAGCCCAATTTTGAATGGTCATATTTTTCAAAGCCTCGAAGACCTTCAATTTTGTCGTTTTTCGTTGATTTGGGACTTTTAAACACACTTTGACCGATGACATTTTGTCGTTTTAGTGTACATTGGTGAAAAATTCAACGAATCACAAATTATAATGTTCTATAGCAAGTTATCGACAGTCAATATGCGTTTAAAAGTCAAAACAAAAAGATGGGAAAATTGGAGGTCATCGAGGCTGAATCTCGACAAAATACACGATTAAAAAAAACGTTGACTAAATCGAAACTACGAGTCAAAATATACGAACATTATGTTAGAGTATTAGTATTGGGGCAGCCCGATTGCATTGTGGGTTGGGTCCATTAGGGTTTCAATAGCTAGTGTTAGGGTTTATGTGTGATGACCCGGGAATTTCCGACCAAATTTAAACATAATCTTATATGATTCGACTCGATAAGCAAAGTCTATTAAACCGAGTCTCATTATGTTTGAACTATTTCATGATAACATTTGACCTTTAACTATTTCCGACGATTCACGAACCTTTAATTGTAACTAAGAATGTAAATATAAATAATTATATATAAAACTAATTATATTAGTATTAATGAACTATTAAGTAATTTTGTTATTATAAAAGATAACCTTTAATAACTAAAGATTTTCATTTTGAATATATATAGTATATTGTATATAAATGATTCAAACATATTTTACCAACGTTATCAAAATATTAAATGTACAATGTTATACTTTGTAGTTAATTGTTTAATATACATAATTAATCATCTACTCAACATTTAAAACATGATTTTATATATATGGTAGTATACATATATACATAAATATAACTATATATATATGATTTTATACATAATTATTATATTATGTATATGTAGAAATTTATAATATATCTATGATGAAATAATGTACTATTTTAATAAATATATATAATACTTACATATATAAAACATTTATATTTTTCATAATTACATACATAAGTATAATATAATTAGTATGTAAATAAATATTATAATATATTTATATTAAAATGCATAAATATATAATATTCAGTATATGTTACAATACATATTACATAATTATTAAATATTACATAATAATAGATGATATTAATAAATTAAATTTAAATACAAATATAGTTGTTGTAGTAATGTTATTTGTATCGTCAAATATCAATATTTGTATTCATAATATCACTTTATATCATATAAAGATGAAATTGGATGTATAAATTAGATTATTATTACTAATATTATTATTATCGATAAAATATTAATATTATCATAATTAGTATGGTATTATTATTATTATTATTATTATTATTATTATTATTATTATTATTATTATCATTTTTACAATTATTATTATCATTAATATTATATTTATCATTATTATTAATTTTATTAATATTATTAGATATTAATAGTATTGTTATTATATATTATTATTATTAATTAAAAAAAAACAGTAGGGATCTATATTATACGCTTGACCTCTGTATCCTTTATCTCTATTATTATTATTTTTTTTGTTTCTTTCCTGCTCCAAACTCGTGAACCTGTGTTGACATTTTCTCCATTTTTTATCAACCGACCTCTATTATTACAAAATGATTATGTATAATTGCAAATCAAATAAAAAGGAAATCCAATGGGATTAAAGAGCACATCGATATTTTTTTTTTTTCTTCTTCTCTGCACGCTCCAATTTTTTTTTCTCTTAATTCAATTTCGAATAAAGTTTCAAAATCTAAAAATGCAGAAAGGTTAGAAATCTTTCTTTGAATCTATCTGCAAAATCTCAACTCTCAAATCTTTATATCGATCTTGAATTTTGAAGTCAAAGTTTAGTTTAAAAAAAGTCAACAATTGTTCTTGAGACAAATTCGCGTTCGTGTATATGTTTCTGATCAAATTGACGATTCCAGTAGTTTTTATACATGTTTAGAAAACTATTTCGTGTTATAAACATTATCTATAATGTTATCTATTACGAAATCAATTTTTTTTGTTTTGTTCCAAGAACCGACGCTGCAGTAGGCCTTTAGTGTTTTTTTTATTTTTTTTATTTTAGAACCCAAATTATTATTTTTTCTGTAATGTTTTGAAGCTTTAAAAGGAACCCTGATTTTTTTTTTTTTTGGTTATTGATGTTTTGTTGAATCCATGAGACTTGTGGAGAAGAAGAGGAATAGAAGAAAAAGCAGTTTATATATAAAATTTAAATTCGATATTAGTACAGAGAATCAGAATTGGTGGGATGGTCGAGAGTGTTTGCGTGTGAGCATGTGGTCACGAGATCGAGTCCAGAGGACGGTAGTTTCTTTTTTTTTTTGAAACTCTTTTCATGTGAGGTAGTTTTCTTTTCTAATTTTATTATTGTTATTATATATTAATTATTATTAGTATTATTATTATTATTGTGATTGTTTTGATTGTTATTGTTATTGTTATTATTAGTATCATACTTGTTATCATATTTGAAAGTATTATAGACATTACTATTATTATTATGATAGGTATTAATAATATTATTATTAGTAATAAACTTATCATTTTAGTATTTTATCATCATTAGGATTATGATTATGATTATCATTATTATTATTATTATGAAGGAAATAAAAATATATTATTATCATCAATATTAGAATTTGTACCGGTTTATAAATAATAGTATCATCAGTACATTTACAATTAATAATATCATATTTATCAGTATCATCATTAATATTTACTAGTATTATTATGATTATCATTTATCATTTTATAAATATTAGAACCTTATTATTAACATAAGTATGGTATTAGTATTAATATTATTTTAGAGTTATTATTATTAGTATCATTAACAGTTATCATTTTCATTTTTTTTGCTATTAGTATTATCATTATTAATAAAATTATTATTATTATTAGTAAATCATTATTATCTAAATTACTATTTTAACAAATAAATCTTTTGTACACTATATATATACTTATGGTATATACTAGGATTATATTAATAATTCACATAACAAACTAATAAAATTTCATAAATACAATACTAACCACAAATATATGTATATAAATATATTAATGTCACTATTTATATAAACGTAAATCATTATAGATATATATACATAAAATCGATATATATATAAAATATAACTTAAAATATAATATAAGTATACGTTTTAAAATAAAGGTTGGAATAAATTCTACAAAACTATAATATATAAATAATACATATTAATAAATGAAATTTTGTAACTTACATTATACGTATTAATATATACACAATTGATATAGGTTCGTGAATCCGAGGCCAACCCTGCATTGTTCAATGACGTCATATGTATTTTTACTACAAAATACAGTATCGTGAGTTTCATTTGCCTTTTTACCCTTTATATTTTTGGGCTGAGAATACATGCGCAACTTTTATAACTGTTTTACGAAATTGACACAAGTACGTGAAACTACATTTTATGGTTGGATTATCGAAGTCGAATATGCCCCTTTTTATTAAGTCTGGTAATCTAAGAATTAGGGAACAGACACCCTAATTGACGCGAATCCTAAAGATAGATCTATCGGGCCCAACAAGCCCCATCTAAAGTACCGGATGTTTTAGTACTTCGAAATTTATATCATGTCCGAAGGAGGATCCCGGAATGATGGGGATATTCTTATATATGCATATTGTTAATGTCGGTTACCAGGTGTTCAATCCATATGAATGATATTTTTGTCTCTATGCATGGGACGTATGTTTATGAGAAATGGAAATCTGAAATCTTGTGGTCTATTAAAATGATGGAAACGATTGTTTAAGTTAAACTAATGAACTCACCAACCTTTTGGTTGACACTTTAAAGCATGTTTATTCTCAGGTACGAAAGAAATCTTCCGCTGTGTATTTGCTCATTTTATAGATATTACTTGGAGTCATTCATGGCATATTTCAAAAGACGTTGCATTCGAGTCGTCGAGTTCATCAAGATTATTATCAAGTCAATTATAGTTGGATATATTATGAAATGGTATGCATGCCTGTCAACTTTCGATGTAATGAAAGTTTGTCTTTTCAAAAACGAATGCAATGTTTGTAAAATGTATCATATAGAGGTCAAGTATCTCGCGATGTAATCAACTGTTGTGAATCGTTTATAATCGATATGGACTTCGTCCGGATGGATTAGGACGGGTCTTCACAGTTGGTATCAGAGCGGTGGTCTTAGCGAACCAGGTCTTGCATTAGTGAGTCTAACTGATAGTCGTTAGAATGCATTAATGAGTCTGGACTTCGACCGTGTTTGCATGTCAAAA
The DNA here is from genome assembly GCF_046630445.1 of Rutidosis leptorrhynchoides. NCBI lineage: Eukaryota > Viridiplantae > Streptophyta > Magnoliopsida > Asterales > Asteraceae > Rutidosis > Rutidosis leptorrhynchoides. Next base: position 16,663,961 of record NC_092336.1, on the reverse strand, counting down.
GTTTTGCTTATCATTTAGTGTCGAAAAATTATTTGCTTATCATCCTTAAAGTCTAAGACACGTCTTACTGCCTTTATTGCATAGACAGTGTATAGTTAAATTCATATCTTAGCGTATCTGTTATTGTTACCTTTGCCTGACAGCTTCCGTAGATTCCTCCGTAGCTTATGGGATTTTAGTATTATATATGCATATGTAAATTATGTATTGTAGGGTACTAATCTACATCCTATAATCTATTTCTTATCGAAAATCCTTCATCTGATCGTACGAGATGAATCCCTCAACCAGTTCGAGTCCATCTGATTTCGATAGCTATTTCGATAGTTATTCCGACAGCTATTTCGATATGGATTTCCACTCGAGCTCCGAAAGCAGAGTAACCGGAATGAATCGATCAATTAGCCATCATCTATTCTGAATGAATTGGAGATGGGTTCGTAGTTGACTTAATCAATGGAAACGCGAAGAAGGCGATCATTTCCACTAACCAAATTCACCTCTTGACAATGGACCTAAAACGTTTACCGGCGAACCTGTTCGAGACACCATTTTTTCTCTCATTTCCAAAGTATCTCATCACGATCATATACTATCTCAGATTCTAAACCTCATTCATCCGCTCGTCCGAACCGACAATCATCCCGGTGTAATAGAAGAAGTTAACGAACTTCGCGCATAAGTTGTAGTCTTGGAAAATATGGTGCAAAACGTACCAGCTTCATCCAAATCACCGGCACCAACGGTACCACCAACAACCCAAATTTCAATATCACATGCCTCAACATCTCAATCTATACCTCGAGTATAATCATCATTCTACATGACATTCTACATCAGTTATCTTCGTTCGACATGGTGATTATGTAATCTCTAATGTTTTAGAGATTATTTATTCTAGTTCCAACTGAAAACTAAATGAGTTTAATATCATGTTAACTCATTAAATTCATGATTACATCTGAAGAAAATATATATGTATATATGTTTTCATAAAGATTGTAATTAAAAATTCTTTTGTACAAACTGTTAATAATAAAAATATTTTAACGGGTAGGTAATACCCGAGAAATATTTAAATTTCACATTAATAAGTTACACTGTATATTCTTCGAATCTGATTCAACAGTTATTCACTATCCTATTTACAACCACCGGGATACTTATCCGTTCACCAAAGAATAACTATTTTCATTCAAATTCAATTTCATATTTGAATTTTGACCTATCAGAATCCAACAAGTGGCATAATGAAGAAATAATGGACACAATAAAAATTGATTAGAAACAGACTAATTAACAATATTAAATTTTATTAAGAAACCACGCTAACAAAATCCTAGCTAACTGTTCCTAGCTAACTGTTAATTCCGTATTACATTTTATTTATCGCAATTTATTTATCGCAATTTATTTTATCGCAATTTATATTCTCGCAATTTTATTTATTGTCATTTAATTTCTGTTATTTACTTTACGCACTTTATTTATCGTCATTTAATTTCTGTTATTTATTTTACGCACTTTAAATATCGGGACACGTATACAAGGTTTTGACATATCATATCGACACATCTATATATATTATTTGGAATCACCATAGACACTCTATATGCAGTAATGATCGAGTTCTCTATACAGGGTTGAGGTTGATTCTATAATAATATATATACTTTGAGTTGTGATCGAGTCTGAGACATGTACACGGGTCACGATACGTATTAATTAATTCAAATATTATATATTAAACTATATATGAATGATTGCACTGTCAACTGTGGACTATCGACTGTGGACTAATAACATTGGACAATTAAAATGAATTAAAATACTGAATATAACATATGAAACTAAACAATTCTTCAAGTTTGCCACTTGATTTCGTCTTAAACCTCATTTGTATCTTCACGATTACATTCTGCGTTCAAACCTTTCACGATTCTTGAAAACACCTCAATCGATAGGATGAATCAACCGCACTTCATCTACGGAAGGAAAGATTTATGCATATAGTTATGCACCTGAGAAACTCTCGGCAATTGAGTAAAAGTTCAACACGTAGCCGCGTCAGATCCTTTGGCATTTATTAACAAAAACAACTTTGCGATCCCTTTTCAAAATTAGCCAATTTTGTCACAACTCCAACAAGTCAACTTCGACTTTTCGTACGAAACAACCTTATTATAACGTTTATATATACGCGTGCTCTTTTATTGTTACCAGGTAACCTTTCATATTCCATCATATTACCATCAGCGTTTAATCATCTAAAAACACAATTCTCCTGAAACCACCTCGGATTAATAACCGATGATTCAGATATCATAGCATTAAATGCAGAGGAAACAGAAAAATGGTAGATGGTCTAAACGGACAAAAGTTTGATGATAAAGAAAGGAGTGTTAGGAACGCTCGATAGAAAATTGGGTATTGAAAAACAGATTGAGTTACCCATGAAGGAGACCAAGGACAAATACAAGGACCAAATCCTATATTCAAAGGATTCAGGTAATTCTGGATCCGTTGAAATCTTTAGAGAATATCTTGCTCCGAAGTCATGTTAAAATCTTGCGGAAAATCTTTCTCCATCAACCGTCGAACTTAGAAATTCCAAAATATCATCATCAATATCTTTGATATTTCTGAGGATATTTTCATAAATATTCTCGTCCGAAATTATATACCTCTTCGTGCTTCCTGTGTATCAATATATTGGAAACATTCAATAGAAAATATAGTACCGAAAAGCAGATTATGCGAAACTATGAAGAAAGCCATGGATAAATCACAAAGAATAAGTTTGACTTCAAAGAATCCAAATAATTCAATGTCTGCTAAAGTCTATAGTGAATAACTTGCTCCTTACTCTAAACCCTTGCAGACAATAGTTTCTATCATCCTCTGATCTTTAGATATTCTGAGATATTATCGTACCTTTCATTATAAATATCCTCCATATTTCTGGAGATATTTTTATAACTATTCTTATCTAAAATCATTAATCTTTTCGTGCTATCAGTATTACATCATATAGAAACTGTTAGTTTCTATATTCTGTAAATTTTCAAGCTTAAAATATAAATGTTATTGTAGTAATGATGGGAACTGATGCATGAGTTAGTATAATATAATGACACTTGATCAACGTGATTATATTACAGTAAGTCGTGCTGAGTTTCTAAATGAAACGTGATGATTCACAGATCATAACGTCATCATGTGCCATGTTACATAACTCTTTCATCCTACTTAACTCCGTAACAAATCAAGAAAATGTATTCTTGATGGTTCTATCTTCCGTGATGTTGATAAATTTGAAAATCAAATCGTACTATCACGTTCCTTCATGCTTAGAACATTATAATAATTCGAAACTCTATATCTATAAATTCTGGACCATTATTCGCTTGACTTGAAGTCGGGAAGAGAAAACAAAAGCATAGAGCTTTGAAATATAAGGGAGAATATAAAGTCCGATAACAACACATAAATTACAAACCGTGTATATCAATGTTTATCGCAACATAAAGACACGGGAGAATTAAAAACATTATAATCCCGAGGACGAAGTAGAAGAAAGCAGATTCCTCTGGTGGAAGTTGGAAAAGGAGAATGATTGTTGCGATAGTAAGGATGAGGACAAGGATCAGAACTGGATTAATCATTTTCAGAATCTTTTGGATGTATGAACTAAGAAAGAAAGTATAAGAATGGTGAGAATAATGGAAAGGAAGAGCTTAATTTATACTGGAAATATCAGACGTAGTAATCGGGGCAGATCACCGTATTTAATTAAAGAGATCTTAATTTCCATAAATTCCGAAGAATCAGATTTTATAGATCTTCAAGATTTTCTTTAAATCCCTTAAATTCCGGAATTCAACCAAGGCAATGTCAAAAGTTAAGACGCGCCTTATTTTCTAAATTCAAACCTGACTACGTCAAAAGTTAAAAACAAATCTTTGTTTCTCATTTCATCCTTTTGTGAATAGCTTCATTCGCACTCTTCGAATAATTGAATTATTTTTATCCATATTACTCAATGATGATAAAACTCAAGTTATCAACTCATATTCGTCAGGAAAACATATTTATTGTTAGCTATGACGACCTCACTCAAATTTCGGGACGAAATTTCTTTAACGGGTAGGTACTGTGATGACCCGGGAATTTCCGACCAAATTTAAACATAATCTTATATGATTCGACTCGATAAGCAAAGTCTATTAAACCGAGTCTCATTATGTTTGAACTATTTCATGATAACATTTGACCTTTAACTATTTCCGACGATTCACGAACCTTTAATTGTAACTAAGAATGTAAATATAAATAATTATATATAAAACTAATTATATTAGTATTAATGAACTATTAAGTAATTTTGTTATTATAAAAGATAACCTTTAATAACTAAAGATTTTCATTTTGAATATATATAGTATATTGTATATAAATGATTCAAACATATTTTACCAACGTTATCAAAATATTAAATGTACAATGTTATACTTTGTAGTTAATTGTTTAATATACATAATTAATCATCTACTCAACATTTAAAACATGATTTTATATATATGGTAGTATACATATATACATAAATATAACTATATATATATGATTTTATACATAATTATTATATTATGTATATGTAGAAATTTATAATATATCTATGATGAAATAATGTACTATTTTAATAAATATATATAATACTTACATATATAAAACATTTATATTTTTCATAATTACATACATAAGTATAATATAATTAGTATGTAAATAAATATTATAATATATTTATATTAAAATGCATAAATATATAATATTCAGTATATGTTACAATACATATTACATAATTATTAAATATTACATAATAATAGATGATATTAATAAATTAAATTTAAATACAAATATAGTTGTTGTAGTAATGTTATTTGTATCGTCAAATATCAATATTTGTATTCATAATATCACTTTATATCATATAAAGATGAAATTGGATGTATAAATTAGATTATTATTACTAATATTATTATTATCGATAAAATATTAATATTATCATAATTAGTATGGTATTATTATTATTATTATTATTATTATTATTATTATTATTATTATTATCATTTTTACAATTATTATTATCATTAATATTATATTTATCATTATTATTAATTTTATTAATATTATTAGATATTAATAGTATTGTTATTATATATTATTATTATTAATTAAAAAAAAACAGTAGGGATCTATATTATACGCTTGACCTCTGTATCCTTTATCTCTATTATTATTATTTTTTTTGTTTCTTTCCTGCTCCAAACTCGTGAACCTGTGTTGACATTTTCTCCATTTTTTATCAACCGATCTCTATTATTACAAAATGATTATGTATAATTGCAAATCAAATAAAAAGGAAATCCAATGGGATTAAAGAGCACATCGATATTTTTTTTTTCTTCTTCTCTGCACGCTCCAATTTTTTTTTCTCTTAATTCAATTTCGAATAAAGTTTCAAAATCTAAAAATGCAGAAAGGTTAGAAATCTTTCTTTGAATCTATCTGCAAAATCTCAACTCTCAAATCTTTATATCGATCTTGAATTTTGAAGTCAAAGTTTAGTTTAAAAAAGTCAACAATTGTTCTTGAGACAAATTCGCGTTCGTGTATATGTTTCTGATCAAATTGACGATTCCAGTAGTTTTTATACATGTTTAGAAAACTATTTCGTGTTATAAACATTATCTATAATGTTATCTATTACGAAATCAATTTTTTTTGTTTTGTTCCAAGAACCGACGCTGCAGTAGGCCTTTAGTGTTTTTTTTATTTTTTTTATTTTAGAACCCAAATTATTTTTTTTTCTGTAATGTTTTGAAGCTTTAAAAGGAACCCTGATTTTTTTTTTTTTTGGTTATTGATGTTTTGTTGAATCCATGAGACTTGTGGAGAAGAAGAGGAATAGAAGAAAAAGCAGTTTATATATAAAATTTAAATTCGATATTAGTACAGAGAATCAGAATTGGTGGGATGGTCGAGAGTGTTTGCGTGTGAGCATGTGGTCACGAGATCGAGTCCAGAGGACGGTAGTTTCTTTTTTTTTTTGAAACTCTTTTCATGTGAGGTAGTTTTCTTTTCTAATTTTATTATTGTTATTATATATTAATTATTATTAGTATTATTATTATTATTGTGATTGTTTTGATTGTTATTGTTATTGTTATTATTAGTATCATACTTGTTATCATATTTGAAAGTATTATAGACATTACTATTATTATTATGATAGGTATTAATAATATTATTATTAGTAATAAACTTATCATTTTAGTATTTTATCATCATTAGGATTATGATTATGATTATCATTATTATTATTATTATGAAGGAAATAAAAATATATTATTATCATCAATATTAGAATTTGTACCGGTTTATAAATAATAGTATCATCAGTACATTTACAATTAATAATATCATATTTATCAGTATCATCATTAATATTTACTAGTATTATTATGATTATCATTTATCATTTTATAAATATTAGAACCTTATTATTAACATAAGTATGGTATTAGTATTAATATTATTTTAGAGTTATTATTATTAGTATCATTAACAGTTATCATTTTCATTTTTTTTGCTATTAGTATTATCATTATTAATAAAATTATTATTATTATTAGTAAATCATTATTATCTAAATTACTATTTTAACAAATAAATCTTTTGTACACTATATATATACTTATGGTATATACTAGGATTGTATTAATAATTCACATAACAAACTAATAAAATTTCATAAATACAATACTAATCACAAATATATGTATATAAATATATTAATGTCACTATTTATATAAACGTAAATCATTATAGATATATATACATAAAATCGATATATATATAAAATATAACTTAAAATATAATATAAGTATACGTTTTAAAATAAAGGTTGGAATAAATTCTACAAAACTATAATATATAAATAATACATATTAATAAATGAAATTTTGTAACTTACATTATACGTATTAATATATACACAATTGATATAGGTTCGTGAATCCGAGGCCAACCCTGCATTGTTCAATGACGTCATATGTATTTTTACTACAAAATACAGTATCGTGAGTTTCATTTGCCTTTTTACCCTTTATATTTTTGGGCTGAGAATACATGCGCAACTTTTATAACTGTTTTATGAAATTGACACAAGTACGTGAAACTACATTTTATGGTTGGATTATCGAAGTCGAATATGCCCCTTTTTATTAAGTCTGGTAATCTAAGAATTAGGGAACAGACACCCTAATTGACGCGAATCCTAAAGATAGATCTATCGGGCCCAACAAGCCCCATCCAAAGTACCGGATGTTTTAGTACTTCGAAATTTATATCATGTCCGAAGGAGGATCCCGGAATGATGGGGATATTCTTATATATGCATATTGTTAATGTCGGTTACCAGGTGTTCAATCCATATGAATGATATTTTTGTCTCTATGCATGGGACGTATGTTTATGAGAAATGGAAATCTGAAATCTTGTGGTCTATTAAAATGATGGAAACGATTGTTTAAGTTAAACTAATGAACTCACCAACCTTTTGGTTGACACTTTAAAGCATGTTTATTCTCAGGTACGAAAGAAATCTTCCGCTGTGTATTTGCTCATTTTATAGATATTACTTGGAGTCATTCATGGCATATTTCAAAAGACGTTGCATTCGAGTCGTCGAGTTCATCAAGATTATTATCAAGTCAATTATAGTTGGATATATTATGAAATGGTATGCATGCCTGTCAACTTTCGATGTAATGAAAGTTTGTCTTTTCAAAAACGAATGCAATGTTTGTAAAATGTATCATATAGAGGTCAAGTATCTCGCGATGTAATCAACTGTTGTGAATCGTTTATAATCGATATGGACTTCGTCCGGATGGATTAGGACGGGTCTTCACATTATGTATCCTATAAATACCGATCAATGAAAGAGTATAACCTTATGGGGTTTACATTCTATAACATGGTATCCGAGCCATATGATCCTGGACCCACCTTCTCCTAAAACAATCGCCACCGCCGTTTTCAATTATCATCAGTTTTTTTTTCTTCATCTCATCTATCGGCTATCGGCTGTAAAATTTGCTATTGTTTTCTTCTAATCAATCTTTTATACACACCAACATGTCTTCTTTATTTGCGGCATTCAACCCCTAAAGTCACCAAAATCCTTTTTTGTTCTTTTCAGCCCTCATTTCCAACTCTAGTCGCTCACGCGCCACCACCTCATATTCAGAAATGGGAATCGATTACAACAACATACTTAAAAAAAAAAAAAAAAAAAAAAAAGATAGCCGTCCAACAAAAGAAGTCGACTTTGTGCGAACGTTACCGGATCTGCCTAAAGTTCACATACAACCAACATAGTTTTCCTTCTTCTTTTTCTAATATTTCTTATTCCGATTTCTTATTATTATTAGCCTTTTTTTTTCATCCTCTTCGTTTTTTTTTTTTTTGCAAAAATAATAGCCACTCAAACAATATCAAAAGTAAATGCTGCCACTTTATTATTTCATGGTTTCTTTTTCACCTCGCTTTTCTAAAATAAAAGATTAAATAAATTGATCGGCGTGGGGATGAGCCGCCTAGCTTTGACTAGGTTCCAAACCCCGAAAAAAAAAATATAGTCAAAATCCTTTTTTGCAGCGTTGAAGAATACTGTTATCGTCGACAAAAGTAGCATATCAATAAAAGCGGTACTCGATCCTTAGGCACAGCAAGCCATGGCGTAAAAGAAAAAAAAAACCCTACGGAAAAGGAGAAGCCATGAAAGAGATCTGCAACTCTACAAACGATTATCAGTTTATTTAGTGCGACAATTAAGAGGGAAAAAAAGAGTTACTTTTGTTTATTTTATTTTTAGCATTTTTTCAATATTAGCGTTTTCTTCCAGTCCGAGCTTTAGCGATTTCGCCTCTCGGACTGCGGTGTAACATCCCGCGTTTTTCCGTTAAATTTATTTTTAACACTGTCTTTTTTTTTTAAATAATATCTTTCGTTATTTGTATTCGTGGATTCCGTTAACAAACGTTCATAATATTCTCGTTATTTAATTATAACATCTCTCGTTAACTTGCGTTTTAAAAATATTCGTTTGGTTAATTCCCGCACCCGCTCTGAAACTTGAGAGACTAGTTCCGCCACTTGACCAAAGAGGTGGCTAGTAGTTGACTAGTCAACCACTCACCACCTCCACCCCTCATTCATCCATTTCTTCTTCTTTCTTTCTTTCTTTTTTTTCTCTCAAGAACACAAACATAAATCATCATCTAAATTCGGATCGGGAAGCAAACTTCAAAACAAATTACATATTTGGAATCCTCTCTTCATCCTCTACAATTTGATACCAACCTCATCTCGTTTGGGTAACATTTCTAAAACTCTAGATTTCTCTAAATTCGTGTTTTTGATTTGAAATGGTGTTAGTTAGTGTCTATGGCTCAAGTCTAACATGAATATATGTTTGGTTTGCTCGATTTGTTGTTTTTGGAGTAACTAGCATGAACTTGAAATGGGTTTGCTTAATCCTTGATTTTGGATGAGTTAATGTTGTTAGATTGTTAAAGTGCATGTTTTAATTGTGTTACTAGTATCACTAGCTTCGTTTTGATGCGTAGGTTGATTAAGAAAACTTCAAAAACCCGATTAATGATTTTGTGATGTTTGACTAGGGTTTGATAGTTCTTGACATGAACTTTTGGATGCTTAAATGCCATGGAATGTTAATTGTTAGTGTTTAGTAGTAATGTATACTTCATTACCTTCAAAACGGCATATCATATGTGTGAATTGGATTCCCGAAACTTAAAATGCAATTGATGAACTTGAAACTTTGAAAATGGACTTTTAAATGATCACTTGACGAGAAATCGGTTATGGAAAATGTTGTTTTTGTTTGATGATAAGTGCTTAGTTGTGTTCCTTGTCAAAAGAGCTTTCCAACGGTATAAGATACGTCTTCTAGTTGTTTACGGTTTGCGTTTTATGGTTGTTTGAAGTTTTGACCAAGACTTGAACATTTGAAACTGACCTGGTACCAGGCCACGGCCATTGTCGCGCCGCGGAGCAATTTGTCGCGCCGTGGCCCAAAGGGTGATTTTAGAACATGTTTTTCAGGCTTTCTGACCTTCAAAATAGGCATTTGTCGCGCCGCGGAGCAATTTGTCGCGCCGCGACAATTGCCTGTTTCATCCGAACTTCAGCAAACTTGTTTTGGCCATAACTTTTTGACCGTAACTCCGTTTTCGATGAATCAAATATCGTTGGAAACGTAATAAGATTTCCTTTCTAATGGTAAGGTTTTGAAATGTCAACTCAAACTTTATTACAATCGTTCTAACATGTTTTTATACTTGATTCTTGCATGAAACTTGACAACGTGATTCACATGCTATACTATTCGAGTCGTAACGAGCCATAGGACTAATTGAACACATTTCACCCGACCTTGTGTCGTAACCGGTTAATTGATACAATTTACTTGTTTAGGTCAAGGCTAAGCAACATTCATGCACACGTTTACTTTGTGAAGTACATTTATTACTCGTGCACTCGAGGTGAGATCATAGTCCCACCTTTTCAACAACTTTTTATACTTTTAAATTGTGGGCTGAGAAACATATACTTTGTTACATTTTGTACTACTTACTTTTATACTTTGAACACAAGAACAAGGAAAACAAACATTCTACAGCGAGTTTAGAACGAAAATCCTCAATTCGATTATCATTAGTTACACTTGCCGGGTGTAAGCGAGAACTTATGTTATATGGCCATATGGGTTGACAACCCTCATCCTTGACGGTTCGCTACCGTCTACGGATGAAATATATTTTCGAGAATCAGTGTTTGTTCTAGCACTAAGTGATGGGGTATACAATGGAAGGAATGTTAAGCTTTGATAATTGGGTGCTCGCGAACCAACTTTTGGAATGCAACTTTTGGATGATCAATTTATGGAAATACTAATTCTTGTGGTTCAAAATATAACGTTTACTAATACACCTATGATTTCACCAACGTTTTTCGTTGACAGTTTTCTATATGTTTCTCAGGTTCATACATGGCTATTTGATACATGCTTCCGCGTACATTCATATTTGCTTGGAGTCAAGATACATACATGCATACGCTAGTGATAGCACCTTTGGATTCAAACATATTGTTTACATACTTACGCTATTTATAGCAACTGTGTTTTTCAACTTATATTATGTCGCAAGTTATTTCATTTATACTTTATGACTTTTGTAAACTTAGACTTGTTGTCGAACGGTTTTGTAAACTAAACTTGCAAGTCTTGTACCTTTCAAATGAATGCGACATAATTTTGGTCAAACGAGTCTCATATAGGGACTACGACCACGTAACGGGACCTAAGTAGTCGGCGCCGTCAATGACGATTTGGTCGGGTCGCTACAGATGGTATCAGAGCGTTGGTTGTAGGGAACTAGGACGTGCATTAGTGTGTCTAACAGAGTCGTTAGGACGCATTAGTGAGTCTAGACTACAACCGGATAGTTAGCATTTGCATTCTGACATACATTTGCTATAGATAGCACTTACTTGACTACTTGTGCATTATACTTGAATCATTCTTAGGCAAACTTTTTAATGGTACCCAACCTTCATCCTACGAACTCGTATTCCGCCACTTTTTGGTAACACACGTGAATTCAAGATTCATACGCGTACGGATGACCGCGACTTCGTTAGCTACTCTAGCTCGGGAACTCAAATTCTTTGGTTGTTATCCACCCCGTCTTAGCTTACTATCCATGAGTATTGTAAAGTCACTGTCACTACTCTAGGTGAGTATCGTCATCACTATTTATCGCTACGGTTGCGTACTACTCGCTATCATGACTCGTTACTCTTTTCATACCTAACTACTTTATTGTCTGATTCGAACCGCTTTGACGTGAACAATCACTTATACACTTCCCTCGGGGAACGCATCTTTAGAGTTGCACTAATTCTTTCGATTCAATACAAATCATGTTTGAGACGTCGTTACATTTTGTTCATTTTAGATTTTCACGATGACACGAACTTGAACTCATGGAGTGATGTGGGAATGGAAGTATGATTTGGCGTAATATAACGACACTCGATCAACGTGGTTATATTACGGTAAGACATACCAAAGTTCTAGTGACGCGTGATGGTGGTTAGACTCGATCAACCTAAACACCACCATGTGCCATGTACATGACTTCATCCTTTCATGTTTGGACATCCGAAAACTCCGAGAATATTGATAACAACCATACCGGGGACACCCCTTCGACTTTTGTCGAACTATACTTATGCTTCCGAATGAATTACCGATTCCTCTCGACTTCAACCGTATGTTACACGTGTATACTATCTCGTCCTCGCACAGTCTTATTGACTAATTACGATTTACTCGTTATGCTCGCACCGAGGCGGAAACTTCTTTTGCATCACCCTCGTACTTCCGGTTCAGGAGGTCCTTATTCTAAATTCCCAATGGAGAGAGACTCTCCACGTTATACTAGTATTCACCTCGAGGGTGAATAGTTCCGACGAACGTTTTTCTTTCAGAAACCGATGAGGACTTGCCCCGACGAACGTTTTTGGAAACTGATAAATCTTTCGCGACGCGAATTTTCTTGAGAAACTTGTCCTAACAAACTTGTCTAAATATACCTTACGGAATGTACTCCGTTTTGGACTGAGATCCTCATTTCATTTCTAGACTTCGGAGTGCCTCCCAAAAAGCCTCGGGACCACGTTTAGACATGAGTACCGCGTACCATCCGCAACCCGACGGACCGAACAAACATACGATTTAAACCTTAGAATCAATAATACGAGTTGTATTACTAACTTCAAATTTACTTGAGAAAAGTATTTTCCTTTAACCGAATCCTCATACTACAATGATTTTCATTCGAGTTTTAACGTCACTCCTTTTGAGACCACATGTGACCGGAAACGTCATTCTCCTTTTGTCGAACCAAGTAAACGATGGCCAATTCACCGGGACCGGGATTATGCATGAGCGACCGAGAAAACTTATCCATATCCAAGAAAGACCCAACACGACTCGTTGTCGCCAAATGAGCTACGCCGATTTAGACGTAAACATTTCAAATTCCACGTGGGAAACCGCGTCACGTTAAGAGTCGCACCTTGGAAAGGTGCAATCCGTTTCGGGAAACATAGAAAACAAAATTCGTGATATTTTAATCCTTTTGAAATCTTGGGGAGTTTTGGACCCGTTGCTAGCCGTTTAGATTTTCCGACCCATTTTGAGTCTCCGTTTATCCTACATTCGATGTATCAACTCAAAGACGTGTTTTGCGAAACGAGAACTTGTTATCTCCTTTGATGAACTCACTATCGACGATAAACCTCACTTCCTAGGAGGACCGATTGAAACCATGAATCATGGAAGCCAAACCTTAAAACAACATATGATCCCGACCGTCAAAATTCGTGGAAATACTCAAGGACGTACCTTCACTTATTCGTAGAATTTACAACGCAAGATCTCGAGTAAGATTCAACAACTACTACTTCCAACTAAATTTCGGGACGAAATTTCTTTTGAGGTGTGGATAATGTAACATCCCGCGTTTTTCCGTTAAATTTATTTTTAACACTGTCTTTTTTTTTTAAATAATATCTTTCGTTATTTGTATTCGTGGATTCCGTTAACAAACGTTCATAATATTCTCGTTATTTAATTATAACATCTCTCGTTAACTTGCGTTTTAAAAATATTCGTTTGGTTAATTCCCGCACCCGCTCTGAAACTTGAGAGACTAGTTCCGCCACTTGACCAAAGAGGTGGCTAGTAGTTGACTAGTCAACCACTCACCACCTCCACCCCTCATTCATCCATTTCTTCTTCTTTCTTTCTTTCTTTCTTTTTTTTCTCTCAAGAACACAAACATAAATCATCATCTAAATTCGGATCGGGAAGCAAACTTCAAAACAAATTACATATTTGGAATCCTCTCTTCATCCTCTACAATTTGATACCAACCTCATCTCGTTTGGGTAACATTTCTAAAACTCTAGATTTCTCTAAATTCGTGTTTTTGATTTGAAATGGTGTTAGTTAGTGTCTATGGCTCAAGTCTAACATGAATATATGTTTGGTTTGCTCGATTTGTTGTTTTTGGAGTAACTAGCATGAACTTGAAATGGGTTTGCTTAATCCTTGATTTTGGATGAGTTAATGTTGTTAGATTGTTAAAGTGCATGTTTTAATTGTGTTACTAGTATCACTAGCTTCGTTTTGATGCGTAGGTTGATTAAGAAAACTTCAAAAACCCGATTAATGATTTTGTGATGTTTGACTAGGGTTTGATAGTTCTTGACATGAACTTTTGGATGCTTAAATGCCATGGAATGTTAATTGTTAGTGTTTAGTAGTAATGTATACTTCATTACCTTCAAAACGGCATATCATATGTGTGAATTGGATTCCCGAAACTTAAAATGCAATTGATGAACTTGAAACTTTGAAAATGGACTTTTAAATGATCACTTGACGAGAAATCGGTTATGGAAAATGTTGTTTTTGTTTGATGATAAGTGCTTAGTTGTGTTCCTTGTCAAAAGAGCTTTCCAACGGTATAAGATACGTCTTCTAGTTGTTTACGGTTTGCGTTTTATGGTTGTTTGAAGTTTTGACCAAGACTTGAACATTTGAAACTGACCTGGTACCAGGCCACGGCCATTGTCGCGCCGCGGAGCAATTTGTCGCGCCGTGGCCCAAAGGGTGATTTTAGAACATGTTTTTCAGGCTTTCTGACCTTCAAAATAGGCATTTGTCGCGCCGCGGAGCAATTTGTCGCGCCGCGACAATTGCCTGTTTCATCCGAACTTCAGCAAACTTGTTTTGGCCATAACTTTTTGACCGTAACTCCGTTTTCGATGAATCAAATATCGTTGGAAACGTAATAAGATTTCCTTTCTAATGGTAAGGTTTTGAAATGTCAACTCAAACTTTATTACAATCGTTCTAACATGTTTTTATACTTGATTCTTGCATGAAACTTGACAACGTGATTCACATGCTATACTATTCGAGTCGTAACGAGCCATAGGACTAATTGAACACATTTCACCCGACCTTGTGTCGTAACCGGTTAATTGATACAATTTACTTGTTTAGGTCAAGGCTAAGCAACATTCATGCACACGTTTACTTTGTGAAGTACATTTATTACTCGTGCACTCGAGGTGAGATCATAGTCCCACCTTTTCAACAACTTTTTATACTTTTAAATTGTGGGCTGAGAAACATATACTTTGTTACATTTTGTACTACTTACTTTTATACTTTGAACACAAGAACAAGGAAAACAAACATTCTACAGCGAGTTTAGAACGAAAATCCTCAATTCGATTATCATTAGTTACACTTGCCGGGTGTAAGCGAGAACTTATGTTATATGGCCATATGGGTTGACAACCCTCATCCTTGACGGTTCGCTACCGTCTACGGATGAAATATATTTTCGAGAATCAGTGTTTGTTCTAGCACTAAGTGATGGGGTATACAATGGAAGGAATGTTAAGCTTTGATAATTGGGTGCTCGCGAACCAACTTTTGGAATGCAACTTTTGGATGATCAATTTATGGAAATACTAATTCTTGTGGTTCAAAATATAACGTTTACTAATACACCTATGATTTCACCAACGTTTTTCGTTGACAGTTTTCTATATGTTTCTCAGGTTCATACATGGCTATTTGATACATGCTTCCGCGTACATTCATATTTGCTTGGAGTCAAGATACATACATGCATACGCTAGTGATAGCACCTTTGGATTCAAACATATTGTTTACATACTTACGCTATTTATAGCAACTGTGTTTTTCAACTTATATTATGTCGCAAGTTATTTCATTTATACTTTATGACTTTTGTAAACTTAGACTTGTTGTCGAACGGTTTTGTAAACTAAACTTGCAAGTCTTGTACCTTTCAAATGAATGCGACATAATTTTGGTCAAACGAGTCTCATATAGGGACTACGACCACGTAACGGGACCTAAGTAGTCGGCGCCGTCAATGACGATTTGGTCGGGTCGCTACATGCGGGGGAGTGTTAGAGTATTAGTATTGGGCCAGCCCGATTGCATTGTGCGCTGGGTCCATTAGGGTTTCAATAGCTAGTGTTAGGGTTTATGTATCATATAAATACCGATCAATGAAAGAGTATAACCTTATGAGGTTTACATTCTATAACACATTCAAAGTATAGTTCCGGTGCAGCTCCCATCACGCACCAAGTACCATACACGGTGCGTGGTGCTTAGTGCGTGGTGCGCCAGAAATTGGGCTGTCTGGGAGATTATCACTGCAACACGCATCACGCACGGACCTGCACGTATCATACGTGGTGCGTGAAGCGTGGACATGGGGAATTTTTGCAATTATAATATTTTGAGGGTATATACTTAAACACTTTTCGGAATGAGGACATTTTCACTGATTTCCCTTAGATGTATGCTAAAAAATCTTATGATTTAATGACATGACATGCTTTTACAACATTTGAGCTATTTTATTTTGATTCACGGCTTATTTTGGTAATTTATTGATGTTCTATAATTACATTCGTGTAATTTATTGATGTTTTATTTGAGCTATCTTATTTTGATTCAATCAAAATTGCTTTGCGAGCCTACTAATCTTATGGCGACTATATGTTGGCTAAGACCATTTGTAATAGTGATGTTGACGTGACAAGGTATCCGAGTTTTTTTGTAGGACGATTGTGGCGTGACAAATGTGTTGAAATCAAATGAATTAGTGAAAAGGGTGTTGAGAATTGGTGTTAGGTGATGTGTCAATGTAGGATTCTAAGCTAGTTGACAAAATGATGAAAAAGGTAAAAATTAATAATAATAATAATAATAATAATAATAATAATAATAATAATAATAATAAAATACTCTACCTACCTCCTATTTTTTTATTGTGCTTCGAGCAGTCTTGTCGAACACTTGCCTAACACATCCCGCTATGGGCGTGCTTGAAACGTGCTCCTCCCACAATTTAGTCGAAGGTTACAACCAGAGCTGTAGAACTTGATAAAACCCGACGAGTACTTGTCGAGTTCCCGACTTTAAGGTCCGTTACTTGATCAAACTCAAAATTACTTACCCCAAAACTCGAGGTTATTCGGAAAATCAGTCAAAACTCGACCAAGGTCAAACTCGCCCAACATCCAAGTACTCACCGAGTACTTTCTGAATTTCCGAATTCTCTCAGAAACTCAGAAAGTGTCTGACGAATACTCTTCGAGTCAAGAGTTCTCTGAATGTGATTACAACTTACAAACGGTCTAAAAGGTTTTCGTTGAAAGGAGTCTAACATAGGGTAGAAGGATTTCACTACCTTTTGTATTGTGGTTGAAGAATAAAAGTGATGGGGACCCGTACGTTATAGATGTGAGGTTATTGTAGTGTTGATTTAGGGTGGTTTACAGAGGTCTAATGTTTAATTATATACGTTATAATAAATATTTGTATAAAATGGTGCAACATAGTTTTTTTTTTTTTTTTTGTTTTTTTTTTACATGTATGATCAATTTTTTTGTATAGAATATGATTAATCATTTTGGTACAAAACTATAATAGTTTTTGTTATGCTTGGTATAAAACAATAGAATTAGAATAGTGGCAAAAACATTTGAAAGGAAAATAAAGACTTTTCGTTTTAATTCTACTAGCTTAAAACCCGCGAATTCGCGGGGTTTTCTTACGGACGAATCAAAATTTGAATTGTCAAGTAATGTTCAATTAATCATGATAAAGCAACAAATTATAACCTGAAAAAAAATATAACGCAAAGTTGATACATTTTATCACAAAAAGTAACAATAGCAAATATAACACAAAGCAAGCAAGTAATGATAAGTTTGGGCAAATGACAACAACAAGCTGTTGGTCGACCGCGCGCTGTTGCGGTGACCAATTTTATTTATTGTAAATGGCTGTATACAGAAGTTCTTATATAATTTATAGCGTTGCATACATTACAAAACGTTGT
The DNA here is from genome assembly GCF_046630445.1 of Rutidosis leptorrhynchoides. Lineage (NCBI taxonomy): Eukaryota > Viridiplantae > Streptophyta > Magnoliopsida > Asterales > Asteraceae > Rutidosis > Rutidosis leptorrhynchoides. The sequence goes on along the minus strand of NC_092336.1, from coordinate 16,645,839 downwards.
TGTCACTTAGTCACATACATTATGTAGAAAGAAGTTGGCTGAAAGCTGCTGATAGTGACATACATTACGTAGGTTTATATCGATTACATAGTGTGATACAAACGTACAACAAACCACAAACGTAAAACAAACCGTCCGAATGCAAACATGTTTTGAATCATTACTCAACCCACCTGAGTCGCATACTTACTACTATAAAAAATGGTAGCTAAGACAAAGAAATGTTAATATATCTTACCACTGCGTTGGCACAGCTGCATCCGTTCATGTGAACATGTCCACCTAGTAAATAACCATCAAGATATTAAACATTTCATCAAATACATGTTTCGTGATATCCAAATCATACTGAGCATCTACATACAATGAAACCAAATTGTGTCCCATGGCTAGTTTTGCCCAAGTAATTTTATTAATGTGATTTTTTCCAGAAACGGTGGCATTTTATTTCACATTAAGTTGGTTAGAAATGAGCAACTTTTGTGCAAGTTTACTGAGGTCTGTAGTTGCCTTTGACTTTCAACAGCCCTTTTAAACATTTACCAAGCACATTGACTTTAGAGAAATAACTAAAAATAATTAAATAATATTAGATGCTGGCATACTAACCTGAATAATCCAATAATTCCAAAATCTTAATCTTTGAACAAAACCTTTATCTTTTGGTGTGGAGTCCATATTCAACATCAATGGTTTCTTCTATTTTTCATTATGACCAATTATAATCTTTAGAGTTTTATAATCTTGTGTATCCGGTGCTTTTCGTGAACCAACCTTCTTATCAGGTTGACACGTCCTCCTCATAAACTTAAAAATGCGGACTTTAGATAGATTAAGAAATTCTCGTAACTGCTAAGAAAAGCAACAGATAAACCGTAGAATAAAGAAGAGATAACGTAAAATAAAATTTCAAAACTCCAAACATCTCTAAACGTCCTACTCCATAAATACAGTGTTCCTAGTTATGTCAAAGTTGCATAATGCCTAATGCGTGGGTTCTATAAAGACGATCGCAAAGCCTATTATAAAACAGCGACTCAACACTCGAGCTACCACATAAAAAAGACCACCAAAAACAGGAGAAAATGCAACAAATACTATTAAAAAAAATTGCCTACTGGTCTATGGGTCAACACAAATAATCATTACATGTTTGGCTCGAAGCGTTTGTAACTTGTGACCCATTACCCAACTAAACCCACTTTGCCACCTTTAACGATTCTTCATTTCGGATCCGTAAGTAGTAATTGTTTGAACTACTTACGGGACTATCAGACGATAGTTTGGCCTATTATAAAAGAGCATATACAAAGTACACAATCGATGTAGTTGAATCTCATACACAATTAACTTTAACTACTAATCAGATATTTTAAAGCACCTGCTAAGTGCTTATAAACCTATTGTTTTATAGTTATAGATGAATGATGGTTTAAACTACAAATAATAAGGACCTGATAGTGAAACCATCATTCAAATTTGGGAATCCAAATACACTCGTAGCAGAGTGAAGCGTTCGGGTTGAAACCCACAGCAAATCATCACTCGTATACAACAACCGTTTGTGATATACCTGACGCTTGCTTCATTACTGCCATTTTTTTCAATACTGTCATTTGTTTTTTTTGTTTCATGTACTGCGATTGATCATATACATAGCATTGTATATGTATATTTTATTTGCTAAAGGCCAAAAGCAGAATTACGCGAACTCTAAAGCTAAGCTATGCAATATTCGCTGAAAATAAAGTACATCAGTCATGTTTCCGCGTAAATAAGGGACTGCGGTTTAATCCGCTGAGTTTTCGCCGACGGTTAGGTGATTCGCAGACCGCGGATATCTCGAATACTATAAATAGGGAGCTTGGCCTCTCATTTATGGGTTGTTGATTCTCTGCCATTTGCCCGAGCCTTTGTGATTTTCACTTGTGACTTTGCCCAAGGAATTTCTACATTGAGTTAAGGTGAATTATGCTAATTGACAATCAAGACCGGGTCGGGGTGGTTGATCACTTGATAGTTAAAGTGAAAGACGATCATCGGGGCCCAAAATAATCATCAAACACTCCATCCTCCATCATAATTTTATTGCACTCAATCCGTAATTAAGTAACATCATTAATTAAGGATTGATCAATTGGCGCCATCCGTGGGACACGTTTTACGAATTAAACTGAAAATTATTTGTTTTGCGCTATCAAACGATTAATTCTTTAGTTTAATTTCAATCGTGTTTTTGTTGTGATGATTTGCAGGTGAATACATTTAAAATCAGCGGTAAGTTGCTCGATTGCTTAGAATAATAAGTAATATCGGAAATAACGGCGATGTAGTGGTTGTTGTGCGAGCAAATGCCCAAAAAAGAGGAAGAAAGCGAAAGTCGGCTAATATGTATCATAATTGGCAATTTGCGCCAATTAGTTTCCCGAAAATGCAGAGCGATGATTTTTCTGAAATGCCGATTGTAGTATCGTGCAAAATCGCAGAAGCTAAAATTACAGTCATGAAAGTTCATGTTGATAATGGCAGCAGTGTTGATATTATCTACGAACAATGCTTTGTTCAGCTGCCGGAGGGTATTAAAGCAAACCTACAACCAACCGCAGTTTTGCTAACTGGGTTTGCAAACTGGTTACAGGAGAGTCTTCATTGCCTATGGGCATTTTACCATTAGAAATCGAGCTAGCCGATGTAAATGACAATGCTTTGGTGCGACAGGCGCGGTTAGATTTTTATGTTATGCGAGCCTCATCTCGCTATAACTTGCTGCTGGGAAGAACCGCTATAAGTAAATTTGGAATTATCCCGTCCACAATTCATGGCATGATCAAATTTCCAACATATAAGGGGGTTGCCACAATATGTTCAATGAGCATTATGCCTATTTGTGCGGCTGTTAACGTAAAAATCGCAGGGCAGGAAACTGCTGATGATGCGGATAATATGGAAATTATTAATCCCACATATCCAGAGCAGAAAATTAAAGTGGGACGCAATATTAGTGCGGATATTAGGAAGCAAATAATCCAATTACTTGTCCAGTACATGGATGTTTTTGCTTGGAGCGAAAATGATATGACTGTTGTTCCGCGTCATATTGCGGAACACATGCTTAATGTAAATCCAGCCCTAAAACTTATAGTGCAAAAGCGAAGGGGTATGGCCCAGACCGCATAAAATGGTTGTGCGAAGAAGTAGCAAAATTGGTGAGAGCTGGAATTTTGCGCGAAGTTCAATACCAATCGTGGATCGCGAATCCAGTGTTGGTGAAAAAACCTGATAGTTCTTGGAGAATGTGTATTGATTACAAAGATTTAAATAAAGCGTGCCCCAAAGATAACTATCCGCTTCCAGAAATTGATTTAAATGTGGAATCTTTGCATGCTTTCCCGTATAAATGTTTTCTGGACGCGGCAAAAGGTTATCACCAGATTTCAATGGCTCAAGAAGACGCAGATAAAATTGCATTTCATACGGGCAAAGGCATATATTCCTATATAATGATGCCTTTTGGTTTAATTAATGCGGGTGCGACATATCAACGTTTGATTGATACCGCTTTTGACAAACAAATAGGGCGTAATCTTGAGGCTTATGTAGATGATTTAGTGATCAAAAGCACAATGCAAGAGCAAATTATTGAAGATATGCGCGAAACATTTGATACACTGCGAAAAATAAACATGAAACTCAATCCGTTAAAATGCAGTTTCGGTGAAACTGAAGGAAAGTTTTTGGGATATCTTGTTACAGAACAAGGTATTCAAGCTAATCCAAAAAAGATCGCGGCTATAGAAAATATGACCGAGCCAAAAACGGTTAAAGAGGTGCAAAGTTTGACGGGAAAACTGGCCGCGTTAACGTGTTTTTTGTCCAAAGCTGCTGAAAGGCAGTTGCCGTTTTTCAAAACTTTAAAAGGATGTTTGAAACAAAAAAGTTTTGTTTGGTCCAGTGAAGCAGAAACCGCGTTTCAAGAGATGAAAAAGTTGTTGAAAACTTTGCCTACACTAACAGCGCCAATTGATGGCGAAATTCTTTACCTTTATATATCAGTGGCAAACGAAGCTTTCGGTTCAGTTTTGATCGCGGAAAGGACCAAAATACAAAAGCTGGTGTATTTTGTTAGTAAAGCTCTTACAGGAAGTGAAATAAACTATGCGCCGATCGAAAAGTTGTGTATGCGCTTAATTTAACATCACGAAGGTTAAGAAGATATTTTCAAGGGCATCCAGTGCATGTATTAACTAATATGCCAATCAAGCAAGTTTTAACAAAACCAGAGATATCTGGTAGACTTACATTGTGGGCAGTAGAATTAGGTGCTTATCAAATATCTTACCTTCCGCGTAGTGCTATAAAAGGTCAGGTTATGGCGGATTACCTTGCTGAAATGACTGGAGAATTGGAGGTGATTAATGAGCGAACTGCGTTGAAACCAGTACTTGGCGAAACTTGGGATTTGTTTACTGATGGTGCGTCGTGCACAGAAGGTGCAGGTGCAGGTTTTGTTTTGGAAAACCCAAGTGGTGAGGAGCATACGTATGCACTGCGTTTCAATTTTGATGTGTCAAATAATGAAGCGGAGTATGAAGCACTACTTGCTGGTTTAAATATTGCGCGAAAAATGAATATTGCTAAGTTGCGAGCATTTACAGATTCGCAGTTAGTAGCGAATCAGTTTAATGGCTCTTTCGAGGCACATGATCCTTCTATGCAGAAATACTTGCAGTTATTAAAGGAATTAGCAGTGCGGTTTGAGCATTTTGAACTCGCACAAGTGCCAAGAAGTCAAAATAAGAAGACGGATGCTTTGAGAAAATTGGCCGCTTTAACTTTTTCGCATTTTCAAAAACAAGTATGGGTTGAGGAATTACCAAGTAAGTCAATAGATAGTGATTTAATGGTCGCATATGTTGAAGAAGAACAGCCAAATTGGATGGAACCAATTATACAATATATCCGCAATGATATTTTGCCAAGCGACGGTCGCGAAGCTCGTTTAGTAAGAGAGCGAGAACCAATGTATATCATTCAACATGATATTTTATAACGCAAATCGTACTGTGGACCAATGATGCGATGTGTTGGCCCAATTGAGGTAGAAATGATTGTAGATGAAGTGCATAATGGTACTTGTGCACTGCATTCAGGCTACAAAACAATTGCAGCGAAAATTATGCGGATGGGTTACTTTTGGCCATCCCTATACCGCGATGTGGCGAAAATTGTTAAAAGATACAAAAGTTGCCAAAGGCATGCCCCGCAGAACCGCATGCTAAGGCATGATATGATTCCTGTCAATTCGCCATGGCCATTTCACAAATGGGCTATTGATATTGTAGGGCCATTTCCTACAGGGCCTGGCAATGTTAAATTCCTGATTGTGGCAATCGATTATTTTACCAAATGGGTTGAAGCTAAGGCGGTCCGCACTATTACTTGTGTACAAGTGTGAGATTTGGCATTCCGCGAGAACTGGTTAGCGATAATGGTGCACAAATAGCGAGATTCTTTCAAAACATGGTGCACTGATTTAAATATCTTACAAAAGTTTACGTCAGTAGTGAAATGTCCCGTTCTTATTGATTAAAAACGTTCCATATTAATTGATTTCGTTGCGAGGTTTTGACCTCTATATGAGATGTTTTTCAAAGACTGCATTCATTTTTAAAACAAACCATAACCTTTATTTCATAAATAAAGGTTTAAAAAGCTTTACGTAGATTATCAAATAATGATAATCTAAAATATCCTGTTTACACACGACCATTACATAATGGTTTACAATACAAATATGTTACATCGAAATCAGTTTCTTGAATGCAGTTTTTACACAATATCATACAAACATGGACTCCAAATCTTGTCCTTAATTTAGTATGCAACAGCGGAAGCTCTTAATATTCACCTGAGAATAAACATGCTTTAAACGTCAACAAAAATGTTGGTGAGTTATAGGTTTAACCTATATATATCAAATCGTAACAATAGACCACAAGATTTCATATTTCAATACACATCCCATACATAGAGATAAAAATCATTCATATGGTGAACACCTGGTAACCGACATTAACAAGATGCATATATAAGAATATCCCCATCATTCCGGGACACCCTTCGGATATGATATAAATTTCAAAGTACTAAAGCATCCGGTACTTTGGATGGGGTTTGTTAGGCCCAATAGATCTATCTTTAGGATTCGCGTCAATTAGGGTGTCTGTTCCCTAATTCTTAGATTACCAGACTTAATAAAAAGGGGCATATTCGATTTCGATAATTCAACCATAGAATGTAGTTTCACGTACTTGTGTCTATTTTGTAAATCATTTATAAAACCTGCATGTATTCTCATCCCAAAAATATTAGATTTTAAAAGTGGGACTATAACTCACTTTCACATATTTTTACTTCGTCGGGAAGTAAGACTTGGCCACTGGTTGATTCACGAACCTATAACAATATATACATATATATCAAAGTATGTTCAAAATATATTTACAACACTTTTAATATATTTTGATGTTTTAAGTTTATTAAGTCAGCTGTCCTCGTTAATAACCTACAACTAGTTGTCCACATTTAGATGTACATAAATAAATCGATAAATATTATCTTGAATCAATCCACGACCCAGTGTATACGTATCTCAGTATTGATCACAACTCAAACTATATATATTTTGGAATCAACCTCAACCCTGTATAGCTAACTCCAACATTCACATATAGAGTGTCTATGGTTGTTCCGAAATATATATAGATGTGTCGACATGATAGGTCGAAACATTTTATACGTGTCTATGGTATCTCAAGATTACATAATATACAATACAAGTTGATTAAGTTATGGTTGGAATAGATTTGTTACCAATTTTCACGTAGCTAAAATGAGAAAAATTATCCAATCTTGTTTTACCCATAACTTCTTCATTTTAAATCCGTTTTGAGTGAATCAAATTGCTATGGTTTCATATTGAACTCTATTTTATGAATATAAATAGAAAAAGTATAGGTTTATAGTCAGAAAAATAAGTTACAAGTCGTTTTTGTAAAGGTAGTCATTTCAGTCGAAAGAACGACGTCTAGATGACCATTTTAGAAAACATACTTCCACTTTGAGTTTAACCATAATTTTTGGATATAGTTTCATGTTCATAATAAAAATCATTTTCTCAGAATAACAACTTTTAAATCAAAGTTTATCATAGTTTTTAATTAACTAACCCAAAACAGCCCGCGGTGTTACTATGACGGCGTAAATCCGGTTTTACGGTGTTTTTTGTGTTTCCAGGTTTTAAATCATTAAGTTAGCATATCATATAGATATAGAACATGTGTTTAGTTAATTTTAAAAGTCAAGTTAGAAGGATTAACTTTTGTTTGCGAACAAGTTTAGAATTAACTAAACTATGTTCTAGTGATTACGAGTTTAAACCTTCGAATAAGATAGTTTTATATATATGAATCGAATGATGTTATGAACATCATTACTACCTCAAGTTTAGTAGGTAAACCTACTGGAAGTGACAAGAAATGATCTAGCTTCAAAGGATCTTGGATGGCTTGAAAGTTCTTGAAGTAGGATCATGACACAAAAACAAGTTCAAGTAAGATTTTTACTCGAATTAAGATAGTTTATAGTTATAGAAATTGAATCAAAGTTTGAATATGAATATTACCTTGAATAAGAAAGATAACCTACTGTATATAACAAAGGTTTCTTGATCTTATATGATTACTTGGAATGGATTAGAAAGCTTGGAAGTAAATTAGTAAACTTGAAGGGATTTTTGAAGTGTTCTTGAAGTGTTCTTCCTATGATGATTATAGCTTGATTCTTGAAGTGATTTTTGATGAAGATGATGATTAACTACTGAAAAAATACGTTCATAATAGTGTGTGTGTGTTGAGAGAGAATTAGAAAGAGAATTGGAAGTGAAATGGAGTGAATGATGAGTGGTAATTGGTGAGTGGTGAGTGGGGTTAAAAGGAGTTCTAGTTAGTTGACTAGCTCATGGTAGAAGTTAAAATTGATTAGTCATACATGACATAATCAAGAGTGGAATCCCATGCTAGTTCCTATTGGTATATACCCATAGTAAGTACGTTTTGAGGCTGTGTATAATACGGGTAAGAATACGACTAGAATTCTTGATGAAAGAAAAGAATGAGAAAGTAACTGTAACCATTTTCGTTAAGTATGAGTGTTTTGATATATGTCTTGAAGTCTTCCAAAAGTATTTTAATACATCTAAATACACTACATGTATATACATTTTAACTGAGTCGTTAAGTCATCGTTAGTCGTTACATGTAAGTGTTGTTTTGAAACCTTTAAGTTAACGATCTCAATTAATGTTGTTAACCCATTATTTATTATATCTAATGAGATGTTAAATTATTATATTATCATGATATTATGATATATTAATATATCTTAATATGATATGTATACATTTAAATGTCGTTACAACGATAATCGTTACATATATGTCTCGTTTCAAAATCCTTAAGTTAGTAGTCTTGTTTATATGTATATAACTCATTGTTAATATACTTATGGAGATACTTACTTATCATAATCTCATGTTAACCATATGTATATCCATATATATATCGTCATGTCGTTTTTACAAGTTTTAACGTTCGTGAATCGCCGGTCAACTCGGGTGGTCAATTGTCTATATGAAACATATTTCAATTAATCAAGTCTTAACAAGTTTGATTGCTTAACATGTTGGAAACATTTAATCATGTAAATATCAATCTCAATTAGGTTCGGGTCACTACAGTACCTACCCGTTAAATAAATTTCGTCCCGAAATTTTAAGCTGTTGAAGGTGTTGACGAATCTTCTGGAAATAGATGCGGGTATTTCTTCTTCATCTGATCTTCACCCTCCCAGGTGAACTCGGGTCCTCTACGAGCATTCCATCGAACCTTAACAATTGGTATCTTGTTTTGCTTAAGTCTTTTAACCTCACGATCCATTATTTCGACGGGTTCTTCGATGAATTGGAGTTTTTCGTTGATTTGGATTTCATCTAACGGAATAGTGAGATCTTCTTTAGCAAAACATTTCTTCAAATTCGAGACGTGGAAAGTGTTATGTACAGCCGCGAGTTGTTGAGGTAACTCAAGTCGGTAAGCTACTGGTCCGACACGATCAATAATCTTGAATGGTCCAATATACCTTGGATTTAATTTCCCTCGTTTACCAAATCGAACAACGCCTTTCCAAGGTGCAACTTTAAGCATGACCATCTCTCCAATTTCAAATTCTATATCTTTTCTTTTAATGTCAGCGTAGCTCTTTTGTCGACTTTGGGCGGTTTTCAACCGTTGTTGAATTTGGATGATCTTCTCGGTAGTTTCTTGTATAATCTCCGGACCCGTAATCTGTCTATCCCCCACTTCACTCCAACAAATCGGAGACCTGCACTTTCTACCATAAAGTGCTTCAAACGGCGCCATCTCAATGCTTGAATGGTAGCTGTTGTTGTAGGAAAATTCTGCTAACGGTAGATGTCGATCCCAACTATTTCCGAAATCAATAACACATGCTCGTAGCATGTCTTCAAGCGTTTGTATCGTCCTTTCGCTCTGCCCATCAGTTTGTGGATGATAGGCAGTACTCATGTCTAGACGAGTTCCTAATGCTTGCTGTAATGTCTGCCAGAACCTTGAAATAAATCTGCCATCCCTATCAGAGATAATAGAGATTGGTATTCCATGTCTGGAGACGACTTCCTTCAAATACAGTCGTGCTAACTTCTCCACCTTGTCATCTTCTCTTATTGGTAGGAAGTGTGCTGATTTGGTGAGATGATCAACTATTACCCAAATAGTATCAAAACCACTTGCAGTCCTTGGCAATTTAGTGATGAAATCCATGGTAATGTTTTCCCATTTCCATTCCGAGATTTCGGGTTGTTGAAGTAGACCTGATGGTTTCTGATGCTCAGCTTTGACCTTAGAACATGTCAAACATTCTCCTATGTATTTAGCAACATCGGCTTTCATACCCGGCCACCAAAAATGTTTCTTGAGATCCTTGTACATCTTCCCCGTTCCAGGATGTATTGAGTATCTGGTTTTATGAGCTTCTCTAAGTACCATTTCTCTCATATCTCCAAATTTTGGTACCCAAATCCTTTCAGCCCTATACCGGGTTCCGTCTTCCCGAATATTAAGATGCTTCTCCGATCCTTTGGGTATTTCATCCTTTAAATTTCCCTCTTTTAAAACTCCTTGTTGCGCCTCCTTTATTTGAGTAGTAATGTTATTATGAATCATTATATTCATAGATTTTACTCGAATGGGTTCTCTGTCCTTCCTGCTCAAGGCATCGGCTACCACATTTGCCTTCCCCGGGTGGTAACGAATCTCAAAGTCGTAATCATTCAATAATTCAATCCACCTACGCTGCCTCATATTCAGTTGTTTCTGATTAAATATGTGTTGAAGACTTTTGTGGTCGGTATATATAATACTTTTGACCCCATATAAGTAGTGCCTCCAAGTCTTTAATGCAAAAACAACCGCACCTAATTCCAAATCATGCGTCGTATAATTTTGTTCGTGAATCTTCAATTGTCTAGACGCATAAGCAATCACCTTCGTTCGTTGCATTAATACACAATCGAGACCTTGCTTTGATGCATCACAATAAATCACAAAGTCATCATTCCCTTCAGGCAATGACAATATAGGTGCCGTAGTTAGCTTTTTCTTTAATAACTGAAACGCTTTCTCTTGTTCATCATTCCATTCAAATTTCTTCCCTTTATGCGTTAATGCAGTCAAGGGTTTTGCTATTCTGGAAAAGTCTTGGATGAACCTTCTGTAGTAACCAGCTAGTCCTAAAAACTGGCGTATGTGTTTCGGGGTTTTCGGGGGTTCCCACTTTTCAACAGTTTCTATCTTTGCCGGATCCACCTTAATACCTTCTTTGTTCACTATGTGACCGAGGAATTGAACTTCTTCCAACCAAAATGCACACTTTGAAAACTTAGCGTACAATTCTTCCTTCCTCAATACTTCTAACACCTTTCTCAAATGTTCACCGTGTTCTTGGTCATTCTTTGAGTAAATAAGTATGTCATCAATGAAAACAATGACAAACTTGTCAAGGTATGGTCCACACACTCGGTTCATAAGGTCCATGAACACAGCTGGTGCATTAGTTAAACCAAACGGCATGACCATAAACTCATAATGACCGTAACGTGTTCTGAAAGCAGTATTTGGAATATCATCTTCTTTCACCCGCATTTGATGATACCCGGAACGTAAGTCAATCTTTGAATAAACAGACGAGCCTTGTAGTTGATCAAATAAGTCGTCGATTCTCGGTAGTGGGTAGCGGTTCTTGATGGTAAGTTTGTTCAACTCTCGGTAGTCGATACACAACCTGAATGTACCATCTTTCTTCTTGACAAACAAAACAGGAGCTCCCCACGGTGATGTGCTTGGTCGAATGAAACCACGCTCTAAAAGTTCTTGTAATTGGCTTTGCAGTTCTTTCATCTCGCTGGGTGCGAGTCTGTAAGGAGCACGAGCTATTGGTGCAGCTCCTGGTACAAGATCTATTTGAAATTCAACGGATCGATGTGGGGGTAATCCCGGTAATTCTTTCGGAAATACATCGGGAAATTCTTTTGCAATGGGAACATCATTGATGCTCTTTTCTCCAGTTTGTACTTTTTCAACGTGTGCTAGAACAGCATAGCAACCTTTTCTTATTAGTTTTTGTGCCTTCAAATTACTAATAAGATGTAGCTTCGTGTTGCCCTTTTCTCCGTACACCATTAAGGGTTTTCCTTTTTCTCGTATAATGCGAATTGCATTTTTGTAACAAACAATCTCTGCTTTCACTTCTTTCAACCAGTCCATACCGATTATCACATCAAAACTCCCTAACTCTACAGGTATCAAATCAATCTTAAAGGTTTCACTAACCAGTTTAATTTCTCGATTCCGACATATATTATCTGCTGAAATTAATTTACCATTTGCTAATTCGAGTAAAAATTTACTATCCAAAGGCGTCAATGGACAACTTAATTTAGCACAAAAATCTCTACTCATATAGCTTCTATCCGCACCCGAATCAAATAAAACGTAAGCAGATTTATTGTCAATAAGAAACGTACCCGTAACAAGCTCCGGGTCTTCCTATGCCTCTGCCGCATTAATATTGAAAACTCTTCCGCGGCCTTGTCCATTCGTGTTCTCCTGGTTCGGGCAATTTCTTATAATGTGGCCCGGTTTTCCACATTTATAACAAACTACATTGGCATAACTTGCTCCGACACTACTTGCTCCGCCATTACTCGTTCCGACACCATTTGTTCCTTTCGTTTTATTAACCCCTGGTCCGTAGACCTCACACTTCGTCGCGCTATGACCATTTCTTTTACACTTGTTGCAAAATTTGGTGCAGAACCCCGAGTGATACTTTTCACACCTTTGGCATAGCTGCTTCTGATTGTTGTTGTTGTTGCGGTTATTATCGTTGTTGGGATGATTGTTGTAGTTGCTGTTGTTGTTGTTGTTGTTGTTGTTGTTGTTGGGCCATTTGTTGTAGTTGCGATTGGTGTTGCGATTGTTGGGATAATTGTTGCGATTATTGTTGTAATTGCTGTTGTTGTTGTATTGGTGATTCTTATCACCGTTTTCCTCCCACTTTCTTTTGACTTGCTTCACATTGGCCTCTTCAGCAGTCTGTTCTTTAATTCTTTCTTCAATCTGGTTCACTAGTTTGTGAGCCATTCTACATGCCTGTTGTATGGAGGCGGGCTCGTGTGAACTTATATCTTCTTGGATTCTTTCCGGTAATCCTTTCACAAACGCGTCGATCTTCTCTTCCTCATCTTCGAATGCTCCCGGACACAATAAGCATAATTCTGTGAATCGTCTTTCGTACGTGGTAATATCAAATCCTTGGGTTCGTAACCCTCTAAGTTCTGTCTTGAGCTTATTGACCTCGGTTCTGGGACGGTACTTCTCGTTCATCAAGTGCTTGAATGCTGACCACGGTAGTGCGTACGCATCGTCTTGTCCCACTTGCTCTAGATAGGTATTCCACCATGTTAACGCAGAACCTGTGAAGGTATGCGTAGCGTACTTTACTTTGTCCTCTTCAGTACACTTACTTATGGCAAACACCGATTCGACCTTCTCGGTCCACCGTTTCAATCCGATCGGTCCTTCGGTTCCATCAAATTCCAAAGGTTTGCAGGCAGTGAATTCTTTGTAGGTGCATCCTACACGATTTCCTGTACTGCTAGATCCAAGGTTATTGTTGGTATGTAGTGCAGCCTGTACTGCGGCTATGTTTGAAGCTAGAAAAGTACGGAATTCCTCTTCATTCATATTCACGGTGTGTCGAGTAGTCGGTGCCATTTCCTTCAAAATAGTCAAATGGAACAAGTTAATCATACAGAATATTAAGAGTAGTTAATAGTATTTCGTAGCATAATATGAACTCATTTATAAAAGCTTTTTCTTCATATTAGCGTTTTATAAATTTAAATTCGGGTAGTACCTACCCGTTAAGTTCATACTTAGTAGCTAATATACAATTCAACTACTACAATTCTATATGAAAAACTGATTATAATAATATTTCGCGTTCAAACTTTTACACAATATTTTACAAACTTACAATACCGCTTATTTTACATATAGCATGAAATATAGCACACAATAAATTTGATACAAGATGGTTGTGAAGATAATTCTAGCTAGTACACAAGTCGTTCAGCAAAGTCAATAAAGACACGTAATTCATACGTCCAGAAACAAGTCATGCATTCTGGTTTTACTAGGATTACTTCCCATCCTTGGTCTTGTGGAACATAACCGTTATGGCCGTTGATAAGACAGCGTGTTGTAACGTCGTCAAAGGGACGAGGGTTACGTAATGCTCAACAGTCCCGTAACAATCTAAAAACCTCATTTCTTACCCCAATTACCGACTCCGTCACTTGTGGGAACGTTTTGTTTAATAGTTGTAGCCCGATGTTCTTGTTCTCACTTTGGTGAGAAGCGAACATTACTAATCCGTAAGCATAACATGCTTCTTTATGTTGCATGTTAGCCGCTTTTTCTAAATCACGAAGTCCAATATTCGGATATATTGAGTCAAAATAATTTCTTAACCCATTGCGTAAAATAGCATTTGGGTTCCCCGCAATATATGCGTCAAAGTAAACACATCGTAACTTATGGATTTCCCAATGTGATATTCCCCATTTTCGAACGAAAGCCTTTTATAAACCAAGGCATTCTTGGAATGTTCTTCGAATGTCTTACAAACTGATCTCGCCTTAAATAGTTGTGCCGAAGAATTCTGACCGACTCTAGACAAGATTTCATCAATCATGTCTCCGGGTAGGTCTCTTAAAATATTGGGTTGTCTATCCATTTTGTGTTTTTATACTGTAAAATAGACAAGAGTTAGATTCATAAAAAAAAATACTTATTAATACAAGCAATTTTTACATATATCATAAAGCATAAGCACACTATATTACTTATATTACACCACATGAATACAACTATCTTATTCCGACTCGCTTGTTTATTCTTCTTCGGTTTTGGTTCATTTTGCCAAGTTTCTAGGGATATATGATGTTCCCCTAATACGATCCGTCGTTATCCACATTGGTTTAGAAAAACCTGGTGGTTTAGAGGTTCCCGGGTCATTGTTACAACTTAAGGACTTCGGGGGTTGACGATACATATAAAGTTCATCGGGGTTGGAATTAGATTTCTATATTTTTATGCCCTTTCCCTTATTATTTTCTTTTACCTTTTTAAATTCAGTTGGGGTAATTTCTATAACATCATCGGAATTCTCGTCGGAATCCGATTCATCGGAGAATTGGTAATCCTCCCAATATTTTGTTTCCTTGGCGGAAACACCATTGACCATAATTAACCTTGGTCGGTTGGTTGAGGATTTTCTTTTACTTAACCGTTTTATTATTTACCCCACCGGTTCTATTTCTTCTTCCGGTTCCGATTCTTCTTCCGGTTCCGACTCTTCTTCCGGTTCCTCTTCGGGAACTTGTGAATCAGTCCATGAATCATTCCAATTTACATTTGACTCTTCATTATTATTAGGTGAGTCAATGGGACTTGTTCTAGAGGTAGACATCTATCACATAATATCAAACGCGTTAAGAGATTAATATATCACATAATATTCACATGTTAAAAATATATAGTTTCCAACAAAATTTGTTAAGCAATCATTTTTCAAGTAAACACGATCGAAGTCCAGACTCACTAATGCATCCTGACAAACTAGATAAGACACACTAATGCAAAATTCTGGTTCTCTAAGACCAACGCTCTGATACCAACTGAAATATCCCGTTCTTATTGATTAAAAATGTTCCATATTAATTGATTTCGTTGCGAGGTTTTGACCTCTATATGAGATGTTTTTCAAAGACTGCATTCATTTTTAAAACAAACCATAACCTTTATTTCATAAATAAAGGTTTAAAAAGCTTTACGTAGATTATCAAATAATGATAATCTAAAATATCCTGTTTACACACGACCATTACATAATGGTTTACAATACAAATATGTTACATCGAAATCAGTTTCTTGAATGCAGTTTTTACACAATATCATACAAACATGGACTCCAAATCTTGTCCTTAATTTAGTATGCAACAGCGGAAGCTCTTAATATTCACCTGAGAATAAACATGCTTTAAACGTCAACAAAAATGTTGGTGAGTTATAGGTTTAACCTATATATATCAAATCGTAACAATAGACCACAAGATTTCATATTTCAATACACATCCCATACATAGAGATAAAAATCATTCATATGGTGAACACCTGGTAACCGACATTAACAAGATGCATATATAAGAATATCCCCATCATTCCGGGACACCCTTCGGATATGATATAAATTTCGAAGTACTAAAGCATCCGGTACTTTGGATGGGGTTTGTTAGGCCCAATAGATCTATCTTTAGGATTCGCGTCAATTAGGGTGTCTGTTCCCTAATTCTTAGATTACCAGACTTAATAAAAAGGGGCATATTCGATTTCGATAATTCAACCATAGAATGTAGTTTCACGTACTTGTGTCTATTTTGTAAATCATTTATAAAACCTGCATGTATTCTCATCCCAAAAATATTAGATTTTAAAAGTGGGACTATAACTCACTTTCACAGATTTTTACTTCGCCGGGAAGTAAAACTTGGCCACTGGTTGATTCACGAACCTATAACAATATATACATATATATCAAAGTATGTTCAAAATATATTTACAACACTTTTAATATATTTTGATGTTTTAAGTTTATTAAGTCAGCTGTCCTCGTTAATAACCTACAACTAGTTGTCCACAGTTAGATGTACAGAAATAAATCGATAAATATTATCTTGAATCAATCCACGACCCAGTGTATACGTATCTCAGTATTGATCACAACTCAAACTATATATATTTTGGAATCAACCTCAACCCTGTATAGCTAACTCCAACATTCACATATAGAGTGTCTATGGTTGTTCCGAAATATATATAGATGTGTCGACATGATAGGTCGAAACATTTTATACGTGTCTATGGTATCTCAAGATTACATAATATACAATACAAGTTGATTAAGTTATGGTTGGAATAGATTTGTTACCAATTTTCACGTAGCTAAAATGAGAAAAATTATCCAATCTTGTTTTACCCATAACTTCTTCATTTTAAATCCGTTTTGAGTGAATCAAATTGCTATGGTTTCATATTGAACTCTATTTTATGAATCTAAATAGAAAAAGTATAGGTTTATAGTCAGAAAAATAAGTTACAAGTCGTTTTTGTAAAGGTAGTCATTTCAGTCGAAAGAACGACGTCTAGATGACCATTTTAGAAAACATACTTCCACTTTGAGTTTAACCATAATTTTTGGATATAGTTTCATGTTCATAATAAAAATCATTTTCTCAGAATAACAACTTTTAAATCAAAGTTTATCATAGTTTTTAATTAACTAACCCAAAATAGCCCGCGGTGTTACTATGACGGCGTAAATCCGGTTTTACGGTGTTTTTCGTGTTTCCAGGTTTTAAATCATTAAGTTAGCATATCATATAGATATAGAACATGTGTTTAGTTAATTTTAAAAGTCAAGTTAGAAGGATTAACTTTTGTTTGCGAACAAGTTTAGAATTAACTAAACTATGTTCTAGTGATTACGAGTTTAAACCTTCGAATAAGATAGTTTTATATATATGAATCGAATGATGTTATGAACATCATTACTATCTCAAGTTTAGTGGGTAAACCTACTGGAAGTGACAAGAAATGATCTAGCTTCAAAGGATCTTGGATGGCTTGAAAGTTCTTGAAGTAGGATCATGACACAAAAACAAGTTCAAGTAAGATTTTTACTCGAATTAAGATAGTTTATAGTTATAGAAATTGAATCAAAGTTTGAATATGAATATTACCTTGAATAAGAAAGATAACCTACTGTATATAACAAAGGTTTCTTGATCTTAGATGATTACTTGGAATGGATTAGAAAGCTTGGAAGTAAATTAGTAAACTTGAAGGGATTTTTGAAGTGTTCTTGAAGTGTTCTTCCTATGATGATTATAGCTTGATTCTTGAAGTGATTTTTGATGAAGATGATGATTAACTACTGAAAAAATACGTTCATAATAGTGTGTGTGTGTTGAGAGAGAATTAGAAAGAGAATTGGAAGTGAAATGGAGTGAATGATGAGTGGTAATTGGTGAGTGGTGAGTGGGGTTAAAAGGAGTTCTAGTTAGTTGACTAGCTCATGGTAGAAGTTAAAATTGATTAGTCATACATGACATAATCAAGAGTGGAATCCCATGCTAGTTCCTATTGGTATATACCCATAGTAAGTACGTTTTGAGGCTGTGTATAATACGGGTAAGAATACGACTAGAATTCTTGATGAAAGAAAAGAATGAGAAAGTAACTGTAACCATTTTCGTTAAGTATGAGTGTTTTGATATATGTCTTGAAGTCTTCCAAAAGTATTTTAATACATCTAAATACACTACATGTATATACATTTTAACTGAGTCGTTAAGTCATCGTTAGTCGTTACATGTAAGTGTTGTTTTGAAACCTTTAAGTTAACGATCTCAATTAATGTTGTTAACCCATTGTTTATTATATCTAATGAGATGTTAAATTATTATATTATCATGATATTATGATATATTAATATATCTTAATATGATATGTATACATTTAAATGTCGTTACAACGATAATCGTTACATATATGTCTCGTTTCAAAATCCTTAAGTTAGTAGTCTTGTTTATATGTATATAACTCATTGTTAATATACTTATGGAGATAATTACTTATCATAATCTCATGTTAACCATATGTATATCCATATATATATATCGTCATGTCGTTTTTACAAGTTTTAACGTTCGTGAATAGCCGGTCAACTCGGGTGGTCAATTGTCTATATGAAACATATTTCAATTAATCAAGTCTTAACAAGTTTGATTGCTTAACATGTTGGAAACATTTAATCATGTAAATATCAATCTCAATTAATATATATAAACATGGAAAAGTTCGGGTCACTACAAGTAGCGCACCCACAAGCTAATGGCTTATGCGAAGTAACCAACCGTGATATAGTAAGCGGTATTAAAAAGAGGTTATGCGAAAAGCGAACTGGTTGGGTAGATGAATTACCCAATGTGTTGTGGACACATCGCACAACTTTCAAAAAGAGCACATGGGAAACACCTTTTAGTTTGGTATATGGTTCTGAGGCAGTAATTCCCGCAGAAATTCTGGTACCAATGCACAGAATAGTTAACTTTGAGGAAGAAGCGAATGATGCTGTGTTGAGCGAAAACCTGAATTTCATTGAAGAGCGGAGGTTAATGGCTTCTATCAGAGAAGCGAATAATAAGCAGCAAATTGCTAAGTATTATAACAAAAGAGTGCGTGCTTTGTCTTTCGCCATAGGCGAATGGGTACTGCGAAATAATGAAGCAAGCAGAGCAGAAAAGCTTGGCAAATTGGGTCCTAATTGGGAAGGCCCTTATCAAATTGTGGCAATTAATACGGCAGGTTCATATAAACTCGCGGATATAGAAGGGCGAATTTTACCTAATGCGTGGCATGCTGTTTTATTAAAGCGATATTATGCATAGCTTTGCGAAAACTATCGAGGATATATGTACAAAGTGTGAAATTGGGTTCAAGGCATATGGCTGATATACTTATTAGGTGTTTTTGTTTTTTATTTTTTGCAAGTCTTGATCACGCTTGTAGGAATTTTAAAATAAACACTTGTAAAAGTATGCGAAAAGTTTATCTGTGAAATGCGAATGATTATGAAATGTTTTACAGTTTGTTTCACAAGTGTTTTGATAGCAAAGTGATGAAATTGCCCACTTTTGCATGTAAATTATTGCGAAAGGAATTTTATATCCTAAGTATTTGATTTTGCCAATACTTAGATGCTTTGAAATGCTAATTAATGGCCTAAGGATCGTTTCGGCGGACTTAGAAGATTCATAACGTATAAATTTATACGCATACAGATTGTTTCGCAAAAGTACGCATTTATTATGTGCACAATAATAAAAGTTGGAAATTGCAAAGGACAAGTTTGTGTTATGAATAGTATTAATAACATCGCTATATAAATAAAGAGTACTCGCAAATAAATATGAAAAAGTGAAATTTCATTGATAACGGCGCAGAGATAGCTGCGCGATAATTTCTACAACATTTTATTCTAGCTTAGATAAGTCAAGTTCAAAGATGTCTTTTAATGTAGCATCATCTCGTTGACTTATTGCAGTAACTTTGTCGATTGGAATATCCGCTAAGCTTGCTTGTGCAATAGCAGCTACCTCACGCGCTTCGGCAAGTGACCAAACGCGATCTCCAATGGCGGGAGGTAGTGGATCTGGTATGGTGCAATGTGGAGCAATTTCATCCAGAAACTCTACTCTCTCGCGTAGTCGTATAGCAGCTGCGTAAGTAGAAAACTGAACATTCAGGGGACGCGAATTGAGAACCTTTTTAGCAAACTCCGGTAAGTGTTTGCGAAGTTGGGTGAACTCAATTTTCGCGGAGGATGCGGAAGCCAGAGCATTGTCTCGCTCCGCAGTAAGCTTTGAAACCTCCTCTTGTAGTGAGGAGATTGTAGTTTGAAGGTTGTTTTGTTTGTCAGCTGTAGTAGACACTTGTAGCTTCAATTCATCTACCGCGGTTTTGGCCGCGGTGAGCTCATAGGAGAGATCAATATAGCGTTTCTCGCTGTTTTCAGCTTTGATCCTCTCAGCATTGTACTTCTGCTGTTCGGCTTCAAGAACATTGAAAAATTGTTCTTGACGGCATATCACATCGTATGCCGAGTTGAAACACATATAAAAGTTTTGAACAAAACTGTTGTGCGCATCAAGCGCAGAGAGCTTAGAAAATTCGCGGCGAAGCTCGCCTGGAATGGCCAACTTCATCTGTTGATGCTGGTCAAGTGCAGCAGCAGTAGAGGCATAAGTATACCCCGATAGGCCATCAATCCGCACCCCATACGAGTCTGGAGGAGCGCGGAATAGCTCTGTAATCTGCTCCATGGACTGTGGGCTCGGGTAGCGTAGATTGAATGGTGAGCCTCCTATAAACCAAATCAAGTATTATAGCAGTGGAATGTACGGTAAACAAGGTCATACATATGAGTAAAAGTACGCAATATGCCAGTTTGTTTCTCCCCTTCATAATCTGATGAAATTGGATTATCGACCAGGGGATAGCTTTGTTTGATCTTCTTGCTCTGAGATGATGGTGGAGTTTGAAGTGGTCGTTTTTCGGAACTTGGCTGTGATGATGGTGACTTCGACGTCAAATCAACGACAGGAATCGCCTGTTTTTCCTGCTTGATTTGGCTGCCGGAGGAAGCTGTTGATTTAGACTCCGAACTGGTTAGTAGTTTCGTAATAAGAGCCTTGGGATCTACCTTTCTATCAACTTCGTCAATCTTCATTTTTAATTAAGAAGGAGAACCGGTGGTTAAGAATTCGTAAAGGTTAATTGCGAATTTTTGTAATTGCGAAGTATGTTAGACGAAGCGAGTGAGACCTTGGTGGTTATGCATCATGATATATATAGGGGAAATAAGGGTGGCAATTGATTGTGTTAATTATCCGTTGTGATAACTCAAACGGTAATATTTGAGACAACGGGTGAAAACGGTAACTAAGCTAAAGTGAAAGCGAAAATAGCTAAATGCGAATAGCGGTTATGTTAAATGAGGAATTTTAGAGTTTATCATGATACATCTGCTTCGCAAAATGAATCATAATAAACTGGGGGGACTTGATCATATACATAGCATTGTATATTTATATTTTATTTGCTAAAGGCCAAAAGCAGAATTACGCGAACTCTAAAGCTAAGCTATGCAATATTCGCTGAAAATAAAGTACAGCAGTCATGTTTCCGTGTAAATAAGGGACTGCGGTTTAATCCTCTAAGTTTTTGCGGACGGTTAGGTGATTCGCAGACATCGGATATCTCGAATACTATAAATAGGGAGCCTGGCCTCTCATTTATGGGTTGTTGATTCTCTGCCATTTGCCCGAGCCTTTGTGATTTTCACTTGTGACTTTGCCCAAGGAATTTCCACATTGAGTTAAGGTGAATTATGCTAATTGACAATCAAGACCGGGTCGGGGTGGTTGATCACTTGATAGTTAAAGTGAAAGACGATCATCGGGGCCCAAAATAATCATTAAACACTCCATCCTCCATCATAATCTTATTGCACTCAATCCGTAATTAAGTAACATCATTAATTAAGGATTGATCAGCGATCTGGTAAGCCCTACCACAATTTCAAGGTCCATTTGTACCTATCACCAGTAATCAACTGCAATAAAACGAAGTAGCAGCAGTTCCCAGTATGTTTTCGTTAGTTTTGTTGGATAATTTGCAAAATTTTAAAACTGATTAAGAACAATCACATAATTCAGTTTATGTTGATCACCCATATACGCATTAATGCATTTGAAGTTCTTTTTAGAACAATCACAGATATAGTTAAACTAATCTCATGTTTCAGATTGTATAAGTAAATGAAAATCGATGAACAATATTCGCTCGAGAAACAGATTCTGTAGTGTGGTCTCTAATTGAAACACTCATTGATGAAGGCATATCAGGTCAAATAATGACAGCATAACGTTAATTGCTGCCGTAACAGAATAGCATTTAAAATTTGTAATAAGAATGTAAAGAACCAATTTTACTGATTTTTCTCTCTTTTTTGTGGCATTATATAACTTAACAACAGGGGATAAAGAGCACGAAGAAACAACTAAATATCTTCAAAAAAAATTTCCATATACACGTATTCCATAGCAAAATGCATATAAAACTTAGAAAAGTAATAGCTGAAATTGATACTCGAGTTACCGTATCAGAGGACCAAAATAGCTGATAGTCAACTGGCAAGACTTAAACCTGCAAAAAAACGATGATAACAAAATAATAAGATGAAGGCAGAAAAAATCTTTTTTCTGAATGTGGTTACAATCGGTTGATAAATTAACGATAACTGGGTATCCGAATGAAATCCAACAAATAAAGATACTCAATACTAAATTAATAAAAATCTACAGTTCAAACAATGAAGATAATGGCGGCGGTGGCCATAAGGATTATAACAACGACAACTGAAAAAAAAACTTGTTGGGTACCAAATATCACTCGCACCGTAAAAACCAACCGATTATAACCTAATCTGTCTTCCACACTCCAAAATCCCAAACATAAAGCCACAATCCCCTAAGTCCTCATAAGTCGGAGTAATACCTGATGAGCAAACAAATAAAAATACGTTAAAAACACCTAAAAGAAAACAAACTATGACAGCGATAATAGGAAACTCAGACTAAATACACGACAAAAACATTGAGAATACCTTCAGAATTTAATACCCCAACATCATTATCAAGAAGAGACCGGCATATTTAATCATTGCTAACACATAATTACATTAAAAAGTCGAAACCTAACATTGTTGTTTAAAAAAACATAACATAAATAGAGATCAACATCTGCAGGATATATGAAAAACAAAAGCAGCAAAACAGTATTTGACCATTGTCTTAAAACCTAGTCAAAAATCTCCATTTGGTAATATGTTATGGGTCTGTGAAACGCCCGCGCACAGATTCCTGCACCAAATAATTCTAAGTCAGCAGCTTTTTATGAAAAATCACTACATAAAAGCACCATAACACCAATCAGCGTAACTGTTTATAAGAATACAAACCCACTTATAGCTAATGTGGATGATTAAAACCCATCTAATACGCAACTCAGTGTAATTATTTTGTTTTTCTGTTAACAAAATGTCACACAAACTAAAAGTTACCAATTTTGACCCAAACCAATTTTTTATGTACTCACCCAACCCATATTGCATCCTCGAACTCAGATGGTGTGTTAATATTAGAAATAATGGTGTGTTAATATTGTAAAAACAAAATAAAAACAAAGTTGTAACCCACAATATCACTACAAAGCAAAACTTTCTACTCACTTTTCAAGTCGAGTTTCCCACAACCTAATCTATGATTCTAATCTCTAAACGTGTTAATGAATTATATAGAGAACGAAATTCGTTTGCTTTATTGTAAGTTGAATCTGCTTCAATTTAACAGGGCATAATTTATCTGCATACAACAAATAATAATCAATAACTTAATTTTATTCTTATATGTCACAATCATTTAACTTTTCAATATTAAAACTAACAACATCTAAATTAAATTGAAATATATTGGGTACATTTCAAAGATCGGTAATACAAATACAAATTCCAAATTATTATATGATGATATGGTGATCTAAAAGCAATAGAAATATCATACAAGCTGATGGTGATCAGACATATTCTATTTCTCAAATTTATTTCAATAAACAAATAATTCCTAACAACTAATTATATTATTACATTCAAAATCTCATATTACAAGTAACACATAAGTGTTTGGTGATTAATTACTAACCTTTTTTCGACTTTCTTGGAAGACTCTGCCCATTTAGCTCTCTTCCTAGTTAACTACAATAAAATCAAATCCAAGAAATGTTAGATAAGAAACAATTAATGAAATTACAATATGTTAAACGTCAATGACGAACTAAATAAATAGTATTGGTTGAAGATTAATAATCCATATATATGAACTTTAATTGGGAGTGTAAAACAACCCATATGTTTTCTTGTATCATCAGATAGCAGAAACTCCAAAACATGTTTATAATCAGTCCATGATAAGATCATCAATTATAACAAAAAATGGTAAAAATATTCCTATATCAATATCAAATACGTATGAACAGCAAAATAATAATCAAATATCAATATCAAATTGAAAAATTTGAATATTAATCGAAACTGATAAATCAGTCTGCTATATTTTAATCTATATCGAAAATCATAAACGATTTAAAGATAATAAAAACTCATACCTTTAAACTAAACTGCACGCGATTATATGAATTTCAAAACCCTAATTTCACCTACAACAAAAATCCTAATTTCGTCGACGATTTTGGGGAAGAAGGTTAGGATTTTTTTGGGTCATGTGGAAACTGATTGATTTTTTACGGAACCCATATTTTGATTTATTTGTACCGTGTGTTCTTCATAGAATGCGATTGAATGTAGGTTTGAAGGAAGCATTCAGGATCGAAATTGATGTTCGTATGTTTTTAGTGAGAGGAAATTAGGGTAATTCTGCTATTGGTTGTTTGTTAATAAAAAGATCTATTTCCTTTTTGGCCTAATTGATCCCGTCCTTTTTTGAAAGATTAAGGTTAATTTAGTCATCTTATTGCTAAACCTTATGATTATGAGGTCATAATCATGATTTGAACATTTTAAAGGTCTAGATTATAGATGTTAATAACAATGGACGGCTAGGATTAGTGATTTGAATTTTAAATGATCTATTTTTAGTTTTGTTATTATAATATAAAGAGATATAAAGAGATTGTTCAATAATCTTTTTTAGAGGTAACAAACCAATTGTCGTAAATGAGATCGCACATTAGTTGTTTTAAATGAAAAAAAATGAGTAGTTAGAATATAGTGATACGGTAAAAACATTTAAAAGAAAAAATGTTCTTTTGTAAAAAAAAAAAAACTTCTTGAAAAAGAAGAAAAAAGAACGAAAACGGCATTTTAATGAATTGATATGCATCGGGTGTCTTTATGTTGATTTTAACGTTTTGAAAAATGGACACCGTTCGTCTGTCCATCGACATCGCCTCAAAGTCGATTTCCGTGTTCATTTTTCTAAGTTTTAAAATGAACGCTGAAAATCATGTGTTTTCTTTATTTTATTATCATATTTTTATGCGTTCACATAATATTTTTTCCCACCAAAAACTTTAAAAAATAGACACCAACACAACTCCTACACTTTATGTGTATCAAAGGATTTTTTTTTTCTTTTTTTAATTTTAAAATGCACACTAAAATAGACTAGGAGTGTGCACGGTTCGGAAATAACTGAAGAACCGAACCGAAAATGAGGAACCGAGTGGATCACGAACCGAATCGAGCTATTTTGGTCCGATCCTCGGTCAACATTTTGCCTCTTTGGTCTGGATCGAACCGAACTAACCCGAAAATAATACTAAAAATACTCAAACCGACCTGGACCAGATCGAGCAGAAATATATGATCCGGTCCTCGAACAGACCATTTGCTACAAATTGAAAATCAAGACAGAATCGAACCGAATTAATTTCTTACTGTTCTATACCATCCATACCTCTAAAATAGACCATCAGAACCTAATGCTATGAAACATTGCGTTGTAGCTCAGCTGATAGTGGTCTACATCTCTTAGCGAGAGGTCGAGAGTTCGACTCCGCTGGGCTGCAACATTGCACTTAATGTTATCCTTGACCTGAAGTATCCATCCAGGTCGCCTTTCACTTAGTGTAGGGCAGCGGGGAGGGGGGTTTTATCGGCCATGCCTTCGGATTAATCCGGTTACCTCCAGGACAGTAGTTGGGGGCGGGTTATGCAATTACGCGAGATGAATGCGTGAGTGGTTTAGTCCCCTTTGAATCTTTGATTGATCCCAAAGTGATGTCAAAAAAAAAAAAAAAAAATGCTATGACATTCAATTGTCTTTGAGGAGTAATGTTTAAATTTCAACTCCATTGGGTATGTAATTTTAATTTTAATTTTAATTTTAATTTTAATTTTAATTTTAATTTTAATTTAATTTTAATTTTAATTTTAATTTTTATAATAAAAAAACTAGGAGGCCTTTTCGATGCGTCTTGATTGTATTTGTTGATACTAACCGGCACGTCACCCTAATTCCTCCTCTTCAAAAATTTTCAATCCCCCCTTTTAAGAAAACCTTCATTCATCAGAATCATCAAACAACCGCTAAAACCTAAATATCAAATTCATCATCATCATCATCATCATCATCATCATCATGTAAGTAATCATTGATTTAGGGTTTATTCGAACATATTCTTCCGTAATTCTTTTGCGCAACTATGAATTAAAGAATTATGATACACTATTTGTGCTCACGCTAATTCATTATTTATTTAGGTCAGAAGACGAAATTGCGATTCATCAAGCAATAAAACATGCGTTAAAATCGTTACGAAAACGGCATTTACTTGAAGAAGGAGCTCATGGACCGGCTTATGAAGCAATTTCTAAACCTATTGCCACTCAGGTTATACTGCAATCTATTACTGCGTGTATTCCAGAAGTTTAGTTTATTCAATCATTAATTCAATCATTTTCTTATCTGTTTAAATTTATATAGATTATTGTATATTATTAGGTAGTTACTGAGAATCATGTGGTTGTATTATACAATGTCATCAAGAATAGGTTTACTGTAATCAATCTTCTAGAAGGTTGTGTTGATCAAAGTTATCAATTTTACTATGATTTTGAGGACGTTTAAATTGGAAGATGTTTCTGTAGTACCTGATTCAGAGGGTAGATGGATTTGCATGCTTTAAAATTGCTTTTGTTCTTTGAAAAAGCATGTCCCAACCTGCTTTTCCAAATTGTGTTTTCCCTAACAGAACGTATATAATCACTATGTTGGCAAACACTATCTTCTGATATTTGTGTTTTGTTAACACAATACTAATAAGATAATCATGTCTAAAATGCAATCCCAAACACCTCTTTAATGCTATTGTTATGATTTTGAAGGAAATAAGAAGGTGATAAACAGAAAGGTTAGGATCAGTGGCATATAGGTGTCTGGTTGTTATGTTGCTTCACACTGAAATTGATGTCCTGTTTTGTATCTGTTTCACTCTGGTGTTTGACTGATGTAAATTGAAACTGTTTTAAGAAATTTAACCTTGTTAGTCTTGAACTAATCGAGTGTTTACCTAAGATGCTGAACTGCCTCATAAGTCTATGCCCCCATGTACTTGCCTTTTACAGTATCTTATGCTGCTGTATATAATAGTTGAACATGGATTTGATATCCATCATTTAATGTCTATATGCATAATGAAGGGTTCAGAATGGAAGGAAAAAGCAGAAACTCTTGAATTGGAGCTTCAGCAGTGTTATAAAGCTCAATCTCGATTATCCGAGCAGCTTGTGGTGGAAGTTGCTGAGTCACGAGCTGCAAAGTCTTTAGTTCAAGAAAAGGAAGCTTTAATTCCTACACTTGAGAATGATCTTTCACAAGCAAGGTACCTTTTATTCCCTTATGTGTGAATGTAATGGTAAAAGCAGCTTTAGTTTACAACAGTATTGTAAAAAACTGTGCTTATCTGCAGGGACGAATGTTCTCGGTTGGCAGCACTCTTAGAAGAAAAGACTAAAGCTGTAGAATTGCTTATCGGTGAGAATAAGTCTCTCAAATCTCAATATGAAGATATGCGAACTAGAGCCATTAACGCGGAAGCTGAAAACAAGACATTGATTGACCGATGGATGCTGCAGAAAATGCAGGATGCTGAACGCCTTAATGAGGTATAATTTAATTACATTAATAGCTTTATATTTGCTTATATACTTGGATTTGTATTACATAATACATAAAACAGTCCTTATCTAAGTTGACTGTATATTGAAATTCATTTCTTATTGATATCCCATCCCAATTTTAATGTGATCTCTTCATATTTATTTCTCTCAGTATTCTTCATTTTTTATAAACTTGAGGTTATCTTTTAGGGGGCTTTGCCCAAAAAGGTGACGTGGGTTTATTAACTATAAGAGAGAAAGAGAGAAAGAGAGAACTGTGTTCTTGTATTTGTGTGTTATACCAGTACATGAGACCTTCTATTTATAGAAGGTATACTTACATTAACAATCCCTAAACTATGATTACAATGCTATATTACAATATAAGTAGTTGTCTAATATTCCCCCGCAAGCTAAGGTCGGGTAACAACCTGTAGCTTGGATCGTAACTGGAGAAATCTTGGTGAGGACAATGGCTTGGTGAAGATATCAGCAATCTGATCATCAGTAGTTATAAACTGAACTGAAAGTTTTTGTTGAGCAACTCTTTCTCGAACAAAGTGAAAATCAACTTCTACATGTTTTGTACGTGCATGAAAGACTGGGTTAGCTGAGAGATACGTAGTGCCAAGGTTATCACACCATAAGGTAGGAACCGATTTAACAGGAACGCGAAGTTCACGTAATAGATCTTGAAGCCATGTTAGTTCTGCAACCGTGTCAGCTAGGGCCTTGTATTCAGATTCTGTTGAGGATCGAGAGACAGTCTTTTGTTTTCGGGCTGACCATGATACTAGGTTTGAACCAAGATATATAGCATATCCTCCCGTGGATCGACGGTCATCTGGACAACCTGCCCAGTCAGCATCAGAGAAGCTAGTCAGCGAGTTGTATGCTGAATCAGTATAGGCATGAAGCACAGTTCCGGAGTCGTGCATAAATCGTAAACCATAATTGGCAGTGCCTTGTAAGTAACGGAGAATTCGTTTAACTGCTGACCAGTGATTTATCGTGGGACAATGCATGTACTGACAGACTTTGTTGACTGCGAAAGTGATGTCCGGTCGAGACAATGTAACGTATTGAAGGGCACCTACAATTTGACGGTATTGAACAGGGTTGTCAAATGTTGCACTATCACCAAGAGCAAGTTTGGCGTTGGTTGTCATCGGAGATGAAACTGGTTTAGCATTAGATAAGTCGGCACGTTCCAAAAGTTCACGGATGTATTTGCGTTGTGATAGAATCATGTCATTACCATTCCTTGTGACTTCAATCCCTAGAAAATAAGATAAGTTACCCATGTCTTTAACAGCAAATGAGCGGCTTAGACTTTGTACCACCCTATCTATTTCTTTTGTATCGTTCCCTGTTAAAATAATGTCATCAACATACACAAGCATATATAGAAGAGTGTTCCCACTAGAGTAGATGAATAAGGAAGTATCCGTTTTCGACCCATGAAATCCAAGAGAATGAAGTGCCGTAGAGAGTCGATGAAACCATGCTCTAGGTGCTTGCTTTAATCCATATAAGGCTTTGTGAAGGAGGTACACATGATTCGGTGTAGCTGAATTGACGAATCCCGGTGGTTGTTGTAGATAAACTGTTTCATGAAGATCACCATGTAAAAAGGCATTTTGTACATCAAGTTGCCTGAGGGACCATTTCTGAGACACAACCAAGGAGAGAACCACACGAATGGTTGTTGATTTTACAACGGGGCTAAATGTTTCCTGATAGTCGATGCCTGGTTGTTGTCGAAACCCTTTAGCAACTAAACGTGCTTTGTAGCGTTGTACTGCCCCTGTTTGATCCCGTTTTAATTTGTATACTCACTTGCAATCAACGACATTAGAATTTGGAACACGAGGTACTAGTGACCAAGTACCATTCCGCACTAACGCTGAATACTCTTCAGTCATGACTTTACGCCAGTGAGGATCTTTGTTAGCAATGGTAAAGTTTGCTGGTTCAGTATCGGACGAGGGACCTCTTGTATGATAGGAGGTGGCTTTATGTTGGCGGATTTGTTTAGGATTGGGGCGAAGATTGGCTGGTCGAGAACGAGGAGGTGGCTCAGTGTTTGTGGAAGTGGTGGTAGTAGTAGCAGTAGTCTGAGGTAGTTGGTTGTGACTTTGTTTAAGTGGTGATGAGGAGGTTTTGGAGCGACGATGATATGTGTGAATGATTGGTGGTTTGATCGTGCCGTTTCCAAGCGGTGTAGTGGTGGTATTTTGTGGTTCTGGTGGGACAGAATGTGTTTTAGGAACGGTGGAAGGTGAATCTTTAGTTTGTGAGGTAGGATTTGGATATTTAGTGATGTAGGGATTGACTGGATGTGTAGAAATGGTTGTATCAGATTGTTTAAAAGGAAAAGATTGCTCATTGAATCGAACATGACGGGCTATATAAATATGATCTGACTTTGGGTCGAAACATCGATAGCCATGATGGGCAGTACTGTAACCAAGAAATACACAAGGCGTAGATCGAAAATCCATTTTGTGTTGGTTGTATGAACGAAGATGAGGGTAGCATTGGCACCCAAAAACTCGAAGAAATGAAAAATCAGGTTTATGTTTGAACACATGTTCAAAGGGTGAGGTTGCTGAGTTTGTTCTGGATGGCATTCGATTGATAAGATATACTGCAGTTCCAAAAGCAAAATGCCAAAAACGTTGTGGTACATGTGATTGAGCGAGTAGAGTAAGACCGGTTTCAACAACATGACGATGTCGTCTTTCAACCAAACCATTTTGTTCACTTGTATGAGGACAGGAAAGACGATGATTGATGCCTAGTGGAGAAAAGAATTGAGAGAGATTTCTAAATTCACCTCCCCAATCAGTTTGGACAGATTTGAGTTTGGTCTGAAATTGTCGTTCAACCATTGCCACAAATTGCTTAAAGGTGGCGTAAACATCAGATTTGAGTTTTAATGGAAAAAACCACATAAATCGTGAAAAGTGATCAACACACAGCAAAAAGTATTTGTGACCATCAAAGGAGGTAACAGGCGCATGTCCCCATACATCACAAAAGACTAAATCCAGAATGTGCGAACTTTTATAAGTAGATGGTAATAGATTAAGTTTAGAGGATTTTCCAACATTACATGAATCACAGAAGGTGGTTGTAAACTTATTTTGTAAAGGCAAATGATATTTAGATAACATGGACTTCGACAGTTGTGGATGTGGATGTCCGAGTCTTTGATGCCATGTAATTGAAGATGTACGGGTAGTGGAGAATGCTATTTTGTGAACTGGTGAAGACTGAGGAAGATGGAATGAGTAAAGACCACCATTACTTGGACCCGTGAGGAGGGTAGTGTGTGTAATCTTGTCCTTCACAGCAAAGAAAGTTGAGTGAAATTCAAAATACACATTGTTATCAAGACAAAACTTTTGTACAGAAAGTAATTTATGTTTTATTTCAGGGACATGAAGTATGTCTTTGAGGGAAAAAGTTTTGTTTGGAGACGAAAATTGTGAGGAACCAACGTGTAGAATGGGTAAACCCTTACCATTGCCAACATGAAGATTGTCCTCACCGTAGTAGACCTCGGAGTTGCCAAAGTTGGATAGGTCTGGAGCAACATGGTGACTAGAGCCTGTGTCTGGGATCCAAGAGGTTGACGCTTGGGAGCGATAGTCTATAAAGTTGGCTGAAGGTGACTGTCGTCTCATAGTAGCAGGGTTACGATTAGGGCATTGAGATGGGATGTGCCCAATCCCACACCTGTTGCATGTGCCAAAAACTGTGTTTTGATTAGAAGCCCAGTTAAATGAATTTCGATTACTTGCTTGATTTCTGTTGTTATAGTTGCCTCGTCCACGTCTGTAATCACGTCCACGACCACGGTTATTGCCAGATCGGTTAGTGTACATGGCTTGTGAAGCCGGTGTATGGGCAAGTTGAGCTTGGAGTCCAAGTTGAGATAAATGCAATTGTACGGCTTGAAGCTGATCTGTTTGTGAAGCGGGCAAGACATTATTAGGAGCTGTTGAATTGCGACTTTGTGTGCTAGTCGTGAATGCTTGAGCTGAAGGAATGTCGGGTACAGATTTCTTGATCATATAGTCGTGGTCTGATAGCAGGCCATGAAGGTCTACAAAGGTAGGAGGCTTTTCGCGGCCCAGAAGGCTTGATTTTAAACCGTTGTATTCCTCTCGTAGTCCTGATATAACTAGCATCACCAAATCTTTTTCTTTCATCTTTTCGCCTATGTTAGCGAGCGCAACATCGTATTCTTGAGTCCTAGTTAAGTAGTCTGCGGTTGTTTCATCTGGCTTCATCTGTAGTCTGAGGAGCTGGGTTTTCAAAGTGTATTTTCGAGAGAAAGTGTGAGGAGCATTCTTATATGAGCATCATTAGAGACCCAATTAATGTAATTGGGGTTTGAGACTGTGTTTCTTCATCTTTTTCTGATGACGGGATCGTTGATGGGACATTTTTAGGTGGACAAGGGATTGTGCCATCAATATAGTCAAATAATTTGTTGGTGACGAAGAATGGTTGAACCATTGTCTTCCAGTAACCATAGTTCGTGGGAGATAAGGCGAAACCAAATTTGTGAGAGCTGTGTGCGGCTTTCTCTGTTGGAGTAAAGGTAGCTAGCATTGCCATTTTCAGAAATAGATAAAAGATTTTTTTTATATTTTTTTTTATATTTTTTTTTTGTTTTTTATATTTTTTTTTTAATATATAAAAGGAGGGGGAGAGAGTTTTAACTAAGGAGTTTTTTTTTTTACTCTTTCCAAGTTCCTTTCCAAAACAGAACCAAAAAGAAAGAAACCGGCGATGAACAGTGGCCGACGGCGATGAACAGTGGCTGACGGCGTCGGTGAACAGTGGTGCCGGAGATGAACAGTGACCGAAAAAAAATTCTAAAAAATTCAGGGTTAGGTCGGAATTTGATTCCGAAGCTAATGGTGTTGGCCGTTTTCCCTGATTTAAGCTGGATCGGGCTAGATCTAAAAAAGATCGGAAAATATCCGGCTACTTTTGGTGTTCTTTGAGGCTGAAAATTATGGTTTTGATTCGGATTATAGTTCCGAACTTAGTGGAGTTTGTAATTTTCGCTGATTTGAGGTAGTTGATCTTCAGTTACATTTTCTTCACTGAAGATCATGGCGGTGGGTTTGTGTGATGACAGGTTTGGGTGTTATGACCCGAAAGCCTTGTTTCTGATGTGAAGGTTCAGGCAAGGCTGCAACCACAGAGCATACTACGAGTTTTTAAGGTCAGTTTTTTTTTTTTTTGCCGGAATTGTTGCCGGAAAATAGCTTGGTTGCCGGAATTGTTGCCGGACTTAGGCCTTTACAGCTCTTGATACCATATTAACTATAAGAGAGAAAGAGAGAACTGTGTTCTTGTATTTGTGTGTTATACCAATACATGAGACCTTCTATTTATAGAAGGTATACTTACATTAACAATCCCTAAACTATGATTACAATGCTATATTACAATATAAGTAGTTGTCTAATAGGGTTCAAATTCTTACATTTGATGGAACATAGACAAAAGAACTGCAATTTTGCAACTAATATCATCAAATTTGGATATTGGATATTGCCCTACCTTTTTAATTGTGTGGCAATTTTTCCATTTAACGTTCCCCTAAATGTGATAAATTAGTCTTGTGTTACCTTTTATGAACATAATACGTATCTTACGTTGTCAATTCTATGTTACAGCTCATGAATATTTTCCGTATGTTTTGTAGTTATACATTCAATTAACATGTGGAAATATGTATTTATTTCTTTATCAGGCCAATGCTTTATATGAAGACATGCTTGATAAGCTCAAAGCCAGTGGTCTGGAACAACTTGCTAGGCAACAAGTGGACGGTGTGGTCCGCCAAAGCGAAGAAGGTGCAGAGTACTACGTCGAAACAACCATGCCCAAAACCTGCAGTCACAGAATAACAGCTCATAATGGAGGCTGTGCGGCTATAGTTTTCGAAAACAGTTCTGCTAAATTGGTCAGCGGGGGCCAGGACCATACTGTTAAAATGTGGGACTCAATCACCGGTCAGTTAACTAGAACCTACAACGGCTGTTTAGGTTCTGTTCTTGATCTCACCATTACTCATGATAACAAAAATGTAATAGCAGCAAGTAGTTCAAATAATCTCTATGTATGGGATGCGAATTCGGGTCGGGTTAGACATACTCTCACGGGTCATAAAGATAAAGTATGTGCTGTTGATGTAAGCAGATCCTCAAGCCGCCATGTTGTCAGTTCTGGTTATGACCGCACCATTAAAGTGTGGGATCTTAATAAAGGCTATTGTGTTAACACGATTATTTTTCCAAGTAATTGTAATGCGTTGTCTTTTAGCCCAGATGGGCAGACGATTTGTTCGGGTCATGTTGATGGGCATTTAAGATTATGGGATATGCAGTCAGGGAAATTGTTAAGTGAAGTTGCTGCACATTCTCTTGCTGTGACGTCTATTTCGTTATCTAGAAACGGTAACTCGATATTGACAAGTGGAAGAGATAATTTGCATAATTTGTTTGATACAAGGACACTTGAAGTGTTGAGGACATTTAGAGCTAGTGAGAACAGAGTTGCATCTAATTGGAGCAGATCTTGTATAAGTGCTGATGACAATTATGTTGCTTCTGGATCTGTTGATGGTTCGGTTCATGTTTGGTCTGTTTCGAATGGTAATATAGTCAGCACGCTTAAGGAACATGCATCTTCGGTATTGTGTTGTTCTTGGAGTGGTCTTGGAAAACCTTTAGCTACGACAGACAAAAATGGTGTCATTTGCATCTGGAAATGATGACTTACCATATATCAACATGTAATTAGTTTGTACATTACTTGTTTCGTCAGTCAATTCGTTACATATGTGCGTGTTTTGCTTAGCTGATTGTTTTGTTTTTCGATTGTTAGCTGTAGCATGAAGCTTTGTTTGAAATTCTTACTAAAATTCCACAGGAGTCTTGGAGTCTTATGCCAACACATTGTTACCCGAAATTCTTTTTCAAACTATTATTAATTATCAATAATTAATTAAACTAATTGTGTTTTATGTTTATTGGTGAAAAATGATAGTTTTGTAAGAAAGTTAAGAGTTATTCTAGGCTAAATTCAAAGTATTTTTAATACTATTTTTTTTTTACTATCAATGATCATAAATTCATAATCATATTGGTTAAACCATCATGTATTTATAATTTATTATATTATTAATTATTGATTGATTAATTATGGGAGGGGTTAGGTTCAAAATTTAGTAGTGTATTGTAGATTGTGATGCTGTTGATCGTGTCAAAAGGTGTAGATTGACAACACTCAAATGTTGTGTTTCTTTTGGAATCCACCAAAGTTATCATGTAGGAATCGGATGTTTGTAAAATTTCTCACCTGAATACTCTCATCATGTGCCAGGATTAAGTATTATCCCATTTTGTCAAGTGTTGTAATTTTTTTTTTTTAAAAGTTGGACTTGAACCTACGCTCATTTTAACAAAGGTTTTTACATGACGAGTCTTAACTTCTAAAGCAACGGGTATCACAAAACTATTAACTGAAACTGTTAACTGATTGTTATGTTGGTATGACCTTTAGTATATTGAAACCTCATAAATCATGGATATAAATGATATCCATTGATTTCCAAGCATGACAAATTGACGATAGTCTGTAAGAACTTTAATTTCAATAATGAACATAGTGTTGCAAATCAGCCACAAATAAAAGAACTAGTGTTATTTCATATTGCACTTATTATGTGATACATGATAGGTAAAAGGTTGTCACACTTGATGATTATGATTAAAAAAAAAAAAAAAAAAAAAAAAAAAACTGTTACACTTGCTAAAGTGTTGCTTGAACCTAAAGCAATAAGCTAAGTAGGCCTTAGATGACACTTTGCAACGTGTAAATGTCCTTATTCATTTTATTGTAGTATCCCGAGTTTGTCTTCAATTTCTTCCTTCTTTAAAGCAATCTGTTTATCTTCGAATAACAATATAAATGTCTACCTCCTACCTCGCCTCGGTAGAATTGAGTAATGTTGCTGTTACGTGAATCTAGAGTTCAATATTTTGTGTGTCAGGGCTCTTCAAAGGAATATGAGCAAGTCTATACATGCCACATAGTCCCTCAGGGTTTGTTGCTCTTTCCATAAGCATATAGCCCTTATCTCCCCACCATTCTCCCCATGAGTTCTTCACAATATAGTACTTCTTTCCGTCGGGTGTCTCACCGAATCCGACAACTAACATAACGTGATTGGCGGGACAGTTTGCGCATGGTCCGCTATAAACTCCCTGTAAGAAACGAGATCTAGTCAGCGAGTGATCAATGACCTAATTCCAAGGACAATTTGTGTTACCTCTTTATAAAATGCGAAATCATCGGCAGCCACCATGCCAATAGCTACTGGTTGTTGCGCAACTGCTTTCATAAATGCTTCCTCATTATTCGGAGGGATTTTCTCCTCACCATCAATCGTTACTGACTGACGTCCAAACTGCATCAAAACACTGGGTGGTTAGCAGAGGCGTCTCCAGAACATATGCAAAGTGTACAACTGAACAAAGTCTAAAATTCTAATAGGCCCAAATTTCAAACTCCTACTCCGTATATGTTAATCAATTCATTTATATATTTTTTCATAAATCGAATCACGAAATTCATTCATCAAACAACTGAATCAGAAAAATTCATTTATCAAATAAGTTAAATCACGAGATTCGTTTATCAAATAATCTAAATTATGAAAATTCGTTTATCAAATACCTTAGTAGCATTATATGTTTATATGTATTCAAAAGTTTAACGTTATAAGGGTCTATTTTCTTTGTCTCGAACTTCACTTTTAAATTTATGAGACGGTCCGGTCAATAAATTAAAAGAACATTTAAAGAATAACCCTATTAATTAGACTATGTACATCTGAGTTAATATATATACTCGCCCTTCGTAGGTAGACTCGACAAAGAAGACCTTATCCGTTTACATGTTTTGGTTTGTCGTAGATAGGGTCAACAAAGAGGACCTTATCTATTTACCTGTTTTAGTTTCATAACGTGGAAATTGCGAATCGGAATATGGTTAAATAATATATACCTTGGCTGCATCACAGGTTTCTTGTTTTCCAACGAAAGGGTAGCTCTCTTCGGTTGCTATACCTCCATTTTCCTTGATGAATTGCATTGCGGCGTCATGATGACCTTGAACGCATCCATTATCCTTTCCTTTAATATCACAGTCTATGAGTTGTTGTTCTGATAACCCTACAAGTTTCCCTGTTCTAATCGCGTTTATTCCTTCCACTGCGCCTACAGCCGCAAAAGCCCAACTACCAGCTGCATATATGGTTGAGATCCACAATTACATTACAGTATTCGGTTAAAAGTTAAAACAGACTGTCGTAATAAATTAGTCATCCCTCCGTTCCAAAAAGACTACCCACCTTAATCCGTTTTGTTTATTATATTATGTCCTTTTTATTATTGGAAATGTGACATTCAATATGATAACTGATTTATTAATTACGCTTTATAACAACTTTCATTAATTTAAATTTAAATAGCTTATTAAATGAAGGTTAAATTAGACAATCTGTTAAATTCAACAAAAAATCAAACAATACAATATTTATCGGACGGATGGAGTATTAAAAGAATGTTACCGCCGCAGTCTCCTTGATCCTTGACAGGGGTGACAGCATTTTGGTTCCTCCAATCAATCTCTTTTGGGATATCAGTCTCGTTTGCGTATAAAAAATTTGTCGGTTTACGTTTTCCTTGAAGGGCGAATAAATGTTCAAGCTTTGTGTTAGTATACTTGGTGGCAATTTCATGCGTACTCAAGTCAGCAAACTTGTTAACCTGCAACTTATATGGCAAATTCATCTTGTTTTTGCTATGAATATTTTGGACATTGTACTTGAACACATTGAACCGCTCGGGGTTTCTTTTTCCCTCTACTTTATGGTAGCTCCGCCATCTATCGTACATCCCCTGCAATCCTTCCTCCGTTTCAAGTTCTTTTTCATGGTATACGAAGCTCTCCGCAATGCCTAAAATCAAAGCTAAAGAAAGTGCAAGTAAAATAATAAAGTTATTGAATTCCATGTTTTTCTGGCTTTAGTTGTTGGAATATTTGTGGTTGCAAAAACTATTTGTTTACAGGAAAGTGGATTCAACTTTGATCATGTAGGTGAATTTTATCAATATGGGAACTGTTATGATCTGTAGACACATATTTAATGATGTTTTTTTTCTTCTAAAAATAGAAATGTAAGTTTTCTCATTCCTTACTTTTAGGATCTTGAATTGGCCGGGGAAATTTAGATCGAGTCAGGTGTACGATTAATGGTGATATGATGGTGTGAATAGAATTGTGGCCATGCATATTGATCGGTTTTGAACGAATGTCACCTAAAGTCGATCTATATAATATATACATATGTATGCATAACTATATATTACCTTTTTAATTATATGCATATATGTGTGTGTATATATATATATATATATATATATATATATAGTGTGTGTGTGTGTTATATCCACGGTCGACAATTTGATAGCCCTAGGCGAAAATAAAATATGGGTCCTCATACTAGTTAAATTTTTTAACTCGTATAGATTTTTCAATACTTAAAATTTTGTATTCATTACTTACTTACAATGTATTTAACTATTTAAAATTATAGTACTATAACTTAGATTGACATTTTTATTTAATTTAATCGAAAAATTAGAGAAAAGTAGATATATATTTAAAACTTTGGGCCCTTCAAAATTTTGAGCCCTAGGCGATTGTCCACTTTGCTTTTGCCCAAAGACGCCTCTGGTTATATCACTGACATTTGCAGTTAAACATGAAAACTATGACCGGAGAATTATGTCCGAGATGCTCCAGCTAGTCAATGCCCAAGTGGTCAATAACATTTTCTAAACAAGCTAGCAGCACATTATATTTAGGAGTTTAAAATCTAGTCGACCTAAAAGATGAATATATTAATCCCCTCCTCGTAACTATTTAGATTTACTCGCGATGACTCAAGTTATCCACAAAACAAGTAGTCGCCTAGAGATTTACTCGGTGTGTCACTTCATGGCGTTTCCCATGCGTTCGTTCGATTTAAACACAGCAAGCAACGGTCATTTCTTCCACCTGGCGATTTCTGGTTGGACTTGATCAAATAGCCGTTGTTGATTAAAACAAAACTCAGTTTTAATTGTATGTATATATATACCTATCTATTAATTTTATACACACAACTCTTCCTTTCATTCTTATTTTCTTATCAAATTACATACAATTTTATTTTTCACAATGGATAAAACATACAAAATGCTGGAGTTTCTTATTAATGATTCCGATTATGAAAAAAATTGTTAGTTTTGTTAATAGTTTAACGGAAGAAGAAGTCAAGGGAGAGGCTAGTAGTTCGCGAGTCCCTCGAACCCGAGTTTATATTCCTAGGGATCTTAAAGATGCGGCTATAAGGTTATACAATGATTATTTTGCGGAATCACCGGTGTATCCAGAAAAAGATTTTAAGAGACGTTTTCGAATGAGTCGTCAATTATTTCTTCGAATTGTTGAAGGTATATCTAACTTTACTAGTACCGATATTCCTGATTATTTATGTATTTTAGGGAACGTCCCGATGCAACCGACCGTCAAAGTTTGACAATTCTCCAAAAGTGTACAGCGGCCATACGTCAAATGGCCTATGGAACTACACCCGATTTGTGTTAAATATTTAGTTTAAAAAAAATGTAACCGTGTTTGTGTTTTAATACAAGTGATGTTCAAAAAAAATTTAATCTTTTATAATTAGTAAAAATAGTAATAATAATAATAAAAATAATAATAATTCAAACAAAAATAAAAATTAAAATTAAAATCTCACATGAGCATTCCACTAAAAAAAATCAAAAAAGAAACACCACCGGTTCTTCTAATCGGACGCTTCTTATTCTTCTTCATATAAAAGAAACAATACGTTATAAAAGTAAGCATAAAACCATTATTACACAAATCCCTAATAGTCTATTTCATATAAAACTCCAATCAAATTTCCAATCGGACGTTTCTTATTCTTCATATAAAACTCCAATCAAATTTCGAATCGGATGCTTCTTATTCTTCTTCAGTTCTTCTATATACACTATACTACTCCCGTCGTCCATAATTATTGTCCACTATATAATATTTTGAGATGTTCTAAAGTTAAATGAAGATTCAAGTCTTTCTCAACTAAAAAAAACGAGGGTCATGACTTTCAGTTATTAGATCCATGTTCCTATGTTTCAACTTTTCATTATGTTTATCATATCTTGTAAACATGGAGTGTTTTTTTACCGACAACGATGGCCCGTGGTTTCCATTTGAATCACTGATGATCCCTATCTCTAAAGCCCTTTAAACTTTTTACGTTAAAATTTGACATATGTAAAGCACGCGAGGATACAGTTCTCCTTTCAGTTTTCACATTGACTTAGCCCTAATTTTAATTTCTTTTTATGATTCCCCTTCAATTAATTATCTAGAGTTTTCAAGACCCTAAATTATAATATCCCTAAATCATGGTTGTCGTTTTAATATAACATTCCAACCTCGCAAGTAAATAAAACAATCGTCAGAAAAGGAAAGGGATGAAAGAAAATCACGAAATAAAAAATTGATTCGACAACACTTACGGAGTTAGCCACCACCATCGCTACTGCCGTCGCTGGGTTCTTTACGACCATCACTTCCGTCACAATACATGTTACTATTCATTTAATAAAAGTTTGTAGCAGTTGTGAATGTGCGCATTCTAATTATAACTATTGAAACAATGTTTAAGACGAATTAAATATTTTTAAAATTTTTTTTTTTATAAACAATTGTGGAACTTTGCAACCTCGTATAAAGATTGGTAAGTGAAAGTCGAAGAAGTATAACAGATCGTTTGTGCTTCGAGATGAAAATGAAGTGGGCAATTTGGACAACAACTGGAAAGGATTTTTTCAGGATTTCACGGACCGTGGTTTGATCCCCCTTATGCTTCGGGTTCAATAATCAATGGTAGCTCGACCAAGGCTATTTCATACAAATTTGAATCTAATAAGACAAAAGATTACATATTGAAAAAGTTGACGGGTGTAACAACCCAAACCGTAACCGACCAAACACGACGAAATTCCAAACAAAAAAATTTTTTTTGCTGGAAGACTGTGCTGGCGAGCGCGCAAAAGCTGGCTGTTGCCGGTTGCCTTTAATGCGAAAAAGATGAGCGACTTCCCGACACATTTAACCAAAACGCTTTTAACCGTACATTAATATATGTAAAACTAGCACATAACTAAGGTTTGAGCGAGTTTTACAAAGTGGGGCCCACACGTGCCCAAAACGCCGCTAAGTGTAAAAATACAAATTTAATACAAATTAGAGTTTCGACCACAAAAAGTTTAATTGCCAAACGACACAACGAGCATGGTGTTTGGGGTTAAACTACCCAAGTCTCGGTCAAACTCCAAGCCAAAGCCAAAAGCGCTTCCTAATCATCAAAGCGGGAAACTTAATCCAAGGTAATGCCCTTACCCTTATCCACACACGAACCTATAAAAAGGTAAACAACGAGAGGGTAAGCAAAGCTTAGTGAGCACAATAATTATACATACACATATATAATCTACTTACTTGCATCACTTACACAACATCATACTCGGTTTAACAATTCGACAATCATGCAACAATATTATGCATATACCATAAACCGCAAATCCACAAGTAGCTAATAATACAAAAGCATACGATTCATAAATAAATACTTTCAATACATAACTCACGCAAACTTGGTTAACCAATTCGAACAAGGGAAACGGTACATACAAGACCGTTGGAGTTCATAACATCCGTTAGTGCTACTTAATCAACGCGTAGTCACTAATCCCCCGGGTGATGTCTTAAACAACGCGACTCACTCACCCTTTCCAATGTGGCGTCTTAAACAACGCGACGATTCCACATGCCATTCAATACGATGGGTGGTGTCTTAAACAACGCGACATCCACTCCAATACATTGTGGTGTCTTAAACAACGCGACATCCACTTCTTTACCATGTGGTGTCTTAAACAACGCGACATCCACTTCTTTACAATGTGGTGTCTTAAGCAACGCGACAATGCCACATTCATACGACACAAATAAATACATTATATACACGTACGCATAATTATTCCACTCACCTTATGCCTTCGGTGATTATTAAACCAAGCTTGAATTCCGAGGTAACGTACCTATTTCACAAGCATATAATCAATCAATCGACTTGGCCTAAACTCATAACACACATCATCCTAGGTCATCTTGACCCATTTCGACACTTAACCCTAATTTGGGTCATTCTTACCAAAAACCCTAACTCTTGGCACTCAAGGCCTTCATACACTTTAAATCACTAGATTTTAACACAAAACACTAACGTTAACCAATCTTGGTCCATTTTGACCCGTTTGACTCAATAAAGGTCAATACACCCATTTTGGGTCATTTATACCCAAATCACACCCATTTACACTTCCCTAAGGTGTTCTAGCAAATTATTAGCCAATTAGGGTTTCATAACAACAATTAATACCTTTAAAACCCTAGCTTACACATAATTGAGTCTACATGACCCAATTTACCCAAGAACACCCAATTTACCCAAAAATGGGTCTTAATGTTCATCTTCACACAAACCCTAACCCATACACGAAATCAAAACAAGAATTGAAAGTTAAGGCATACCACAACTATCAAAATGTAGCGAATGACGAGATGAACAACTTTAGAACTTGGACTTTAGCAAGAAACCCTCTTCTTCCTCTTCAAAGTGAGCTTTCCCTCTCTAAAACTCACTCTCTCACTAAAATAAATTGGGAGGTGATAAGGTTGGTGAACAAGGGAGTAAATGAGCTCCCAAACTACTGAACCAAGCATTAAACTCGGCCTTGATGTGAATTTACCAAAATACCCACGTTTAAATTTAAATAAAAACAAGGAATAGCTGGCAGCCGCGTTGCGCGGCGCGCGCCTCATCTGCGCGGCGCGCAGACCCAGTTCAGCAATGATTTTCCCCTTTTTAAATGTATGAAACATGAACTCCACAACTCTAGTCATATAATTACACATACAAACATTATGTACAATAATTACACGGGTCTTACAACTCTCCCCCACTTATTCGGATTGCGTCCTCGCAATCCACGCCGCATGACACGAGGGAAGATAAACCAACACGAACTCTTCGGGTTCCCATGTAAACTCGGAACCTTTATTCCGCCGCCATTGAACCTTATAGGTCCTAACCTCTTTATATCTCAACCGTTTGACCTTTTCATCCAGTATAGCTATCGGCTCTTCCACATATTCCAACTTATTGTTTAGCTCAATTTCTTCTAGAGGCATCCATGAAGAATCATCCGCAAGACACCTACGGAGGTGGGAAACATGAAACGTGTTATGGATCCCCGCAAGCTCTTCGGGCAATTCCAATCGATATGCAACTTCACCAACACGAGCTAAAACTTTAAACGGTCCAATAAACCGAGGACCTAACTTTCCCCGTTTTCGAAATCGAATAATACCCTTCCATGGCGAGACCTTAAGCATAACCATGTCGCCCTCTTGGAATTCGATCGTTCGTCTACGTTTATCGGCATACGACTTTTGCCTATCTTGAGCCTTCTTCAAATGCTCCCGAATAATATCAATCTTGTTATTCGTCTCTAAAACCAAATCGGTACTTCCGATTTCTCTTTGACCCACTTCTCCCCAACAAATGGGAGTTCGACACCTTCGGCCATAAAGCATCTCGTAAGGTGGCATCCCGATACTAGTATGAAAACTATTATTGTACGAGAATTCCACCAAGGGTAAATGCTCGTCCCAACTACCACCGAAGTCAATAATGCACGCCCGTAACATATCTTCCAAAGTTTGGTTCGTACGTTCGGTTTGACCGTCCGTTTGAGGATGATACGCCGTGCTCAACTTTAATTGCGTACCCATGTCCTCATGAAACTTCTCCCAAAACCGAGATGTAAAACGGGTATCTCGATCCGAAATAATAGATATAGGAACGCCATGTCGCGAGACCACTTCCTTGATAAACAACTTAGCCAAGGCCTCCGACGATATTGCTTCTTTAATGGGAAGAAACAAAGCACTTTTCGTCAACCGATCAACTATAACCCAAATCGAATCATATTGAGTTCTCGCCGTCTTAGGTAATTTAGTGATGAAATTCATGGTAATGTGCTCCCATTTCCATTTCGGGATCTCTAACGGTTGCAAATTACCATACGGCTTTTGATGTTCGGCTTTAACTTGCAAACAAGTAACACATCGTTCAACGTATTTTACAACGTCGCGTTTCATGCCCGGCCACCAATAATCTTTCTTCAAGTCATGATACATTTTCGTCGCGCCCGGATGAATGGAATATTTCGACTTATGTGCTTCATCGAGTAGCACCCGTCGGTAATCA
The DNA here is from genome assembly GCF_046630445.1 of Rutidosis leptorrhynchoides. Classification (NCBI taxonomy): domain Eukaryota; kingdom Viridiplantae; phylum Streptophyta; class Magnoliopsida; order Asterales; family Asteraceae; genus Rutidosis; species Rutidosis leptorrhynchoides. The sequence continues at coordinate 16,601,264 of NC_092336.1, read as the reverse complement.
CCCGTCTTGGGCACCCACACCCTTCCTTGAAACGACAATAAACCCCGCGGGCCCATTGTAATGAACTCCGATTGGCCCACAATTTGTTCCGCGTGCTTATCGTGAACATAAGCCTCTATTTGGTCTTCACCCATCTTTTCAAGAAAGTCATTAGTGATAATCAAACGTAACGATGCTACACGTATCGCCGGATGTTGAGTCTTTCGACTTAACGCATCCGCGATCACATTCGCCTTACCCGGATGGTAAAGTATCTCACAATCATAATCCTTCACCACATCCATCCATCTACGTTGACGATAATTCAAATCTCTTTGAGTAAAAAGATGTTTCAAATTCTTATGATCCGAATATATCGTACACTTGACACCATACAAGTAATGGCGCCAAATTTTCAACGCATGCACAACCGCCGCCATTTCAAGATCATGAGTCGGGTACCTCGTTTCGTGTTCCTTTAATTGTCGAGAGGCATAAGCAATGACTTTACCCCTTTGCATAAGAACGCACCCGAGCCCATTTAAAGAAGCATCACAATAAACCACCATGTCTTCGACACCTTCCGGTAACACTAACACCGGAGCTTGACACAACTTCTCTTTCAATAATTGAAAAGCAATTTCTTGCTCGTTTTCCCAATTGAACTTAGCACTCTTCCTTGTCAACTTCGTTAATGGAGAAGCAATCTTAGAAAAGTCTTGGATAAACCGTCGATAATAACCGGCCAATCCGAGAAAACTTCGGATCTCCGTGGGCGTAGTCGGTCGTCCCCAACTCTTCACCGTCTCAATCTTCCCCGGATCCACTTGGATACCGCTTTCGTTCACAATGTGACCAAGAAATTGAACCTCTCTTAGCCAAAATTCACACTTAGAGAACTTAGCATACAACTTCTCCTTCCTCAGCGTCTTCAAAACTTCGCGCAAGTGACGTTCATGTTCGTGCATACTTTTCGAGTAGACTAGTATGTCGTCAATGAACACAATAACCGACTTGTCCAACATAGGTTGGCACACCCGGTTCATAAGATCCATGAATGCCGCCGGTGCATTCGTAAGACCGAAGGGCATAACCACAAATTCATAATGCCCGTAACGCGTTCGGAAAGCCGTTTTCTCAATATCTTCCTCACGGACCCGCATTTGGTGATAGCCGGACCGTAGGTCGATCTTAGAGAAATACGTTGCGCCTTGAAGTTGATCAAACAAATCGTCGATCCTAGGTAATGGATAACGATTCTTGATCGTCACTTTATTCAACTCGCGGTAATCAATGCACATACGCATACTACCGTCTTTCTTCTTCACAAATAAGACCGGAGCGCCCCATGGCGAAGCGCTCGGTCGGATAAAACCCTTCTCGAGCAATTCTTGAATTTGATTCAATAACTCCTGCATCTCCGTTGGTGCTAAACGATAAGGAGTTTTAGCAATGGGGGTAGCCCCCGGAACCAACTCGATGCGAAATTCTACTTGTCTTTCTGCCGGAACACCCGGTAACTCATCCGGAAAGATATCTTCAAACTCATTAACTACCGGAATTTCACGAATAGGTGGTGGCTCATTACGAGTGTCGACAACATGAGCAAGGAAAGCCATACCACCGGTAACAACGTGACGTCGTGCCCGAGCAAAAGTGCATATCGGCACCGATCTCCTTCGTTTGTCACCATGAATAATCATCTCCCCCCCACTTGGGGTCTTTACACGAATAAACTTATCGTGGCATGCAATATCGGCTCTATAACGATCGAGCCAATCCATACCAATGACAACATCAAAATCACCCAAGGTCATCGGAATAAGATCAATTTCGAAACTTTCGGCACCAAACACAACATGACAATTTTTACACACATCAACCACTAGCGCCGTCTTGCCATCCGCTATTTCAACTTCTACCGGACGGCTCAACTTTGCTAGCGGTTTATTTAACTTAGGCACAAATCTTGGAGATACGAAAGACAAATTAGCACCACTATCAAAAAGAATCCGTGCCGGATTAGAATTAACCATGAAAGTACCTGAAACGACTTCATTCGATTGTTTAGCTTCTTCATTAGTCATAAAATAATTACGACCCCTAGCCGTACCCGCCGCTTTCTCGATCCTCTTAGCATTATCATTACGCAACTCGGGACACTCGGGCCGTTTGTGCCCTTCTTTACCGCAATTGAAACAAGTAAACTTGGGTGTAGTAGAGGGATTGGTGCAATCACGGGCCATATGTCCCTTTCGCCCACAATTATGGCAAGTATAACGAAACTCTCCCGGCGCACTCTTCTTGACACTTCCGACACTCTCGGTTGCACCCTTCTTTGAAAAGTTTGACTTCTTGCTTGAAAAATTTGAATGACTAGAACCTTCAAACTTTCTCTTCCTCAACACAATCGCTTCAAACCCTTTCGCCATATTAAACAACTCATCGAAGCTCTTTACCACATTTACGCTAATCTTTTCTTGATAACTGTCATTCAAGGTTCGATAGAAGTCTTCTTTCAACATTTTATCATTCCCGACATACTCCGGGCAAAATTGCGTCTTGGACAAGAACACGGATTTGAGAGTGTTCAAGTCCATCGACCCTTGCCTTAAGGTGCGTAACTCGTCCTTAAGCCTTGTAAGATCGGCCGAAGTTCGGTACTCATCGAAGAACTCCGCTTTAAATTCATCCCAAGTGAAGTCCATACATTGTTCTTCACCATAAAGTTGGATCTTAGCATCCCACCACAATTTCGCGTCACCCCTTAACATGCTACAACCGTACCTAGTCTTCTTATCGGGTGGACACTCACAAGTACGGAAGGCCCCCTCCATATCGGAGATGAATCGGGCACTCTTGAGTGGGTCCCTATCGCCCTCAAAAGTAGGAGGTTGAGCGTCCTTAAAGTTCTTGAAGAAAAAGTCTCGTCTTCCCACATTTTCTTCTTGAAGAGAAATCTTAATTTGCTCCTTAACCATAGTGACGACGTGTTCGTCAATCGTCTCTAAAAACATCTTCTTAACATCCTCGCGAAACTCCGCCTTTTGGCGTTCAAAGATGGCCTCAACCTTGGCCGTGAACTCGGGGTCCTCGCTCGTGCCCCCATTATCAAGTTCGGTGTCGTGTCCGTTTCGCGTCCTCATTCTATAAAACGGAATAGATTAAATAACGAAACGAAAGACATGACCATACGCATCTCGCTCGACGATCATCGTACATCGCTTGTTTGACACGATTTGCACCCGTAGTAAGGGTAGCTAATCATTACTACGCGAGCACGTCGCGCTAACGCGCTAGTACAATGTCCATTTCGCTCGATGATTACTATACAACACAACCAATAATGCATGATTAGTTCACATAAACCTATGTACTAACCAAGACCCGGTCCGACCCAAAGTCCTACAAGTCCCGCACAATGCACACACAAAAGTCTAAGTCTAGGCGCCTATCTCAAGTCGCCTAAATCCCTTAGACCATGCTCTGATACCACTTGTAACAACCCAAACCGTAACCGACCAAACACGACGAAATTCCAAACAAAAAAACTTTTTTTGCTGGAAGACTGTTTGCGCGCCGCGCGCCCCAGCTTGCGCGCCGCGCAAAAGCTGGCTGTTGCCGGTTGCCTTTAATGCGAAAAAGATGAGCGACTTCCCGACACATTTAACCAAAACGCTTTTAACCGTACATTAATATATGTAAAACTAGCACATAACTAAGGTTTGAGCGAGTTTTACAAAGTGGGGCCCACACGTGCCCAAAACGCCGCTAAGTGTAAAAATACAAATTTAATACAAATTAGAGTTTCGACCACAAAAAGTTTAATTGCCAAACGACACAACGAGCATGGTGTTTGGGGTTAAACTACCCAAGTCTCGGTCAAACTCCAAGCCAAAGCCAAAAGCGCTTCCTAATCATCAAAGCGGGAAACTTAATCCAAGGTAATGCCCTTACCCTTATCCACACACGAACCTATAAAAAGGTAAACAACGAGAGGGTAAGCAAAGCTTAGTGAGCACAATAATTATACATACACATATATAATCTACTTACTTGCATCACTTACACAACATCATACTCGGTTTAACAATTCGACAATCATGCAACAATATTATGCATATACCATAAACCGCAAATCCACAAGTAGCTAATAATACAAAAGCATACGATTCATAAATAAATACTTTCAATACATAACTCACGCAAACTTGGTTAACCAATTCGAACAAGGGAAACGGTACATACAAGACCGTTGGAGTTCATAACATCCGTTAGTGCTACTTAATCAACGCGTAGTCACTAATCCCCCGGGTGATGTCTTAAACAACGCGACTCACTCACCCTTTCCAATGTGGCGTCTTAAACAACGCGACGATTCCACATGCCATTCAATACGATGGGTGGTGTCTTAAACAACGCGACATCCACTCCAATACATTGTGGTGTCTTAAACAACGCGACATCCACTTCTTTACCATGTGGTGTCTTAAACAACGCGACATCCACTTCTTTACAATGTGGTGTCTTAAGCAACGCGACAATGCCACATTCATACGACACAAATAAATACATTATATACACGTACGCATAATTATTCCACTCACCTTATGCCTTCGGTGATTATTAAACCAAGCTTGAATTCCGAGGTAACGTACCTATTTCACAAGCATATAATCAATCAATCGACTTGGCCTAAACTCATAACACACATCATCCTAGGTCATCTTGACCCATTTCGACACTTAACCCTAATTTGGGTCATTCTTACCAAAAACCCTAACTCTTGGCACTCAAGGCCTTCATACACTTTAAATCACTAGATTTTAACACAAAACACTAACGTTAACCAATCTTGGTCCATTTTGACCCGTTTGACTCAATAAAGGTCAATACACCCATTTTGGGTCATTTATACCCAAATCACACCCATTTACACTTCCCTAAGGTGTTCTAGCAAATTATTAGCCAATTAGGGTTTCATAACAACAATTAATACCTTTAAAACCCTAGCTTACACATAATTGAGTCTACATGACCCAATTTACCCAAGAACACCCAATTTACCCAAAAATGGGTCTTAATGTTCATCTTCACACAAACCCTAACCCATACACGAAATCAAAACAAGAATTGAAAGTTAAGGCATACCACAACTATCAAAATGTAGCGAATGACGAGATGAACAACTTTAGAACTTGGACTTTAGCAAGAAACCCTCTTCTTCCTCTTCAAAGTGAGCTTTCCCTCTCTAAAACTCACTCTCTCACTAAAATAAATTGGGAGGTGATAAGGTTGGTGAACAAGGGAGTAAATGAGCTCCCAAACTACTGAACCAAGCATTAAACTCGGCCTTGATGTGAATTTACCAAAATACCCACGTTTAAATTTAAATAAAAACAAGGAATAGCTGGCAGCCGCGTTGCGCGGCGCGCGCCTCATCTGCGCGGCGCGCAGACCCAGTTCAGCAATGATTTTCCCCTTTTTAAATGTATGAAACATGAACTCCACAACTCTAGTCATATAATTACACATACAAACATTATGTACAATAATTACACGGGTCTTACAACGGGATATATTCTCGACTGGATGAAAGAATTCAAAAACGTCCTTCTCAAGCCAGTTAATTTGTTTTTTATGTTGTTGTTCTTGATGAATTTGATTCATGTGTTGGTTGTTAGCTTTTGATCATGATGTTGTAAGTTGGTTCGCTTTCTTTGTTCGGTTTTCAGTAACGTTGAGTTCAGTTCGAATTAGCTTGTATTTAGGTTGGTTTAATTGGTTTACTCTCTTGAGCTCTTTCGTTGTCGTTCACATATATTCGTTGGGGTCCTTCATGTTTTGATGAAAGTTAGTTTAATCTTAATTGTAGTCGTTATTAATTGTTGGCAAACTTAAACCAAAAAAATTAGCATACATCAAACAAGTATCATATCATTTCAAATCAAACGTCGTATAAACAGATCGTTTGGAGGATAATTACTCTCGACACTCGACTCGTCCTTATCCTCGCCGCTGACCACCGTTATGATTCCACCAATCACATCAACCAATTTTACTCACACAGATCCCCAATTTTATTTCAAGAAATAACAAAACATCAAGTACCCCACAAAACCGTTAAGGGGTATCTCTGAATTGTGGGTTCCAAAAAGGGTTAAATTCATTTAGGGTGAAGGTGGAAGAAGATGTCGGAGGTGGTTGAAGGTGGTCGGCGGCGGCGGCGGTTGCTCCCTGAGTTTACGATCGAAAGTGCTTCAGTGGTGGATAATCTGTAAGTTCCATAAGAATTTTTGAATACTTTATAGTTAATAATTTTTTAATAATTTGTATGGGTTCATGTTGAGCTATTAATTAATTTGTATCTATATACCTTGTTATAAACGGAATTATTAGATTAGATTTAACTAAAGTTTGCCTTTGAAAAAAAAAATAAAAAATAGATTTAAGTAAATGTTTCAGAAGAAGGGAGGGACTTAAGATGATTGGTATAATTTCATTTCAATTTCAATATATACTAATTGACACAAAAAATTTGGCCGTCTGGCCCCAAAAAACTAAACCAAACGACAAACAAAACCACACATGGAAAAAAACAAATTCACCCCCAAAAATTTTATCAATATGCAACTTCACCCCCCAAAACAGGGGTACAAAATGTCAATTTTTTATTTTAATTAATAAACTCCACCCGATTTTTCAGAGAGTCATATCTTCCCGCTCGGTGCGAGTTAAATTTTTCCGAGATCACCGTTCAACTCTAAAAAATCTCAAGAATCCAACGGGACTAACTACACGCGAAACGGATATCATTAAAAAAACACTAAATAACGGGCCCTATATTCTCGCTCGGTGCGAGTTAAATTTTTCCGAGACCACCGTTCAACTCGAAATAATTTTACGAACACAACGCAACTAACTATACGCGAAACGGACATCGTTAAAAAAGCTTTACATACATATACATACACGTTCAACAAACAACCCAACATACTAGATATATTAGGTACCAAACAACGTATATCCAAATTCGACCGCGCGTCGAATACAACCGCAGCAACGCGCGGTCGAATTTTTTCTAGTTATAATTATAATTATAATTATAATTATTAAAAGATAGTAATCATGTGTATAATTCAGGATAAACAGACTAATAAAGATGTAATTTAAACTATTTATTTTCTAAGAAGTGAATACATCATATATCAAAACCATATTCGTTGAATACATATGTTATTCCACCCCGTATTAGAAAAATAATATCAGATCAAACATTAATAAAAATAAGCAACATAAACTAATAACAAAATTTCGGCTTTTATTGCCATTTTATTCCAAAGCGTTGAACGAACTAAAAGTTTGCACTTGAAAATTGTTGGTTGAAGTTCAACCCATGAGACCAAAGTACCACCTTTGGTTCATGTTATTGTACTACATTATATATCTAGAGTTCAATATTGGCAGTGCTAGGGCTCTTAACAGGAAATGAGCTTTGTGTATACATGCCGCATCGTCCATCTGGTTCCGAAGTTCTTTCCAAACGTACGTATCCCTTCTCTCCCCAATTTTCTCCCCACGAGTTCTTGCAGATAAAGAACTTTTGTCCTTCGGGTGTCTGTCCATACCCTACAGCGACTAATGCATGACTGACAGCGCTTCCGCATGGTCCAGTAAACACTCCCTGCGGTCATGAAATAAGAAGAATGAGTCTAGTGACGTATTTGATGAAGATAGTGATGAATCCATCACAATATTTTTGATAATTTCACCACATGAAGTGGCGGAACTTGAACCCAACTACAGAGGGGGTGAAATTAGTGACAGGGGGTAAACATTAAAAAAACCTTATTTTTTAGTAAATTTTTATTATTTTAGTGTACAATTTTTTTCCCCGTTAAATTCAGGTGGGGCAGATACCCCCTTTTAGTAACATTGTATTCCGCCACTGACCACATGTATGAATCAACAAGTTGTACAGGACAACCTGTTAATGAATACATTGGAAATACTTGGCTTCTAGGGACCTTATGTGTTACATTACCTCTTTATATAACATGAAATCATCCGAGGCGTCCATCGCAATAGTTACAGGTTGATGTGCAACTGCTTTTACCATCGCCATCTCATCCCTTTGAGGGACATACTCAACTCCGTCAAGCGTTACGGAGTGATGTCCAAACTGAATCCAAATATCCAAATACAATGTTAAAATAAAATACATTTGACTTTCAATTCACTTAATATAAAGAATATTTGTACCTTTGCTTGGCAACATACTTCTTTTTTACCCACATAAGGATAGCTATCCTCTGTTGCAAGACCACCATGCTGGGAGATAAATTTGAATGCATTACATTGCAGGCCTCCATCACATGCACCATTGGTTGTATCACAATCCATAAGTTGTTGTTCTGATAATCGTATTAGTTGTCCTGTTCTAATCGCGTTTATTCCTTCCACTGCACCAACTGCCCCAAACGCCCAACAGCTTCCTGTATGTTACGTTTGATACCCAACATTACAAATCATTACAATTAACAAACTATTGATTTAATTAGCATTAAAAGAAACAAAGGTATTACCGCATTGTCCTTGATTCTTGACAGGGGTAACGGCATTATGGTTCCTCCAATCAATCTCGTTCGGGACATCAGTCGCATTTGCATATGAAAACACCATGTTTGGCTTACGAGGTCCATTACGCGCATATAAATCACCAATCTTTGAATCAGCGTACGTACTTCTAAACTCGGGTCCAGTTAAGTCAGCAAACCTGTTCAAATGCAGCTTATATCCCCTGTTCTCTCTGTTTACCTGTTGAACACGTTGCGCGTTGGTTTTAAACACATTGAACCGATCCGGACGTCTTTTTCCCTCAATGTTGTGGTGACTCTTCCACCTTCCATAAAGAGCCTGCAATGATTCTTCGGATTCAAGATCTTTATCATTGAAATCGAAGCAATTCACAACACCTAGAATCAAAGCTAAAGAAAGTGAAAGGAGAATGATCTTGTTGAATGCCATTTTTTGTTGTGCTTGCTTTCTCTGATTATGGTTTCAAAAACTTTGTGATTGTTGTATTTATAGGAAACTGATTTAACAAAGATAGTAAGTGAGATGATATAATTAGACACATGTTAGCATTGTTTTAGGTCTAAAGATTGGAATGTAACTTTTTCTCGATCACACCATTATTTTAGGACTTTGAATTGGGGAATTTTAGATCGAGTCAAGGGTGAAAATGTTAACGGTGAAGTGATTGAGAATGAGGCCAGGCAACAATTTTGGAATTACCAGTTTATTTTTTATTTTTGTTACAAGCCACTAGTACTATTAGGTGTTGGGAAATATGAACGAAATTTAATTAATTATTAATAAAATATTAATAAATGATTTATAAAATTTCAAATAACTCGAAAACGTAACATAAACAAACAAACAAAATAAAAAATAAAAATTGGAGTCTTTAATACTGTTATAGGACCATATTATATTATATTATATTATATTATATTATATTATATTATACCTATATTATAAAAGACATAGTCCAAGTGAACAGTTTTCGGGGTATTTTCAACTTTTTGTTTTTTTTTTCTTTTTCCCTTTCAAATTCAACCACAAATCACCCCACACTTTATCCAAAAAAACAAATCCACCCCTCAAACAGGGGGGTAAAGTGTCAATTAACCACTCATAAAAAATCTTAAACAAACTCCACCCAAATATTCAACGGGCCATATCTTCGCACTCGCAACGAGTTAAATTTTTCCACCACCATCGTTAAACGCGAAATAATTTTAGAAACACAATGTCACTAGCTATACGCAAAACGGGCGCTTTTTAAAAAACGCTAAATATTTGGGGTACTTTTCATACACGTTAATTCCCCGTTAAATTTTTAAAAGTCGACAACTCCATAGCGAAACGCGGAGATGCACATATATTGTTAATTTTAAATAACATTTAAATCTTTCACGGGTTATACCTTTTAGTTCGACTCGAGTTGCGTTTCAACAACATCATCGTTAGCCACAAAAATTTTTTACAAACTAAACGCAATAAAATACATTAAAAACGCAAATAGTGACACTGTAGCAACTCGGGTACTGTAGCAAACTGAGTTTCGAACCAAATTCGATGATTTTGTGATTTTTTTTCCCAAAAACTCGATTTCTAAGTGTTTTTGACCAAATTTTAAGCACAAGAAAGTTACTAAGCATATATACAACCTATTTCTAACATCAATTGATGTTTTTAAACATCACACAACTAGATTTGAGCTAATTTCTATCAAAAACCCATTTAACACAAAAAAACCCAATTAGAGCAAGAATCAAAGCAAACAAACCTGGATTAATGATCACAAAGATGATGTAAATCAATCCTTACAGCCTCTTGATTCAATCTCTAGCTTAGTTTAGAATAGGGTTTGAGAGTGAAAGAGTTTAGGTACGTTCTAGTTTTGGGAAATTAGGTGAAATGGATGGAAACATCCAGATATTACACTCTTATGTGTTAAAAAATAATACCCCATCACACACGGATATTTACCAGTTATCTAAAATCTTTCGCACAAGATTAGGTAGCCCAAACGAGGTTCAAATAAAATAAACAAACCTGTTCTGGGACCCTTGTCACAAACTGGTCACAACTAAACAACCAAATAATTATAAACATATAATTATAAAAATCACTAATTACGCCATACCCCAGGGTACAATGGTCATTTCATCTAGGCCCAAAATGCGGGTGTTACAAATCTACCCTCCTTAAAAGAGATTCCGTCCTCGGAATCGGGCCAACTATGGTCAACAAACCCAAAAAAAAATTGTTACTCGCACCGCCAAAACACATGGTTAACTTTATCATCTTATCCCCGATACCGACAATATCCACCACAATTGCATAGGGAAATGAGATTCCTGACGTCAATACACTCCCGATACCAAATAACTTGTCACAATCTTCGTCGATCAACGTCCGTTAATCCACTTAAGCCCACAAATTACACGATCAAGTCAAATAATCAGAGTCAAATTCGTGTTTCTTCGCCATTCCGTATCATAAATTTCACGATCTGTCATCCAATATACAATCCACTTTTCTCAATTATCCAAAGCTTAGGCAATAGAATTAGTCATCATGCTAAAATCTATACCTAGGTCCACGAACTTGTCTCGTAAGTCAACAGAACTTCACAGGTTATTCGTCTCATATCCAGTCACATCACAATCCAATATAGCACAGGCCGCCTAATTTCCTTCAGCTTCCCAGAAATTCCGTATGATTTATCACAATATACTCCTGTTGGCCAGACACAAGCATATTATCCTAAATCATACCTTCATTCTGAGTTGCTCGTAACGGAAAAATTCTACTTGTCTCATTCACTAACTTATGTCCAATCATTTTCCTCAATAAGCATCGGTAATTAATTTAACTACTTTATGACTAATCAATCACAACATCTGTCCAATCATAGTTACTCAAACCTTGTCTATCAATCATCTAAATATAATCTATCAACCAGATCATACATCCAACAAGCTTAGGAAATACCGTCATAACAATCATACTCATGCCACTATCCAACAACTTCATGTCGTCCAAAAGTCCACTACACAAACATACTCAACGCATCTCTATCCAAGTCACGGTTCTCAATCCCAAAAAGTCAACCTAAGGGTCACCCTTACCCCACATGGCATCGAAGGGTCGCAACCAAAACATAAACAACATAATGCAACAAAATAAATCTTACACTACTAACAAGATCTACTGATCTACCACACATATATATACACCCAATCATATACATGTATATAACTAAACAATACGAGGATTTTGAAGCATACCTGTATTCACATCATATTCAACATCTGCATCTGCAACCATCTGATAAGCTCTTGCTGTTTCTGTAGGTGGTTTCTTTCTTTTCTGCCCAACTGGAGAACCAGAAGATCCACCTACTGATACCGACTGCGCTCCTGGCCCCGCCCCAGAACTTGATCCTCTTACATACGGACACTGAGCTGACCTATGCCCCGCTTGATGACATCTCCAACATACATCCTCTTGGAACGAACACATCCGAATCTCGTGTCCCACAATACCACATCTCAAACATCTTTTGGTTGAATCTGAACAAGGACCACTATGAGATGATCTGCAACTATAACACCAAGAATTCTGACTTGATGCTGACCCACTCTGTTCTGACCCACTCTTATGTTTCAACTTAACAGACTTCTTTGACCTAGAGTCCGAATGACTCATCACCTGATCTTGTTGTGACATCTCATAACCTACTATTCTATTCCTTGCTGCTCTGACATCATCCTCTACCATCTTGGCCATAACAAACGCTTGCAATAACGTCGTCGCCATCCTAACCATTGTTCTGTACTCTGGTAAAATTATGTTAACAAAGTGCTGAATTCTGGACTGCTCATCTGGAACCCACTGTTGCACAAACCTTAATTTATCCATATACTGCTCAATCACCTCATCTATCGTCATCTGAGGTGTCATTTTCATTGCCAGAAATTCCGTCTTAATTCGATTGAGGTCATAAGACGAACAATACTGCTCACAAACTTTACTATAAAATTGTTCCCAGGTAATCATGTTCACTTGCTCTTTTGGTATACTAGAAATAACCGTATCTCACCAAACCATTGCCCTATTCTTCAGCATACGACTAGCATAAATAACCTGCAATTCTGGTTCACACTGACATGCCTCAAAAACCTTTTCTATCTCTCTTAACCAGTTAAGGGTTACCGTTGGGTTGGAACTTCCCGAGTACTCTGGTGGATTACAATTCAGAAACTGTTTGAAGGTACATTTCTTCGGTTGTTGAAACGTCGGCATCTGATAAGGACCCCACATCTGATTTGGGAACTGTTGATTAAACTGAGGTGGCATCTGATACTGAGGTGGTAACCATTGCTGTTGTTGGAAAGCACTTTCAATTTGCGGATAATTATTTGACTGCACCGGATACCCACTAATCGTCTGATTCGGTACACAACCACTTGGATTCACGGTTACCTGACGTTGTTCTAATTCCCTTATTCGATCACGTGCTTCCTTTAACTTACTTTGCAAATCTAAAATTTGTTCCTGCGGATCCTCTTCTGACACATATCCGTCTTCATCTGGGGCTCTGAATGTTCCGGGGGCTGACGGACCAGTTGCGTTTCCTGTATTATCTGCCATATCTGTACTACCACAACAACTCACACAAACTCTTAGTGGAAAACAGGTTAGTACCTATCAACTAACACATGTAATCCCTACATTCACTTAACCCGTCCCCTCAGATATGTTTGACACAACACAAGGTTTGGGAACATGACATTCAACCCAATGTACATGCGGCCAAACCTATGCTCTGATACCAAGTTGTGACACCCTGATTTTTTTTTTTTTTTAAAAATCACAGCGGAAGTCTTAATTCACATAAATACCCTTAGTTAATTACAAACATGATTATCACAAATCATTAGCTAGTTACTTATTACAAACCACCGGTGTTACGTTAAACAACTAGTTACATATTTATAAAGGTTAAGACATCAGAGTTCGTCTTGTCAAACATATCGTCAACCCAACTCCCGTCCCTACCAGCACTAAGATCCAAAACCTGCAAGGGAGGAGGTGAGGGGGTTAGCACGAGGCTAAGTGAATGGAATCATCTAACAGATCTAGCATACAGTACCAACTTGTACAACTACAACCATCCATAACAGGAAACCGTCAACTAACAACTAATCATTTGGCAACTATCAACTAGCAACTATGCTCCAACTAGAGACTCGGCGGCTTGTACGAGCACACGACCACTAGCTGATCAGTCTAGCGTCTACCGAAAGTCCTTACTACTGAATCTCCAGTATAGTAAATCCACACGCAGGTGATGCGTCATTCAGTACTATACTCAACAAACAGTAGCCAACTGGACCCAACCACAACAAGGTTGACCTCTCTGAGCTGAACCTAACAACAATAGGTTCCAACAGGCAACTACAACTTGTGCACACAACTGTTAAGCAACTACCACTACGAACAACTGTCCCTACGACTAGCATGGCAACTCTACAATGATCTTTATTACAACATATCTACTAAGTATAGCAACTAAAACAGTATAACATAGTAGCACAACTTGCTACTCTATACTACACCCGGAGATAATCCCACTCACCGATTACCAGCTACAGCTCAGTTATCTTACTTCTGAGCTTCTTCCTTGTTCTTATCACCTGAGAACAACATAACGAAGTCAATATACATATCTCAATCAATAGTATAAGCAAATCATACTATAAACTAGGTCATAACACCATATATTCATAATTTTATGAGTCTACATCATGACTCCATTCAATAATGGCATACAGGTGCGTGCAAAACACGACATACACACTAAAACTCCTTTTCCGACCCAAAAACAGTTTGATCTAGTTTCTTAAAAGTTCACCATTGAAAAGTATTCTTTATTACGATTCTAACGATAGTTTATTCATCAAAAACGGAGTTACGTTTTGAAAGTTACGCCCGTTTCAATTTCATAAAAGGTACTGTAGCAAATAGTGGTTTCCGAACACTGTAGCAAATAGTGACATTGTAGCAACTCGGTACTGTAGCAAATAGTGACACTGTAGCAACTCGGGTACTGTAGCGAACAGTGGTTTCCGAACACTGTAGCAACTCGGTACTGCAGCAAATAGTGACACTGTAGCAATTCGGGTACTGTAGCAAACTGGGTTTCGAACCAAATTCGATGATTTTGTGATTTTTTTTCCCAAAAACTCGATTTCTAAGTGTTTTTGACCAAATTTTAAGCACAAGAAAGTTACTAAACATATATACAACCTATTTCTAACATCAATTGATGTTTTTAAACATCACACAACTAGATTTGAACTAATTTCTATCAAAAACCCATTTAACACAAAAAAATCCAATTAGAGCAAGAATCAAAGCAAACAAACCTGGATTAATGATCACAAAGATGATGTAAATCAATCCTTACAGCCTCTTGATTCAATCTCTAGCTTAGTTTAGAATAGGGTTTGAGAGTGAAAGAGTTTAGGTACGTTCTAGTTTTGGGAAATTAGGTGAAATGGATGGAAACATCCAGATATTACACTCTTATGTGTTAAAAAATAATACCCCATCACACACGGATATTTACCAGTTATCTAAAATCTTTCGCACAAGATTAGGTAGCCCAAACGAGGTCCAAATAAAATAAACAAACCTGTTCTGGAACCCTTGTCACAAACTGGTCACAACTAAACAACCAAATAATTATAAACATATAATTATAAAAATCACTAATTACGCCATACCCCAGGGTACAATGGTCATTTCATCTAGGCCCAAAATGCGGGTGTTACAGAACATGTCGGGCTCCCGCTCTACGCACCTGCTCACACCTTTCGAGCTCTTCATGTTCCATCACTGTTTCAATATGTCGATATTTTCACTAATGGGCTGCCTACATCTCTATTCATAAATTTGAGATCCAATTTGAATGTTCGGAATGATCCTCCGAATAGTGTATAGTTATTAGAGTGTACATATTGTATAGATGCTTCTATGTTAGTTTAGCCCATTTAGCTCAAGTATAGTTGGTTATGATGTCCTAATGCTTGCACCCTGTAATAGTTGTTCAATGCCATTGATAATTTATGAGAACACTTACTAACATAAACATGGGAAATTGATGAAAATACACTTTTTTTTAAAGCTTCAAACAAAATACACTTTTTTAAAAAAAATTGTCTTTTTACACCATTCGGTAGACGGGATTTCTGTCTACCACCTTTATCTGTCGTCTACTACCATTTTTACAAAGTAGTAGACAGTAACAACAAGGTAGTAGACAGTGAGAACAAAGCAGTAGACAGCCAATTACAAGGTACCTAACCGTCTACTGCCTTGGTGTTACTGTATACTACCTTGTATTATTGGTGTCGACACCTACAACAATGTAGTAGACAGTAACAACAAGGCAGTAGACGGTCAGCTACCTTGTAATTGGCTGTCTACTGCTTTGTTCTCACTGTCTACTAACTTGTTGTTTCTGTCTACTACTTTGTAAAAATGGTAGTAGACGACAGATAAAGGTGGTAGACAGAAATCCCGTCTACCGAATGGTGTAAAAAGACAATTTTTTTTTAAAAAGTGTATTTTGTTTGAAGCCCTTAAAAAAAATGTATTTTGAACAATTTCCCCATAAACATCCTATAATACATATACTTTTATTTTTAGCTTGTATCGTATTGTATACATTCATTATTGATGTAATTTTTTTAATTCACAAATATTTTATTTTAGTTAAAAGAAATGAGCCTTTTGTGTTGATAAGAGAGTTGAGAAGTTAGTGTTTAGTTATTAGTTGTGTTTTGTGACGATATAACGTTAATATGCCAATTAAAAAGTTTAGTTATATAATACAAGTAGTAAGTGGTCTGAAATCCATATAGTTTGCTCTAAAGGAACATTACAATTAGCATATAATAACCTTACCTTCTCATTCGATACCGAACAATGTGCATGGCCAAACTATCATTAACATTCATCACCATCCATAACCTTTTTTTTTCTTGGCAAAAAAACGAAAACCATCCATACCCTTTTGACTAAATCCCAAATTCCCCATTAACATCCTTAAAATAAGTGAGAAAGGGTTATATTTTCTATTCCTGGACCCCAAAAAAACGCACTATAAAAATGGTCACTATGTCTTAACCTCCTCTGTTTATCATAGAGTGTACCCCTTGCCCCCAAGTCACCTATTACATGGTCTCATTTTATTTTAATGTTAAATATGATTTCATGTAACTAAAATAATCTCTAACATCACAATTTTCAAGCCAAAATCCAAGAAATGGAAACCAAAATTATGTTTATTTTACTTCTACTTGTTTTGGTTTCAATTCTAGGCCTTGTGGATAGCTTTGAATACCATGAGAAAGAACTTGAATCGGAGGAAGGATTGCAGGGCATGTACGATAGATGGAGGAGCCACCATAACATAGCAGAAGTAAGCCATGACGATGAAGCTCTGCGGTTCAATGTATTCAAGTCCAACGTGCACCATGTTCACAAATCAAACAAGATGGACAGGCCATATAAGTTAAAGTTGAACAAGTTTGCGGCTATGACTAACCATGAGTTTAGGAGCACATACGCTGGCTCAAAGATTAGCCATTATCGTGCACTCCATGGAGTTCGTAAGGGCAACTTGACTTTCATGTATCAAAACGCCGCTAATATCCCTCCTTCGGTTGATTGGAGGGATCATAACGCCGTCACCCCTCCCAAAGATCAAGGCAAATGCGGTAACATCACTACAAATGTTTCAGTTAGTATTTAATTATTTTTTTATGTATTTATTTTTAACGTAAGGCCTCAAATGTAGCTAGTGAGGATTGAACCTGGGTCTCTATTCGATATTTATAAACATCCAACCACTAATCCACCTCTCGAGGTTAAATGTTTCAGTTCTAAAGTGTACCCTCAAATAATTCTAACATTTACTCTAAGGGCATGTGTTAAAAAAACATTAAATCAACTTACTAAATCATGAATTATAGCACGTGTTAGACAAATCTTTAATACTTTGATTATGTTCATACACCAATAATTTTGGGTCTCTACAACTTGGTCATGATCTAATGCATTTCGGTTATCAGGAAGTTGTTGGGCATTTTCTACGGTGGTTGCAGTCGAAGGAATAAACGCGATTAAAACAGGGCAATTAGTATCATTATCAGAACAGCACCTTATCGATTGTAATAGTGTATTAAACAATGGATGTGATGGGGGACTAATGGAACCGGCATTCGAATTCATTAAAATCCATGGAGGTCTAGCTACAGAGCAGAACTACCCTTACAAATGTCAAAAAGGGATCTGTGATCCGTCTAAGGTACATAAATTAGCACTTCATCCATCCTGAAATAAATGTTCGGTATAAAATAGCAAAACAATCTGAAGAATATGAAATTATCATATTTTTAGTTGTTAATCCTTATATCTTATTGCTTTGTTTCTTTTTCTTTTTATCCAGGTCGGCACTCAAGTTGTGACGATTGATGGATTTGAGGATGTACCTGAGTGCAACGAGGAAGCATTACTAAAAGCAGTTGCACACCAACCTGTATCTATTGCCATGGATGCTAATGGTCACGATATTCAGTTCTATTCACAGGTAACATAACAAACGACTAAATTACAATTTATTTAATAAATAAAATAAAATAAATAATCCTAGAATCGCTTTTCATTTACTTTACATTTTCAGGGAGTTTTTACTGGACAATGTACAACGGATGTTAATCATGGTGTAGCGATTGTCGGATATGGTCAAACTCCCGAAGGAATGAAGTATTGGATAGTGAAGAACTCGTGGGGGCCCAAATGGGGAGAGGGTGGATTCATACGAATACAACGTGGTGTTCCGGATAAAATGGGACTTTGCGGTGTAGCAGTGTTGCCCTCTTATCCTCTTAAGAACTCGAATACGCCGCTTAGGACTGAACTCTAAGAAGAAAAAAAACAGACAAACAAATTAGGATAATGTTTATCAATCAGCTTGTTCCAATATAATCTGAATTCTTATAAAATTACGGTAGTCAGATCAAATATGTAGTTGTTTAAGGATTGTAATTTTGGCGGAGAGGTTCAATAATTTTCTTGTTATTTTGTTGGACCAAGATTTGTATATGAATGCTGAGTACTCTACTCTAGTGAATATGTTATTTTGTTAGATCAAGACTTCTCTGTTTTGGCTGCAATGATAATGTTAAAATTGCTGGCTACAAGTTGTAACTAAAAAAACTTTTAAACAGATTTGTCAATTTATCTTTGACGAGTTAATACGGATTACAAACTCGGGATTTGGTGTTTAATGTGAATGTGAATGTTTGTAAGTTATAACAACACAAGTATATAGAATTAAGAACAGTTCAACAAAATATGATTGTACGTTGTATTTACTATAGATACACAACTAGAATTGGGTCAATGATAAATCCAATCATAGTTTTCTAATTGAATATTTGTGATAAGCTTTGATTTGATCTCCTCAATCTTCTATGTCATTTGATCTTCACTTTGTAAAATTCTTCGCTCGTTAGAATCTTCAGTCTGTAAATATACTTCGGTCTCTATCTTTAAACACTGAACCTTCAATTTGTGATATAATGGGCTTAAGCACTTTAGTGAAATCAAACTTTCTAGAGTCAAGTTTGACTCTTCATATTTATAATTTGGGTTCATATAATTGAATTAGGTGGTATTGGGTTCGTATTAACTCGGAAGCAATCTCTCTATGCAGTGAATAGAGAGAGGGATGATTTTTCTCTACTTTCGAGAGTGTTTTCACTTTAGGTGGAGAAATGACTTTGTTAAACATAACAACATCAACTCATCATGATCATTATCAATTGTCTAAGACATGATTAACTATCTGTTTATTGCTTTTACTTTTTAATAAGTTAATGTTAGTGGAACAAATCATGGATCCACTAATCATGATATTGGTGTTGGTGTGGTTCATTTGCTTTTCAATAAGTTAATAGTAGTGGAGTAAAGTAGGTGTGGTTTTCTTTTACAATGTAACTCTATTTATATGTCATTTTCCAGCATGTTAATCTATCCAAGAAGAATCACAATCCTTAAGTGCATTTACCTGTGTATATTTTCAATTTCATTTAGCAAGTATTACACTGTTGTTGAGCTTAAGGTTCAACATTTGGTATCAGAGCCAGCTGTGCAAACAACATGTCTGATCTACAAGTTGTTGGTGTGATCAAGAATTTGAACAACCAATACTACAACACCTAGTCTACGTGTATAATTTCTTATATGCAAAGACATGATCTGTGGGAAGTGGTGAAGGGGAATGATGTTCAACAACCTACAGCAGAAGATAACAATGGTGTATTAAGGAAATGGAAGGTGAAAGCAGGGAAGGCTATGTTCGTATTGAAGACTACGATCGAGGAAGAAGTGCTTGAGCACATTCGTGCGGTTGAAACTCCAAAGGAGGCATGGGATACACTTGAAAAATTGTTCTCGAAAAAGAATGATACCAAGCTCCAATTGCTGAAAAGTGAATTGCTTTCAATTAAGCAACGTGATATGAAAATATCAGAGTACTTTTACAAAGTAAAATCTCTTTATCGTGAAATATCTGAATTAGATGCAGAAGAACGAATCGGTGAGGCCAGAATGAAAAGGATAATTATTCATGGCTTAAAGCCTGAATTTCACAGCTTTGTGGCTGCGATACAAGGATGGCAAACACAACCATCACTTGTAGAATTCGAAACTTGCTTAGCGGTCAGGAGTCGTTGACAAAACAGATGGGAGAAGTCTGTGTGAAGGCCGAAGAAAAGGCACTCTATGTCAATAAAAGTAAGTGGAATTCAAAGTATAAAGGTGGAACCAGATACAAGAAGAATGATGATAAAGTAAAGACTCAAGAGAGCAGTAGTAAAGGTACTCGTTTGGAGAGTAGTTCAAGCTATCAGACAAAGGGCAAGAAGTACGTTCCAAGATGTTACAACTGTCAAAAGAGAGGACACTTAGCAAGAGATTGTCGTGCTCCAAAAAATGAAGAAGTAAACACGGCCCAATCAAGAGAGGGCAACGGGTGGGATGTTGAAGCATTAATGGTAACCGAAGAAGACGATGAAGTGTCATTTTCTGTTTCAAAGCCTAATAAGCTTGATCATCATAGTGACTGGATTGTTGACTCAGGATGCTCAAATCATATGACTGGCGATAATGAAAAGCTTAAAAATATGGTGAAGTACAATGGTAGTAAGGTGGTGGCAACAGCAAACAATTCGAAGTTATCAATAGCACATGTTGGTGACACCACTGTATTGTCTTCCCAATGTGAAAGTGAAGTGTCATTACAAAATGTGTACCATGTGCCTGGCATGAAGAAAAATTTATATTCTGTCCCACAAGTAACATCATCGGGAAATTTTGTGTTGTTTGGACCCGAAGATGTCAAGGTTTACGAGAGAGTTCAAGTCATTGGTGAACCCGTGATGATGGGGAAAAGGAAGGAATCGGTTTATGTGATGTCAGTCGAAGAAGCATATGTAGACAAAACAAGAAAGAGTGAAACGGTGGACCTGTGGCATTCACGGTTGAGCCATGTTGGGTATGACAAATTAGAAATTATGATGAAGAAGTCTCTGCTAAAGGGTCTGCCGAAGCTTGAAGTTAAGAAAGAAGTGGTATGCGCTGGGTGTCAATTTGGGAAAGCACATCAGCTGCCGTATAAAGATTCTAACTTCAGAGCAAAAGGAACTCTTGAGCTGATCCACTCTGATTTATTTGGACCGGTCAAGCAAGCTTCAGTGGGAGGAATGAAGTATATGGTAACTTTCATTGATGATTTTTCGAGGTACGTTTGGGTTTATTTTGTTAGAAATAAATTAGAAACACTTGACAAATTCAAGATATTCAAGAGGGACAGTGAAGCTGAAATTGGAGAAAGGGTTGGATGTCTTCGTACTGATAACGGAGGAGAATATGTGTCAAGTGAGTTTACAAGCTTTCTTCGAGAATGTAAAGTGCGACATCAGTTCACATGTTCGAATACCCCTCAGCAAAATGGTGTATCGGAACGAAAGAATAGACATCCAGCAGAAGTATGTCGAAGCATGATGCACTCTATGAATGTCCCTGGACGCTTCTGGGCAGAAGCGATGCAGACTGCAGCATATGTCATTAACCGAATCCCTTAACAGCGGTTAGATTATTTGTCTCCTTATGAAAAAATATGGAATGTTAAACCATCAAATGGTTATTTTCGTGTGTTTGGATGCGTATGTTATGTGTTTGTACCTGACCACTTACGCAACAAAATGGAAAAGAAATCCATTCGTTGTATCTTTGTAGGTTATGATAATAACTGAAAAGGCTGGAGATGTTGTGATCCTTCTACGGGAAAGTGTTATACATCTCGCAATGTTGTATTTGATGAAGTCTCATCATGGTGGAATTCGAGCAGTGAAGCAACATCATGTGAAGATGTATCTGAAGTACAACAAAAGGAGTCACAAGTTAAGCTTGTTGCTAATGAAAATCAAGTTGTTAATGATGATCAGATAGAAGATGAAAATCCATGGCAAACTGGTATACATCAGTTTAATGAAGAACAAGTTGTAAGGAGATCATCACAAACACGTAAACCAAACCCAAGGTACACCAATGCAGCAATTGTGGTTGATGAACAGAGTGAACCAGAGTCGTTTGAAGAAGCATCACAGATTGTCGAATGGGTCGGTGCCATGGAAGAAGAAATTAACGCTCTACAACGAAATCAAACATGGGACTTAGTGCCTAAGCCGAGTGGCGTGAAACCCATATCATGTAAATGGGTGTATAAAATAAAACGTCAAAGTGATGGCTCTATAGAAAGGTACAAGGCACGTTTGGTGGCATGAGGTTTTTCGCAGCAATATGGTTTAGACTACGATGAAACATTCAGCCCAGTAGCTAAGCTCACCACTGTACGAGTATTGTTAGCGTTAGCAGCAAATAAGGGTTGGAGTTTGTGGCAAATGGACGTCAAGAATGCATTTTTGCACGGTGAACTAGATCGAGATATATATATGAATCAACCGACGGGTTTTCAAAGAAAGCAACATCCAGAGTACGTTTGTAAGTTATGAAAGGCGTTATATGGGCTTAAGCAAGCTCCATGAGCCTGGTATGGAAAGATCTCCGAGTTCTTAATTCATAATAATTATAGTGTAACCTGTGCAGATTCAAGTTTATTTGTCAAGATGGTGGATGGAAAACTTGCTGTGATTCTCGTGTATGTCGATGACTTAATCATCACAGGAGATTATGAAGATGAAATAGTGCAAATCAAAGAGAATTTGAGCATTAGATTTCAAATGAAAGATCTCGGTTATCTTAAACACTTTCTTGGCCTGGAGCTTGAAAGATCAGAAGATAGTGTTATTCTTCACCAAATAAAGTACTCCACTGATCTACTAAAGAAATTTGGAATGCTAGATTGCAAACCAATTGCTACACCACTAGAACCAAATTTCAAAGTCTGTGCACATGAGGGAAAAGATTTGAAAGATGCCACCATGTATCGGCAACTGGTGGGAAGTTTGATATATTTGACTTTAACTCGGCCCGACATTGCATTTGCAGTTAGTGTGATGAGTCGCTATATGCAAAATCTCAAGAAGCCTCACTTAGAAGCTGTTCGTCGCATTCTAAGGTATGTAAAAGGTACACTTGGTCAAGGTGTTACATTCAAGAAAGGCGAAGAGTACAATCTGGTTGGGTATTGTGACGCGGATTATGCTGGAGATCATGATACGCGAAGGTCTACTACTGGATATGTATTTATGCTTGGGTCAGGGGCAGTTTCATGGTGTAGCAAACGACAACCAACAGTGTCTTTATCAACAACAGAGGCGGAATATAGAGCAGCTGCAATGGCATCCCAGGAGTGCACATGATTGTCACAGTTGCTTTTTGAATTACATCAAGAAATGTCAGAGGGAGTTATGTTATACTGTGATAACATGTCCTCAATTCGCCTTGCTGAAAATCCTATATTTCATGCAAGGACGAAACATGTTGAAGTGCATTATCACTTCATACGTGAAAAGGTTTTGAACGAGGAGATTCGATTGGAATATATTGGTACGAATGATCAGATAGCAGATATGTTCACAAAAAGTTTAGCCGGGAATAAATTTGAATACTTTCGTGGCAAACTAGGAATGAAGAGCGTTGATGTTGAAGGGGAGTGTTAAACATAACAACATCAACTCATCATGATCATTATCAATTGTCTAAGTCATGATTAACTATCTGTTTATTGCTTTTACTTTTTAATAAGTTAATGTTAGTGGAACAAATCATGGATCCACTAATCATGATATTGGTGTTGGTGTGGTTCATTTGCTTTTCAATAAGTTAATAGTAGTGGAGTAAAGTAGGTGTGGTTTTCTTTTACAATGTAACTCTATTTATATGTCATTTTCCAGCATGTTAATCTATCCAAGAAGAAGCACAATCCTTAAGTGCATTTACCTGTGTATATTTTCAATTTCATTTAGCAAGTATTACACTGTTGTTTAGCTTAAGGTTCAACAGACTTTACTTTATTCTCGGACAGGGGAAGGATTGTCTACATCTCACCTCCCCCATACAGCACTTATGTGGTATTGAGTTTTGTTGTTGTTGTTGTATAAGGTTTTTATAATTTGGCTTCAAATAAGGTTTTTTTCTAAAAAAAATTAACTTATTTCTCCATTGGTCCCTCGTTTTTACATCGTTTTGCATGCGGCGTCCCTGAGTTTTTTAGCTACGGTGATCCCTTCATTTTACAAACGTTGTGTGGTCAGCCCATCCGTCTAATTACCGTCAATCTATTCCTGTGAGTTTAAAGCATGTGCCAGACATGTGAGGTATTTTAGTCCTTTCCGCCCTTTTTTATTTGACTCTATCATTTTCTATCAAAGGTATTATTACTACTACACACAGTAGAAGTTTCGAAACAACATTTTTATAACGACATCAAGAAGTTTTGAAAAAGAGATCGGAGGTTGGACATAGTAACCACCCACATAACATTCTTAAAATGCAGGGATCAACTAAGAAAAAGGTCCAAAAAATCTCACAAATCATATCATACAAGAAATAACACTTTTGTAAAGTCAAATTACATATTCAATCATTTTTACAAATATAAAACGACTTAATTTTTCTACCTCTATTCAAGCTCTTCTATATATATTTTCTTCTTCCGATCAAACACGGTCATTAACTCTTCATCTGACATGTCTTCATGATTTGGAAACTCAATAAAAATTATGGCACACAAGTCATCAAATCCACTCATCTTCTTGCGTAGTTGCGTTTGTACACGGTATTTGTACACGGTAGTTGCCCATAAAAAAAAATCCCTATCCTGAGTTGTACGTTGGGCATGGGCTTTTACAGATTAAATTGATAATTGGGCTGGAAAGTTATGCCACGCATGTTGAACTCATCATGAAATGGTTTCTTGTTTGTTATGGGCTCATGATTTGATCCGTTACGAATTATAAAAGGACGCAACGTAATTCGTAAGGATGTAATTTTGTTTTGGTTTCAACGTTTATGTTTTGCTTCGGGAATGAAAACGTAAAAACTGACAACAAGCAAATAATACTTGTTAGACTTCCACGTAAGGAATCAAGTGGAGAAATAACAACACAAATAATTTTCGGGTGAATAATAGTTTTATTATTATTCTTGAACTCTCTCTAGAATTACACTTCCAAATAATTACTAGAGGCTATCCCAACTCTCTTCTATAAAACAAGTTATAGAAGACTTTCTTCTTTTCTCTCTAAGTTACAAATATAATAACTATAGAGACTCTTTTGTATTCTCTCAATTATTACGTTTACATACACATGAAAAATTGAGGCCTATCTATTATCTCTAGTCTTCACATACGTAAAGTACTAGGTTGCCTTTCCTCTTTACTTTACATCACTATTTATAATATGTAAAAGAAGCATAAAAATTGTCCATATTCCCTACATGGCTACATGTACATCATGAGTAACATGGGCTATTCCACGTGGGTTTTCATCCCACGTTTTTGTTTGTGAAGTCATGAACTGAAAATCAATAACCAACTCTCTTTTGACTTTCCTTGTCTCTCGGATAGTGGGTATGATCACCGGATCACACTTCCCCTTCTTCGGCGATGATGACTAGCTCCTGCTAGTTCTTTGGTTATGGTGATGAACTCTCTTAAATACAATCATATGTTGATTTTTTGTTTGAGACGTTTTTTTCTACCTTCATAAAATGAACACGAAAAAGATGTGATTTCTCCATGCAACACCTTTATAAGGACAAGAAACATGAGATTCTCTTTCACCAAATAGAAGTTTTTTTTCTTCTCCATATTTTCCCAAGATTTTTTTAGGGGACCATGGGCTTTTTTTTGTTGATGCATATTTTGTATGGCCGTCGCATGGCGAATAACGTTTATTCTTACATTGTACACCTAGATGTATTACACACGTGAAACTGATCAGTTACAGGAGCATATGTGACTGTTGGACCGTTCATGTTGATAGGCCCATTAGGGTAACCTAAGTCTAGTTAGTCTATATATATCAGTATCACATGTGTTTAGGGTTAAGAGAGTAGAACCCTAATTGGGGTCATGCTAGAACCCTAATTTGGAAGAGCCATTTTGGCAATTCCCGTGCATAGGGGAGATCATGCTCGATCTCCCCTGGCCAACCGATGTTTCTCCGTTTAAATCAATTGTAAGTGTAACGTTTATATTAATAATATTGATTTATGTTTGATTCATCGTGTTTATCTCTTCCGTCTTTGATATTGCTCGAATATTGTTGTTAATGATCCTTATTCGGACCAGCAAATTGGTATCAGAGCTGGTACAACCGAGCTCTTGATTGGATCGAAGGCAAAAGACGTTAAATCTGCTGACATTCGTTTTAGATCTCAACAGTTGAGTTTTGTTGACTTTTTGGGGTTTTGAAGATCTAGATCGAATTGAAGAAAAGTGTTTAAATAGAAAGGTTGGAAATCATCTCGTGAGTGCTTCTTCAAAGTTTCAGAATCTAATTCGTTATAAGCATCGAGATCTGAGAAGTTTTTGTTTTTGAAAAATAGTGACTGAAATCGAACTCTAGCTCGATTTTGGTTATGAGTTTGTAAATTCTATCAATGGGTTTGTGTTTAGGATGAAGAAACGCAACGATCTGCAATGTTTGGTGAATTTTGGTGGTGTCTTGATGTGTTTTCCATGCTTGCCGCCGTCCACCACCACACAACCACCATAGCCACCACCTCTGAACTAGCCGGATTCTGCAAAAACGAAGAATAATACGAGTGGCGAGTAAAACGTACGGGTACCATGTTTTTTTTATTGATATTAATATGAGCGTACGGTTTAAGAAGAAAAAAATTGAAGAAGAAACAGAAACATGATCTATAGCATCATTCAGCAAAATAGACGGATGGCATGGCTGTAATTTTGTTGAACTTTAGGTGCAGGTGGACCCCACGTGTCATAACATGTGTCACATTGTCTCATTTATCCCACATGACTCGTTCTTCCCAGATTAATTCGGGGGGGGGGGGGGGGGGGGTGTCCTACACTTCTTTTATGAGAGATTTTTTTTGCTATATCATTCCCAAATCTTATTTAACGACCGTTACATCTCACCAGTAATTATTTATTATTATTTAACACTAAATCTTTCTATCGTATTATTCACTGAAGAAATAATGTACAGATTTAATGGACAACCTCCTTGTCCGTTAGACTTATTTACTAGGTGAGTACGGAAACACTTATTTTGAGAAGTATTAGTGGGGTAGTCGGGAGCATACACTATTTATGGGCCAACAACATTTATTATTCCACACTTCTCGATATTCCACTTTATGGAGGGAATATATTTGTTCCAGTTTCACCTAGTAGAGCGAACTGAGGTTGATGTTTCGAGATCATGAGATACAAATTTGATTTTCTTTGGTAGTTTGATGGCAATAAAGACTTATTTGAGTTATTAATTGTGGAACGGACTCCTCTACATATTTTGCCTTTACAAGAAGCAAGTTAGGATGAACGTTAGTGCTATGATGTTTAATAGGATACAGCTAACAGTGAGGGGGAAGATTCTACATTTTATGATTCTGAGAGAGTCGGTTTGTTTGAAGATTTTATCAGAGATGTCGATAGGGATCTCAGCTCAGTCTTAGGGGGAATCTTACTTCTATGGTACTATGGGTAACACGTACGAGTGAAGTTTGCAGAATCTACAGGATGACTATTAGCATTTCGACTTCAATGAGCGGAAACATTGATGTTCGAAGTTTGAGTTTTCAAGTATTCTAGAAGACTTTTGATGGAGCTTGTAATTTATAAGATTATGGTACTATTGCAGAGATTGACTGGAGATTGCAAGAGGTGTTTACAATAATTCGCTAGCAACGTCCAAGGGAGAAATTGTTGATGCATATTTTGTATGGCCGTCGCTTGGCGAATAACGTTTATTCTTACATTGTACACCTAGATGTATTACACACGTGAAACTGATCAGTTACAGGAGCATATGTGACTGTTGGGCCGTTCATGTTGATAGGCCCATTAGGGTAACCTAAGTATAGTTAGTCTATATATATCAGTATCACATGTGTTTAGGGTTAAGAGAGTAGAACCACAATTGAGGTCATGCTAGAACCCTAATTTGGAAGAGCCATTTTGGCAATTCCCGTGCATAGGGGAGATCATGCTCGATCTCCCCTGGACAACCGATGTTTCTCCGTTTAAATCAATTGTAAATGTAACGTTTATATTAATAATATTGATTTATGTTTGATTCATCGTGTTTATCTCTTCCGTCTTTGATATTGCTCGAATATTGTTGTTAATGATCCTTATTCGGGCCAACATTTTCCTTTTATTAGCAAAAGAAAAAGTTGATAATCTTCTCATATTCAACATCTTGATGAATGTAAACATGGCAAATAGTGTTTTTTTCTTCATATCCACTTTTTTTTGTTGTCTTTTTTCTTCTTCTTCTTTTTCTTCTTAGCCATTCCTGTGCAATCTCGCGGAAACTTTTAATAGATCACACGTGAGAACAAACCGCACTGATACCTTTGATCCGTTACGAATTATAAAAGGACGCAACGTAATTCGTAAGGATGTAATTTTGTTTTGGTTTCAACGTTTGTGTTTTGCTTCTGGAATGAAAACGTAAAAACAGACAACAAGCAAATAATACTTGTTAGACTCCCACGTAAGGAATCAAGTGGAGAAATAACAACACAAATAATTTTCGGGTGAATAATAGTTTTATTATTCTTGAACTCTCTCTAGAATTACACTTTCAAATAATTACTAGAGGCTATCCCCAACTCTCTTCTATAAAACAAGTTATAGAAGGCTTTCTTCTTTTCTCTCTTCTTTTCTCTCTAAGTTACAATTATAATAACTATAGAGACTCTTTTGTATTCTCTAAATTTTTATGTTTACATACACATGAAAAATTGAGGCCTATCTATTATCTCTAGTCTTCACATACGTAAAGTACTAGGTTGCCTTTCCTCTTTACTTTACATCACTATTTATAATATGTAAAAGAAGCATAAAAATTGTCCATATTCCCTACACGGCTACATGTACATCATGAGTAACATGGGCTATTCCACGTGGGTTTTCATCCCACGTTTTTGTTTGTGAAGTCATGAACTGAAAATCAATAACTGTGACAACCCGAAAATTTCCGACCAAATTTAAACTTAACCTTTATATGATTTCGACACAATAAGCAAAGCCTGAAATGTTGAATCTCAAATATTTTGAAGTGTTTTCATTTATGCAATTACCCTTTGACTGTTCCGAAGATTCACGAACCATTAATTTATAACAAATACATATATCTATATATAAATGTAATGTATATATATATATAATAATTGGAAATAATAAAATGTAATCATAAGTTAAGGTATAAATGTTATATTATGATCATTACTTTCATTATTCATACTAATAGTAACACTAATAATTGTATTATTAATAATATTATGTCTAATTTAATATATTTGTAATATTATTATCAATAACAAGTATTATTATTATAAATGTCATTAATAATCCTATTATGGTCAATTTCACTAAAATTATTATTATTATGGCATATTATTATTACTCTTATCATAATACTTATTATTATTAAGTATTATTTTGATATTATTATAAATACTATTATTATTAGTGATAGTTAAAGCTAAGGGGTATAAAATACTATTAAATTTTAGAAGGAAATACTATTAAATACGATACAATTTTACACAAGATATTTATTTATTTATAGAATGGATATACTTAAACCTTGCTACAACACTTATAGGCAGTGTACCTAATCGTACAGTAGTGTAGTTTTTGGTAAGTCCGGTTCGTTTCACAGGGAAAATCTTTTTCACAAAGCTTAACGCTATATTAGTTACTTTTATAAAATTACAAATATATATATATATATAAGTAATATTATTATTATAAAGGGGGGGTTTTTTACCGTTTAATGACCGGTTTGTCGATTTTAAAACTTTAGTTGCAGTTAAAACCAAATGTAAAATATAAATAAAAGACTTAATTTAAAGCGTAAAGTAAATAACGATAATGAAATTGCGAATAATAAAAGTGCGATAAAATAAACTTGCGATAATTAAAAAGTACGATAATTAAAAGTGCAATTAAATACAATATCAATAAAAATGCGATAATTAGAAGTGCAATTAAATATAAAATAAAGGAAATTAAATATGAAATAAAAGAATTATGCTTATTTAAACTTCCGTAATCATGATGTTTGACGTGTTGATTTTAGTTTTATGCCCAGGGGTTAATTGTTCTTTATCCTGGATTATTTAATATGTCCATACGGATTTGTCCATAATAGTCCATCAGTCATAAATATAAAGAGCGAAAGCCTTCGTCAAATTATTCTTATTCCCGAAGTCAAATATTCCAACTAATTGGGGATTCGAATTGTAACAAGGTTTTAATACTTTGTTTAATGAATACACCAGGTTATCGACTGAGTGTAAACCAAGGTTTTACTACTTTGTTAACAATTACACCAATTACCCTTGAATGTAATTCACCCCTGTTTCAACAAGTCTATTAACTATTAATCCAGTTCCGTGTCCGGTAAAATGAATAATTATTGGTATTTATAGATATCCCGCCCACCGTACCCAGTCAAGCGTATGTGGTTATATATAAATACGTCGAATTATAAGTTTGTATATTAAATTAACAAGGTATTGTTTAGTTAATATAAAACCCATTAATAGTCCATAGTCTAATTTCCATAAATGTCGTTCTTTTATCCAAACCCCAATTATGGTACAAAGCCCAATTACCCAATTTTAGTAATTAGCCCAACATCATGATTACTTCGGTATTAAATAAGCATAATAATAACTTAGCTACGAGACATTAAATTAAAAAGGTTGAACATAACTTACAATGATTAAAAATAGCGTAGCGTTACACGGACAGAATTTCGACTTACACCCTTACAACATTCACTAACATACCCTTATTATTAGGATTAAAATTAAAATTAAAATTAAAATATAAATTATAAATATAAATATTACGTTTAGATAGATGGATGGATATATATGTTGGTTTTTTTACGATCAGAATGCGCGAGCTTTATAGGCAGTTTCTAAATTTGGGGCTCTGCGACTCGCGGCCCTTTCCTTCTTCAAACTCCGCGAGTCGCGGAGTTTGTTTTTACAGCTCACCCACATTTGGCTCTTTGTTTGCCGACGATTTATTTTATAAATATAATATATATAATTAATATAATTAATTATATATTATATTATATTTATATACATAGTTAACTTGTAATTTTTAGTCCGTTGCGTCGAGCGTTGAGAGTTGACTATGGTCCCGGTTCCGGATTTTTGAACGTCCTTGCGTACTATTTTATATCTTGTACTTTGCGTTTTGAATCTTGTACTCTTGTAATTTCGAGACGCTTCTTATCAATAATTGGAACCTCTTTGATTGTATTTTGTACTTTTGAGCTTTTTGGTCGTTCGCGTCTTCAATTCGTCGAATCTGTCTTTTGTCTTCACCTTTTAATATTTAAACGAATATCACTTGTAAATAGAACAATTGCAACTAAAAGCTTGTCTTTCTTGGGGAATAATGCTATGAAATATATGTTCGTTTTTAGCATTATCAAATATTCCCACACTTGAGCGTTGCTTGTCCTCAAGCAATATAGTCTTGAAATACTAGAATCACTTCTTTATTCTTCACACTTTGTACATCAGTGATTTCTATACGGCGGTATAAACAATGGTAGTAACGATATGGTTTACAGTCCCACATGACTATAAAAATTTAGATCCATTAAGGAAATTGGATCTTTATGAAAACATTTGATCTTTTGAAAATTAAATCTAGCTTTTACCCTAGATAAGTTTTCAATAACCCTTCACCGGTGTTTGCAAATTATTTTTGTGGGTTTGGTGGATTTCAGATTTGAAAATTTTAGCTCAAAACTTGTGGTTTTGTGTTACCCACTTGCTAACCTTGTATTAGGAAAGCAACACGTCCAGTTTACTTGTCCCGTATATTACCTTTCGGAAAACTACCGTCCGGTTGTAAAGGAAAGCGTTGAACAAGCAACTGTTAAGGCAATGTCCCCTGACATGCTTTTAATTATGGTCTATAACGTGTCGGACGCAATTACTATCATTGGTAGGAGCAATAGTAAAGCTCACCCTTATAATTTGTCAGTCTGGCACAAGGTCCTGTCTTTGACCATGCTATGCAACCACCGTTCTTACGGTTGACACCCGATTTAGTTCAGGTGACCTAATGAATTTCAGGTGAATTTCTAGGATTTTACGTTCAATGGTAATGAACGCATTGAAAATAGGGTTTTCAGAAAACAAATCGGTTTGTAATTTTATCAAAATATTTTCTCGTTCAAGCTCGAGTTTAGATATCATTGAATTCCATGAGTTTGAATTCTCAATCTTTAAGGTCAATCTCTAGGATTGAGTAATATCAGGCTTAAAAGCTGATTTTTAATCTTTAAGGAGATTATCCTTTCTGGGGATCTGATTCATTAGTCTTATCTAGCTAATTTGCACGGTGCCCTCCCCATTTTACAAGACAGATCCTCTCATGGTTAGGATAAGTCTGACCACTTGGCGACCCTGTTTTATGCTGAGGTCCGTGGATTTCCTGCTGATTTTAGTGATGACTTTTCTAGATTTTTCGTCAACCTACAGCTGGTCTGGACGACAACTTCCTGACCTAAATCAAGAAGCGCGTTTCTTTTTCGGAAGACTTTACTTCCTTTTAATGATGGAATTGATTCATCGTGTAGATCCATCTCTTCTTTTCTTTCATCGGGTAAAACAGTTTAGTTTAGTCCAAAGCAAAAGTATTTTCAGTTATTTGTACAAAAATATGTGACATATGTTTTGAATAACTTGGAGAATTTTCCCACACTTGGCTTTTATTTTCCTTTTTATTGTCCTCTATTCTATTTTAAATGAATTTTAACATTTTGGTTTGTTTCTCAATTTATGTCCTTTCCGAGGTAACAATAATTTCGGTGTTAAAACCTAGTTTTATCATTCATAAATATGTATAAACATGATTTTGAGTTTATTTAATTGAAAATTTTGAAAATTTTTACTAGAATTGGGTAGTCAGTATATAAGACTAGGGCTGTTCTTTATTATCAGAGAGCACTAGATTCTAATACAACTACTACTTTACTAGTATTTTTTTTAATGGTAACCAAGTGTTTAAGATAAAAATTTTAAAAATCCGAAAGAATTTAACCCCTTCCCACACTTAAGATCTTGCAATGCCCTCATTTGCAAGAAATCAGTAACAATTTAAATTATTGAGGGTGATTTGTGTGAAAATGATTAAATTTTACCAAAGTTTCCAAATATATTGACGTTTGTTTGCTGAATGATAAATGGTGAACATCATTTGTTCATTCCGTCTTGTTGTTATTTCACATATATTTTGCATCTTGTCGTCAAAATTAGTTGCTTTTGCTGAACTTAATGCCAGTCTTTGAAAATGCGTTGTTTTACCCTGTTGTGTACATAAGATAAACTGCAAACATATATACATATTTTTGAAGTTTGGTATATTACCCCACATTAAAAAATTATTAAAATCTAATAATAAAATTTAGAAAATAATAAAACTATCACAAATCCAACATAAGTATTAAATGTATCAACATTACAAATAATAAAATAAAAAAAAAACTAAGTAGACTAGGGATGATACTGATACCAGAAGGGGTTCCATGCATAACCATAGGTGCTATAAAATGCTTCGGCTGGGTTATACGTAGGATACGGTGGTTGAATCTCTATAGACCAGGGATGGAATATGGGTGATGGAGTAGGAATATAGTTTCTACTTATATGTTGGCAATAAGCTATGATTTGGTTTTGATGAACTTGCCAATCTTCAAATGCTCTATGTCTAGCATTTTCATACTCTTGTGAAGCTATAAACCTTTGCATTTCTGCCATTTCATTTCCCCCTCCTACATTACCTTGCTGTTGGTTTCTCTCAACCTGTGGATGTCTACCATGGTATTGTACTGCGGCGTTATTTCGCCTCTTCAAAACTTTCGCACCATGGTATACATTTAAACCTATTGTATCGCGGGGTTATGGTTCTTCGACTAATAATCCCCCCGACTTATATCCACACTGAGATATTCAGCAATCAAAGTAATAAATATACCACCTCCTATTATGCTATGCGGTCTCATCCCCCTAACCATAGCTGATAAATAATAACCCACACAATAAGGTATACTTACAGCGCTTTGTGGGTCTCGAATACACATATGGTAAAATAAATCCTGTTCATTTACCTTTTCCTTGTTCTTACCTCTTTGTGTAATCGAATTAGCTAAAAACCTATGAATTACTCTTAATTCAACTCTATCTATATCCAAATAAGAGTAATTTTCCCCTTTAAATCGGTGATGGCTAGTCATTTGACTCCATACACCATGCGTATCAAAATTTTCGTCTATCTTTCTACCATTTAGTATCAACCCTCTACAATCGGCAGATGCTAACTCCTCAGGCGTATATATACGTAAAGCCTGAGCCATGTCTAGTAAAGACATGTGTCGCATCGAACCTCCTAACAAAAATCTAATAAAAGATCGATCGGTTAAACTAGCTACCCGATCATTTAATTCTATACTACACAACAATTCTTCACACCATACTTTATATACAGGTCTACGCATGTTGAATAACCGTTCTCAATCGTTAAAAGTAGAATTACCATACCTCTGTGCAAGTAATTCCCTAATTGGCCCGGCCAATTCTACAGCTTCTAATGGTCCCCATTCTATGACCCTAGGTACCTCAACAACTTTAGAATGAAGAGTATGCAAACCCCTTTGGTATTTTGGATAATCTATCCAAAGTCTGTCAAATCTCAGGTTCGGGTGCAAATCTTCCAAGTGCATATCAGAAAATGTCATGACTGGATGAGGTATATCTTGTTTATAGTAGTTATCCACCTCCTATTGTTCCACATTCTTAGCAGGAGCATTGCAAGCTTGGGATGAAGATTCACCCCTTTCAGTCTGCAAAACACATTAAACACAATTTTTGTGCATCCAAATATGCATTAGTGTCAGTAAAATCATCAATCAAAATAATTACAATGACATGATCAATTTATATCAAACTTAAGCTCATTTTCATATTTTCATCAAATCTACACTTTTTCAAATAAGCATATACGAAAATGTTCGCCAAGTTCATTAGCATTCAACTCAAATAACATGTCAAAATAATCATTACTAGCAATTAAACAAGTTTCAAATGGCATTATCTTTCAAAAATCAAGTTCATGAATTTTAGACTTGAAAATGTCCACTTTAATTTTCAAAATCATGTTTAGGCTCAAAGTTTGGATCATTTAACTACCTAAGCATGTTACACTACTTAATTTAGCAACAATTCATGACAAAAATCGGCCATAACCTGTTTATATCAAAAAGCCCCAAATTGCTCAAGAACACAAACCCTAGATTACTCAAAATTTGAAGTTTAAGGCTTCTAATCATGTTAAATAGCATCAATCTAGGTTATACAAGCATAATACATAAACAATTTAAGCATAATTACACTAAAAAGCATCAAAATCAAATTGGGGAAAAAATTGCTCAAGAACACTAATTTTCGGATTAAATGGTGTTTAGGTGTAGAAATTTACCGTTTTTCTTGAGTAATTCCTTGATAGCATCCTTCTCAACATGATTTTAGTAAAAGATTTGATGATTAACGGTCAAAAATTGTGAATTTGGGGGTGTTTTTTCGGGTTTTTGCGGGTTTTATCGCAGTGTTTTGTGTGTTGTGGTGTTCAACTGATCAGTTTTTTGCGTTTTATTTTTTTTTCTGTATTTCGGTCCCTCCGCGAGTCGCGGTGTTTGACCCATCAAACTCCGCGAGTCGCGGAGTTTGTATTTTTTTTATATCTTATACTAATTAAAACAATTAAGTAATTAATTTTAAAATTTTGTTTCCCTTGTTATTTAGGACGAGGTTGTTTCGGATCGATGTCCTAGTCCGTCCTTCGACAAAATTTTAAAATTTGTCTTTTTCAAGCGATTGTTTTAAAAGCTTAGATTTTTTTTTTAGTTTTTTAATGTTTTTGGCATACTTTAATTCAATATGATTAAAAATAATGATAATAAAAGTTCTCATCCCTCCCTTGGGTAAAGCAATTTCGGTTCAACGACCTAGTCTTCAACTTACGACGAATTTTAAAAATTATATTTTTAACTTAATGAGATAAAGTAAATTTTTGTTTTTAAATTCACACCAACTTAAATTAAAAATACATAAAATTCAAAATTAATATTAAAAATTCACACTAAACTTAAAATTTGAAATGCATAAAATTAAAAATTCATATTTTAAAAATTAAAAATTCACACCAAACTTAATTTAAAAATTCATATTATAAATTTACACCAAACTTATATTAATTTTTCAAATATTTACAATTTTAAATATATTGATTTTACAAAGTTTACAATATTAATTTAAGATTTATATATTAATTTTAAAAACATGGTAAAAATAAAATTAAAAATCTTTTTGGCTTTTTATTCCACTTTAATCAATCAAATATTATCAAAAATATGCTCCCCTCTTTTCGGTAAAGTAATTTCGGTTCCAAGACCTAATTTAACTCATGACGAATTTTTGAAATATTTTGGGTTGATTGATTAAAGATATTTATACCTTAAGAATAAACGTTAAATTTCGCAGTGATGTAATAAATTTTTGTATGATATCAATAATTTCGGTCGCCAAACCTAATTTTATTTAATACCAATTTAATACTTTATAACGAACAAATTAGCGTTTATTATCAAAAGGTTAAAAATAAAAATAAAAATAAAAACTGTACAGACTTACCTGTGAGATAGTATTCTTAGTTATATGATCTATCCCATTCATAAGATAGTCGGTTTAATTGGTTTTCCATGGCTACATAGGCGTAACCTCGAGCTTTCAGTGTTTTTTCTTCTAAACATATGAACGGTCCGTCTCTGCATAAAGTAACAAATTCGGTATTTGAATAGGTTTGATTATTTGAACATTTACCTCCATGTGACCATTTTCCGCATTTGTGACATCTTTCTAGGTGTCGTGCTCTTCTTTTCGTTGCGGATTTTGATTTTCCTTTACCAAATTGTAACTTATTATCTTTGCATCTGGATTCTTTTCTCTCTCCGTCCAATCTTTCTCTGATTACTGATACTATTTCACTCGAAAGTGTGTCATTATTACATTTAGTGATCAAAGCGTGTAGCATTAGACCATGGTTTAGTTCACAGGCAGTCTTCATATCGTAAAAACCTAAAAAAAATAAAAATTCAGAATGGGGGGAGAAGACTAGTTCTTTAGGGTCTGCTAGGGAAAGACCATTCGGGTTCCATTTTCGAGAACTACACGAAAACAGACAATCTAACTCTAACAGAAATACATAAACCCCCTATACTTAGTTGAAATTGTGATTAACATTATTTTCAATTGAATCATCAACAACTTGTATATCTTGGACTTTTACTTCAATCCATTTGTTGATTTCCTCCGTAACTTTCACAAATTCAACTAACATTGTCTTTTCTTTTGACGATAAATTGGATATTAATCGGTTATATAACTTAAAGTTTTCTTTAATCTTAGCATCGTGAATCCGTTTATAAAGTTTCTTCGTTGAACTGTTAAAAATGGGTTCATCTAATTTCGTATCATCAACGACATTCCTTGTGATTGGATCATCATTAAGTGTTTCTTCATCTTCCCCACACTTATGCGTTTTTATTGGTCTAACAGTTTTGGTTGGTGGAGATCTAAACTTTCGGTTCTTAAAGGTGATCGATGTATCACCATCCCTAAGTGTCATTCTACCTTCTCTTACATCAATGAATGCCTCGGTGGTTGCTAAAAATGGGCGACCTAGAATTAGAGGAATATCAAGGTTTTCCTCCATATTAATCACTATGCAGTTTGCAAAAAAGGTCAAACTTACCACGTTAACAAGTAAATTATTTGCTATTCCAACCGGGTGTTTAATGGTTTGGTCAAATGATTGAACACCTATTTTGGTTGGTTTTAATTTACCCATGCCTAATCTTTTGTATAAGGAAAGAGGCATAATATTTGCACTTGCTCCTAAATCTGCGAGTCCATTATATACAGCACCATCATTAAGCAAGCAAGAAATGATAAATTCACCCGGGTCTCCTGCTTTAGTAAGTCGAGTTGGTTTGTAAACCTTTTTCGGGTGTTCTTTCCTTGGTTCTTTCACTTCTATTTGAATTTCTTGTTCACATTTTTCTTCGTTTTTTGGAATGGGAGGTTTGTATAAGAATCTTCTTCATCACTCAAATTTGAATCCTCCTTATATTCTAATTTTGATTTTTCATATGTTGTTGATAACATATTTATGTTTTCATTTTGAAGGTTTTCTTGGGTGGTGAAATTATGATTAACTTCATTGTCAACTTCCATCGGACCATGTATGTAATGTTTAACTCTGTGACCATTAACTTTAAATTCAATCCCATTTGAATTTATTAATTCTATCGTTCCGTATGGGAAAACTCTTTTGACTATGAATGGTCCAGACCATCTTGATTTCAATTTTCCAGGAAATAGCTTGAATCGTGAATTGAAAAGAAGAACTCTGTCTCCTTCTTTAAATTCTTTTGAACTTTTGATTCTTTTATCATGCCATTTCTTCGTTCTTTCTTTATAGATTAATGAATTTTCGTATGCTTCATGTCTTAATTCTTCTAATTCGTGTAAATCAAGATTACATGTCTTCAAAGCCCAAAATGCTTTGTGTTCAATTTCTACTGGAAGATGACATGCTTTTCCATAAACAAGTCTAAAAGGTGTGGTTCCAATTGGAGTTTTGTAGGCTGTTCTAAAAGCCCAGAGTGCATCCTCCAATTTAATGGACCATTCCTTCGGATTTGATCCTACGGTTTTCTCTAGAATACCTTTTAAAGCTCGGTTGGTATTTTCAACTTGTCCACTTGTTTGTGGATGATATGCGGTGGAGATTTTATGAGTTACTCCATATCTTTTTAAGAACTTTCTCAAGTTGATTATTACAGAAATGAGTACCCCGATCACTTATTAAAGCTTTCGGTGTTCCAAACCTTGCAAAAAGACGTTTTAAAAAGTTGACTACAACTCGTGCATCGTTAGTTGGGAGAGTTTGTGCTTCTGCCCATTTAGATATATAATCAATGGCAACGAGAATATATAGATTATTATGAGATTTTGGAAATGGACCCATAAAGTCAATACCCCAAATGTCAAATACTTCACATACTTGAATGACATTTTGTGGCATTTCATCACGTTGACTTATTTTTCCGGCCCTTTGACAAGCATCACAGGATTTGCAAAGAAGGTGTGCGTCTTTGTAAATTGTAGGCCAATAGAATCCAGCATCATAAACTTTTCTTGCTGTTAGTTGAGGCCCATAATGCCCTCCTGTTGGTCCTGTGTGACAATGGTTTAAAATTTTACTAGCTTCATCTCCGAATACACATCGGCGTATTATTCCATCTGGACAACTTTTAAACAGATGTGGATCTTCCCAAAAATAGTGTTTTATATCACTGAAGAATTTCTTTCGTTTTTGGTACGATAATCCTTTTTCAAGGAATCCACAAACTAAGTTGTTTGCATAGTCTGCAAACCAAGGTATTTCATTATAATCTATCTTCAATAGGTATTCATCAGGAAAGTTGTCTTGTATGGCCGATTCATTTAGAACTTCTAATTCGGGATTTTCAAGACGAGAAAGATGATCAGCGGCGAGATTTTCTGCTCCTTTTTTATCTCGGATTTCAATATCGAACTCTTGTAAGAGTAAGATCCAACAGATTAATCTTGGTTTAGCATCTTGTTTCGAAAATAGGTATCTAAGAGCAGAATGGTCGGTATAGACCACCGTTTTTGCTAGAACGAGATATGAACGAAATTTGTCAAAAGCAAAGACAATAGCAAGGAGTTCTTTTTCAGTAGTTGTGTAATTTATTTGTGCTCCTTGTAACGTCTTACTAGCATAATATATAGGTTGAAATCGTTTTTCAATCCTTTGTCCTAAAACGGCTCCCATTGCAAAATCACTTGCATCGCACATTAGTTCAAATGGTAGATTCCAATTTGGTGTTATCATGATCGGCGCATTAGTTAGTTTCTCTTTAAGAATATTAAAAGATTTGATACACTCATCTGAAAAGATGAATGGAGCATCCTTTTCTAGGAGTTTATTCATAGGAGTGGCAATTTTAGAAAAATCTTTTATGAAACGTCGGTAAAAACCGGCATGCCCTAGAAAACTCCTAACTCCTCTAACATTGGTGGGATGTGGAAGTTTAGCAATTACATCTACTTTAGCTCTATCCACTTCAATTCCTTCCTTCGAAATTTTATGACCAAGAACGATGCCTTCTTTAACCATGAAATGGCATTTCTCCCAATTAAGTACTAGATTTGATTGTTCGCATCTAATAAACATTCGTTCAAATGTATCACCGAAGACTGAAAAGTCATCCATGAAAACTTCCATGCATTCTTCTATCATGTCGTGAAAAATCGCCATCATACACCTTTGAAAGGTTGCAGGGGCGTTGCAAAGTCCAAATGGCATGCGTTTGTAAGCAAAAGTACCATAAGGGCACGTGAATGTGGTTTTCTCTTGGTCCTCGGGTGCTATTGGAATTTGAAAATATCCGGAAAATCCATCTAGAAAACAATAGTAACTATTTCCGGCTAATCTTTCCAACATTTGATCAATGAAAGGTAAGGGAAAGTGATCTTTTCTGGTGGCATCATTTAATTTTCTATAATCAATACACACACGCCATCCTGTTACAGTCCTAGTAGGAATAAGCTCATTTTTCTCATTTGTAATGACAGTCATGCCACCCTTCTTAGGCACGCATTGAACTGGGCTTACCCATGGACTATCAGAGATTGGATAAATTAGACCTGCATCTAGCAGTTTAATAATCTCTTTCTTAACTACATCTTGCATATTAGGATTTAGTCTTCGTTGGCGTTGCACATATGTTTTATGACCTTCTTCCATAAGGATTTTATGTGTGCAATACGAAGGACTTATTCCTTTAATATCATGAATCTTCCATGCAATGGCTGGTTTATGAGCTTTCAACACAGAAATGAGTTGTGATTTCTCATTTTCAGTAAGAGAAGACGATATTATTACAGGTAATTCAGATTCACCATGTAAATAAGCGTATTCCAAATGGTTTGGAAGTGGCTTTAACTCTAATTTCGGTGGTTCTTCTATCGATGATTTATATCGATATCTGTCTTCTTCTTTTAGCATTTGAATTTCTTCTGTTGTTGGTTCATATCCATTAGCTATAAGTGTAGCTAACATTTCAGCTTCATCAATTTGTTCTGTTCCTTCTCCTAAAGAACATTCTCCTGTTCCTTGTAATTCTGGAAATTCTTCTAATAATTCTGCATGTGCATCTATAGTTTGAATATAATAACATGTATCATCTGCAGATTGTGGTTGTTGCATTGCTCTATCAACTGAAAAGGTAACACTCTCATCCTCTATACTTAGGGTCAATTTCTTACCGAACACGTCTATCATTGCTTTAGCCGTGTTTAAGAATGGTCTTCCTAATATGAGAGGAACTTGAGAATCTTCTTCCATGTCCAGAACAACAAAATCTACTGGAAATACTAAAGTACCAACTTTAACTAGCATATTCTCCATTATCCCTCTAGGATATTTTACTGATCGGTCGGCTAGTTGTATGCTTATTCGTGTCGGTTTCAATTCTCCAAGGTCTAGTTTAGCGTATAGTGAATATGGCATTAGATTTATACTAGCACCTAAGTCTGCCAATGCTTCTATTGAACTAAGACTACCCAGAAAACATGAAATTGTGAAACTTCCTGGATCAGATAATTTTTCTGGTATCTTATTCAACAGCACTGCTGAACAATTAGCATTCATGGTAACAACCGAGAGTTCTTCCATTTTCTTTCTATTTGAGATTAGATCTTTCAAGAATTTAGCATATCTAGGCATTCCTGAAATCACATCAATGAAAGAAAGATTTACATTTATCTGTTTAAACATATCCAAGAATTTGGATTGCTCGGCTTCAAGTTTCTCTTTCTTCATTTTACTCGGGTAAGGAAGTGGTGGTTGGTATGGTTTAACATAAGGTTTATCCTTAATTGTGTTATCTTCATTAACCTTTTCAACTACCGGTTCTTTTTCCTTATCTTGATTAGGTTGTGGTTCTTGTGGAGTAGGAATAGCTTCATCAGAAGTTACAGGTATTTCAGGTGGTTTAAGTGTTGTACCACTTCTTGTGGTAATGGCTTTAGCTGTTTCATTCCGGGGGTTAGCATTTGTATCACTAGGTAAACTTCCCGGTTTTCTTTCACCTATTAACCTTGCTAGGTTACTTACTTCTTGTTCCAAGTTTTGAATAGAAGCTTGTTGATTTCTAAATGCTTGAGCATTTTGTTCATTAGTTTGTTTTTGAGATGTGAAAAACTGCGTTTGAGTTTCAACTAGCTTCGTCATCATATCTTCTAAATTCGGATTTTTATCATCAGTTTGTTGTGGTGGTTTGTTTTGAAAATTAGGTCTTTGCTGATTGTAATTATTGTTGGACACTTGTTGATTGCTAGGACCTTGTTGGTTGTTGTATGGAATATTTCGGTTATAATTCTGGTTTTGATTGTAAATAGGTCTTGGCGGTTGATAATTATTCTGATAATTATTTCCAGGCCTTTGGTTTATGTATGAAATATTCTCTCTTTGTTCCATTGTTAATTCAATACTGAGACAATCTTTTGTCAAATGTTGTCCTCCACACTGCTCACAACTAATTCGTATTGAGTGAATATCTTTAGTCATCTTTTCCATTCATCTCTCGACAGCATCTATCTTTGCGGAAATGGAATCTAAGTCATGGCTAGAATCGGCTCTAGCTGCTTTAGATGATCTAACGATATCTTTTTCTTGGTGCCACTCATGTGAGTGGGAAGCAGTGTTATCAATGATTTTATAAGCATCAGTTTCGGTTTTCTTCATAATGGAACCACCAGCTGCTATATCTATGTCTTTCCTTGTAGTGATGTCGCATCCTTGGTAGAATATTTGTACTATTTGACAGGTATCTAAACCATGTTGCGGACATCCTCTTAATAACTTTCCAAATCTTGTCCACGCCTCATATAGAGTTTCATTTGGCTTCTGTGTAAACGTAACAATTTCTCCTTGAAGTCTTACGGCTTTAGATGCAGGAAAGAATTGTTTAAGAAATTTTTCAACTAAAACGTCCCATGTATCAATCGCCCCTTCAGGTAACGATTCCAACCAATCTTTGGCTTTTCCCTTTAAAGTCCAGGGAAATAACATGAGATATATCTGTTCATCCTCAACTTCTCTTATTTTAAATAGAGTGCAGATCCTATTAAAGGTACAAAGATGTTCATTTGGATCTTCCTTTGGCGCACCACTAAATTGGCATTGATTAGTCACCATGTGTAGAATTTGTCCTTTGATTTCATAATCTGGCGCATTAATGTCTGGATGAGTAATTGCGTGACCTTGGCCAGTGCGTTTAGCTCTCATTCGGTCTTCCATACTTAAAGGTTCCAGATTCTCCATAATTGAATTTGTTGAATCGGAATCACTAGAGGATTTCGATTTAATGGTTCGTTCCTCAACAATCTCTGTTTGAATGATTGGTGGTTCCGGAGGAAAATTTTATGGTTCAGGATCTATGAATCGTCCCTGATTATTCTCCGGATTCTCAATTGTGAGGTCGAGTTCAAAAAATGGATTATCGGAAATTTGAACTGGAGTACTTGGTCGACTGGATGACGATTCTAAAGAAAAATCAACGGCGGTAATATTTGCTAAATGTCTTGATCTAGTTACAGGTGGTGAACGTACAAAAGGTGGTGAACGTCTTGCTCGGTGCATTAACTGAATATCCTATTAGTTTTTAAAAGGAAAGAAAAATTATATAAGTTATCCAATCAATAGACTTTTCTGATTTTGCCCACGTTTCGAATAGCCAAAAGATGCAGCAGAGGGGCAGGATTCGTTTGGTCTCAATATAATTGAGGACTGTTTGGCTCCAATAACCCGGTCTACGTACAAATCCAACTATTACTACGAACCAGAAAATTTTGATGTCTATCAATTTAACTACTTAAAATAAATTTTCGTAATTTTAAGAAATTTAGATAAGAAGTAGAATAAAAATCTATGTCCTAAAAACTAGAATGACGAGAAATAAGAAAGAAAAAGAGCGTGTCGGAAAAAGATCAAAAAATAAAAATAAGAAAGAAAAAGAGTGACTTATAGAACTTAAAAACACTAGACTAACCCAACCTTATTACTATCACTAACTTAAAATTATAATCGCAAATTGAGATTACTAATTGGAATGATAATTGATACATAGTAAAAGGTGTCTAAAAATATTAAAGCTTACAAGAAAAACTATATCCCAAATGGCAAAAACTTAAAAAGAAACTAAAACTTAAAAAGGCGTCGCAAAATTCTAAAGTACCTAAATCTTAGTCTAAAGAAAAGCACTTAAGGAATTTTACGGCAAAGCCTAAAAATCTATAAATAAAAAAATAACTATGGCAAAAACTATGAATTAAAACTAAATACG
Source organism: Rutidosis leptorrhynchoides (assembly GCF_046630445.1). NCBI lineage: Eukaryota > Viridiplantae > Streptophyta > Magnoliopsida > Asterales > Asteraceae > Rutidosis > Rutidosis leptorrhynchoides. The sequence continues at coordinate 16,556,379 of NC_092336.1, read as the reverse complement.
AGCGAAAAATACAAAAGTTACGCTAAAACTATTAAAAAGGGACAAAATATAAAAATATACAAAAAGTTGTAAAAAGTACAATTTTTATAAATATATTATTTTTATATTATTTATTTTATAAAACTATTAATTTTATATATATTAAACTAATTAAAACTAAATAAAATAAGAAAATTAAAACTAAATATTATACTAATAATACCCTAATTAGGGTTTAAATAATAATAATTAATTAATTACTCCGTATTAAATGCGAGATTAGGGTTTCAGTCACGGGTGTCAGAGCTGCTCCGCGAGTCACGGTATTCGAGGTTGCAAACTCCGCGAGTCGCGGGGTTCCAATTTTCAACTCAGGTACAGTTTAAAATTCGACGCATTTTTTTTTATTTTTAAAAAAAGGTTTTATATTTTCTGTTTAAATAAAAATATTTATATAATAAAAACTTATATTTAAAAACTAAAATAAAAATAGAACTACTTTATAATTTTAAAAATATCTTAAAAATAGATTTATATATATATTATTTTTTTTTAAATAAAAATATTTAAATAAAACTTATATTTTTATAAAATAAAAATAAAGAAACTTTATAAAACTTAAATATTTGACAAAATCTTAAAAAATATATAAATTTTTGTTTTCTTTTTATATTTTCGAATAATAAAAAACGTATTTTTATAAAAGTGAATTTTAATAAAAGTAAACTAAAAATAAAAATCTTTTTTTTTTTATAATTATTAGCGTTGCGCTTCCGGCTTTTAAGCTAGATTTCCCCGGCAGCTGCGCCAAAAATACTTGATAGTTAAAGCTAAGGGGTATAAAATACTATTAAATTTTAGAAGGAAATACTATTAAATACGATACAATTTTACACAAGATATTTATTTATTTATAGAATGGATATACTTAAACCTTGCTACAACACTTATAGGCAGTGTACCTAATCGTACAGTAGTGTAGTTTTTGGTAAGTCCGGTTCGTTCCACAGGGAAAATCTTTTTCACAAAGCTTAACGCTATATTAGTTACTTTTATAAAATTACAAATATATATATATAAGTAATATTATTATTATAAAGGGGGGTTTTTTACCATTTAATGACCGGTTTGTCGATTTTAAAACTTTAGTTGCAGTTAAAACCAAATGTAAAATATAAATAAAAGACTTAATTTAAAGCGTAAAGTAAATAACGATAATGAAATTGCGAATAATAAAAGTGCGATAAAATAAACTTGCGATAATTAAAAAGTACGATAATTAAAAGTGCAATTAAATACAATATCAATAAAAATGCGATAATTAGAAGTGCAATTAAATATAAAATAAAGGAAATTAAATATGAAATAAAAGAATTATGCTTATTTAAACTTCCGTAATCATGATGTTTGACGTGTTGATTTTAGTTTTATGCCCAGGGGTTAATTGTTCTTTGTCCTGGATTATTTAATATGTCCATACGGATTTGTCCATAATAGTCCATCAGTCATAAATATAAAGAGCGAAAGCCTTCGTCAAATTATTCTTATTCCCGAAGTCAAATATTCTAACTAATTGGGGATTCGAATTGTAACAAGGTTTTAATACTTTGTTTAATGAATACACCAGGTTATCGACTGCGTGTAAACCAAGGTTTTACTACTTTGTTAACAATTACACCAATTACCCTTGAATGTAATTCACCCCTGTTTCAACAAGTCTATTAACTATTAATCCAGTTCCGTGTCCGGTAAAATGAATAATTATTGGTATTTATAGATATCCCGCCCACCGTACCCAGTCAAGCGTATGTGGTTATATATAAATACGTCGAATTATAAGTTTGTATATTAAATTAACAAGGTATTGTTTAGTTAATATAAAACCCATTAATAGCCCATAGTCTAATTTCCATAAGTGTCGTTCTTTTATCCAAACCCCAATTATGGTACAAAGCCCAATTACCCAATTTTAGTAATTAGCCCAACATCATGATTACTTCGGTATTAAATAAGCATAATAATAACTTAGCTACGAGACATTAAATTAAAAAGGTTGAACATAACTTACAATGATTAAAAATAGCGTAGCGTTACACGGACAGAATTTCGACTTACACCCTTACAACATTCGCTAACATACCCTTATTATTAGGATTAAAATTAAAATTAAAATTAAAATATAAATTATAAATATAAATATTACGTTTAGATAGATGGATGGATATATATGTTGGTTTTTTTACGATCAGAATGCGCGAGCTTTATAGGCAGTTTCTAAATTTGGGGCTCCGCGACTCGCGGCCCTTTCCTTCTTCAAACTCCGCGAGTCGCGGAGTTTGTTTTTACAGCTCACCCACATTTGGCTCTTTGTTTGCCGACGATTTATTTTATAAATATAATATATATATAATTAATATAATTAATTATATATTATATTATATTTATATACATAGTTAACTTGTAATTTTTAGTCCGTTGCGTCGAGCGTTGAGAGTTGACTATGGTCCCGGTTCCGGATTTTTGAACGTCCTTGCGTACTATTTTATATCTTGTACTTTGCGTTTTGAATCTTGTAATTTCGAGACGTTTCTTATCAATAATTGGAACCTCTTTGATTGTATTTTGTACTTTTGAGCTTTTTGGTCATTTGCGTCTTCAATTCGTCGAATCTGTCTTTTGTCTTCACCTTTTAATATTTAAACGAATATCACTTGTAAATAGAACAATTGCAACTAAAAGCTTGTCTTTCTTGGAGAATAATGCTATGAAATATATGTTCGTTTTTAGCATTATCAATTAGTATCTTTATAACATCATCAATATTATTATTAGTATAACTATTATTATTGTAACGACCCAACTTTTTCGACTTGTTTTTGTGGCTTGTGTTTTAGCGAAACCGCGTATTTGTGCGTACTATGCTACTTTATACTCTGGAATCTTTAATTATATGGTTTACTTTCATTTATATGTTAAAACGTGCCTTAGAGTACGTAGGATACTTAACTTGTTCACCGGAAGCTTTTATGACCGTTAGTGTCACTTAACGTTCGAATAAACTGCGAACTGCGCACACGTTTAACTTTTGTCATAATCGGAATATTATGACTACGAAATATTAATTATTATTTTATAATAATAATTACTTGGGTTTATGGATGCTTAATTTTGCGTAGTAATTTAATTATGCTTACTAGTTAGTCTTGTTGGACTTTCTACCTTGTTGGACCTAAACCCACCCTACTCTAGCTAGTAGCCCATTTATTTAGCCAACTTATTAATTACTAGTAACCCATTAATATGTAAGACAAATGCCCATTTATTAGAGAGAACATGCTAGCATTTATGTCAAGTATTATCCTTAATGTTGCATGGAATCCTAACATAAGCACCAACTTTAGACAACTATTAGCCAAAAAGCAAACTTTTGTCCCCCTTGTCCCCCCTCCAAATTTTCGGCCAACTCACCCCACCCTCACCCCATTCACCTATAAATACCACCCTTATTTCATCCATTTTACACTTGCTTTCATTTGTAATCCACACACATACACACTCTAATTCTCTCTAGTTCTTTCTCTCTCTCTCTCTAAAAGTGTAAGTATTTTGAACTTTTCTTCTTCTTCTCCTTCTCATCACCACAAAATCATCATCATCATTTAAAGGTCTTGCTTTTTAGCTTTGATCTTGATTACATCTTGTAGATTCAAACTTGGATTTGAATCCTTCAAGAACATGGAAGATTCAAGCTTTCTAGCTTTGAATCTTCACTTACTTTGTAGATCTAAATCTTTTTACTTTAATCTTGTTATTTTGATATAAAGATTCAAACTTGTGTTTGTAATCTTCATGTAACTTAAAGATCCAAGCTTTATGCTTCAAGATCTTCAAGAACACTAAAGGTTCAAGCTTTCTAGCTTTGTAACCTTGCAACTAGTGTGAAAAGGATCCAAGCTCTCTAGCTTAGGGTTCCATCACCTCATTTGACTTAGATTATGTTCATACTTGTTTGATTGATGTAAAGTTTGTAGCTTTAGTTGTAAATGTAACTTGTAATTGTGTTAAGACTAAGGATATGATGTAACCTTGGTTCATCATCCATCTAAGACTCTTAAATGAGTTGTGTTATTACTTGGTCTTAACATATTGTGTATTGATGGTAGAATCTTGGTCAAAAGTGATGCTAACCCATCAACGAGTTGTACACTTGAAGCTACAAGCATCAAGAATGAGAACCGTGATGAGCATCAAGTACTAAGAACCCCACCGGAGCACCTTACCTACTGTTTTTCGTATCTTATCAGACCACCTGGGCTACTGGAAAGTTAATTTTCAGTTAGTTCGGTTTGAGTAGATGATTTTCCGTTTAGGCCTCGTCTTAATCCGAGCTACGGTTTAGGATTTACGGCCCTCCGAAAGTCACTACGCCGTTGTAACGTTGTGCTGAAATTTCCGACCTACTCGCACTTAAACCGTTACCACGGTCAAATGAAGACTAGTTAGGTTCTGAAAATTGGTCAGCTGTTAGAGTACACATATACGGATCCATAGCCACTGACTACGCGTCTTTTTGATTTATGTAGAGGTCGTAGCAGCTGATCCAAGTCAGCCTATTGTTTCGATCTCTATACTTGTTAAACTTACTTAGCTTTTATGATGATGAATGATGATGATGATGACACTTAAACTTATTTTATGCACTATTAGAACTTATAAAGACAACCTACTCACCTAGTAACCTTTGATTTAGGTTGACGACTTTTCGGACCAACTTACTACTTTCGTATCGACTTATATTGCTTATTCACTGTGAGTTATAGCTTCCCTTTTTACTTTACTATTTTTGGGACTGAGAATACATGCGCTTTTTATGTTTTACTTATTTGACACGAGTACTTAAACTTTACATATGTGTGGGTTATATAACGGCATAAACTTTCCCCTTAGCACGGTAACGTTTAACTATTGGTTTTTGAACCGGTAGACGCGAATCTTAGATATGGATCCATAGGGTTTGACATCCCCACTCGGGCTAGTCGCGCTAGTATTTAACGGGTGTTTAATACTTCGAGGACATACGCACTCGCCAGGTGTACTTTTAGGGGGTGATATTTATATTTATGTTAAGTCTAGTTACCATGTGCCCACGGTTATACATATACTTTTCATACTGTTTTGAAACATTGAAATCTCGTGGTCAATCTTATGTTACTGTTAAAATTTAAACTATAGCTCACCAACATTATTGTTGATGTTTTTAAGCATGTTTTCTCAGGTGCTTAGAGGTTTGTTGCTTCCGCTGTTAGACTTGTTGTCATGCTGTTTAGACTTGCTGTTAAGGACCTGCTGTGTTAGATATCCGCTGCATAACTTAGAGATGTCTCAATTATGGAACTTTTCTTTTGCATTCGTAATTTATGTTATTTTCAAAAATAATGACTTTGTAACGACTTTTGTGTCACGTTATCTTTTGTAAACGCTATGTATTTTTATGAATGCAAACTGATTTTTAAACAGCATATAGTGTTTGACCTTGTAATGATCCTGTTGTTGATGATTCGTACACGATGGTTTTGTACGGGGCGTCATAATTATCATTAGTATCAAATTGAGTAATAAAAATTATTGTTATTTTTATAACTAACATTAAAATATGATTATTAGTATAATTAGTATTAGTATTGTATCACTAAATATTAACACTAAGTATTATTTCAATATTATTATTAATCCTATTATTGTTAGTATTAATATTTTTATTATCAAAATTACTATTATTTTTAAAAAATCACTAAGAATAATATTATTAATAACTATTAATATTCATATTTTTATTATTATTATTATTAATTATAAACATTATTAAAAATTAATATTAATATCTTATGTAATTATTTATATTAATGGAATATAATCTATAAAATTGAATTATTCGGACTATCTGTTTTACATCACAATCGATCCATATATTTCTATCTCTAATCTTAACAACAAAACAAAATTTGATTAATAATAGATACAAAAGCAGTTGGATTTTTACTTTCAACTATTTTATTTTTTTTTATTTTTTTTCTTCTTTCTTTTGCCGTGTCTGATTGATGAGTCTGTCAAGTTTCTTTGTGATAAAACCATAAATTTACCCACGGTATTAGACCAAAAACGAGTTACATTATCAATCATCAATCACAAACTCCCTTAACCGCTTTTATTTAATCAAATTGAAACCAAAAAGTTGAAGAACACAGTTAAGTGCTCTGCTCATGTAAATATTTTTTAAAAAGCTTGATTTCGAATAAAATTTCAAAATGTAACGATACAGTTGTGTTAGGAAGCGTCCATTCAAACTTTCTGTAAAGATTCAAGGTCCAATTTTATTTATCGAGTTCTAATTTCTGAGTCAAAGTTCAATTTCAAAAAGTCAAACAGTATGTTCTTGATAAAAATTCGAAATCTTTGTTATGTTTTAAGTGAAATTAGGTATTGAGAAAGATTCTAGGAAGGTTTTCAAATGTATTTCGTATAGAAGTCATGAGCTAAAATTATCTTAAAATCAAAATCAACTTTTGGGTTTTTTTTTCTCTTCGATAAGCAGCAGGTCTGCTTCTGTATTTTTTTCTTTTCTTTTATGTATGATTTCATTTTCTATAAATACAAACAATAACCATCACTACAAGTCACTTATGCTTCAATTGAAAGTCCTAATTTAATTGATTAATTCGCTGTAGGATTAGATTTCTGGTTCCAATTGATTTGAACTATGAAGAAGAAATAGATAGACAGATATAAGATATATGTTTAGCTGGGCGTATTAAAATAGAAATGAGAAAGCAGAGTATTGGTTAAGAGGAGTGTCGGGTGAGCGTGAGGTTGCGAGTTCGAGCCCGGTCTTGGGCAATTCTTTTTAGCACGATTTTAAAGGGTATACACTCATTTTTTTATAATAATAATAATAATAATTATTATTATTATTATTATTATTATTATTATTATTATTATTATTATTATTATTATTATTATTTGTTGTTAATATTAATTATTATTATTATGATGATTATTAGTAATGTTGTTATCATTATTAGTATTACAAATTATTAATATTATTATTATTAAAAATACAAGAATTAATTATTATTATTATTATTATTATTATTATTATTATTATTATTATTATTATTATTATTATTATTATTATTATTATTATTATTACTATTATTATGATTATAGTTACAAATTTGAATAATATTATTATTATTATTGCTAAGTTAATTATTATCATTAGTAACATACTACGATTTATTATTATTATCATTAAATATTAGTATTATTATATTTACAATTGTTGGTATCATTATTAATACTATTATTATTATTATTATTATAGGCATTATTATTATTACTAACAATATTATTAACACAATTATCATTATAGTAAAAATTATTATTATTAGTATTAATATCATTTTTAAACATTAGTACTATTAATCTATTTATAACTAATATTGTTAATATTACTAAACTTTTCATTTAAAAACTGTTATTATCATTACTATAAGATTTATTAATAAAACTATCATTAATATTATTACTATGAGAATCATTAATATTTTTGTCATTATTAATACTAGTATTTTCATTATTATTATTTTAATCACTAATAATGTTATTCTAGTATTGTTATAATCACTATTTTATCAAACAAATGAAATATGTATATATAAAATATTTAATACATATGACATAACAAAACTTATATTTTTAAATATATATATATATATATATATATATATATATATATATAATTAATATATATTAATAATGAAATATAAAAGTTACTAATATAAAAATTATATCACTAATATATATATATATATATATATATATATATATATATATATATATA